>NC_083573.1:104407844-104752844 GCF_027579695.1 Neoarius graeffei
CAAGAGGCTGATATCTGAGTACGTGAAATAAATAACGTAAAATTGCTTTAATTGTTAAATATCTTGCGGAAAGTTTCTTTCCTCAGACGGATATGCGAGCTGAGAACTGCATAATTCAGTTCCATTACACGTTTAAAGGTCAAATGAATGTTGCATGGAGGAGCCACAGGGGGCGCTGTGATTCACCCGCTGACGTTTCATCCCTCGCGGGCAATTAAAATTGACCACATGGAAATTTCCGGCGTCACCTTGCAAATGCGTTTTGCCATCTCCTGCCCCGGGCTGAGTGATATGAGCATCACACACAGCTTCGAAATATAAAAAATAGATATGAATGAAAAAAAAAAACAGACAGAGAGAGAGAGAGAGAGGGAAGCAAAAATAATCCACGCCAGCAGCTCAGGCAGCTCTCAGAGCCGAGCAGTGCTTCTGAAATATAAAGTGACCAGAGTCGGAGTCGGAGTGCGGTGCCGGGAAACGTGTTTATTTCCGAGTCATGCCTCCGGGCCCTCACTGAAAAATGGAGTGCGGTATTAATGCATGGATTGTGATGCACGAGGACTGCACAGAAATGAGGTGCGAAGAGCCCGAGAGTTTCAGCACGTTTAGAGGAAAAGGGGGCGGAGCCATCAGAGGGAGAAATTTTTCAAAATGCACCGAGTTTTTCACTTTAAAACTTTAAGATGCCAGAATGTACTTCAGGCTGACTGAGATGACATAACAGAACATAACAGAAAAAAAACAAAAACATCCTGCATCCTCGCAGACTGTGTGTACGACAGATAACATATCACCATTTCATTCACTTCAGCTCTTTCACAAGTCGACACACGTGTTGTTCTTACCTCGCCCATGACGGATATCTGAGCAGGGCGAAGTATTGTAATCAGTGTGATTTGTTTGTTTGTTTGAAAGGTCGTTACGCATTGTCTTGTTAGTTTGGCGAATCATCTTTTTAAGTCAGCAGCATACCTGTCAACCCTCCCGTTTTTCCCGGGAAATCCCTTATTTTGACTTATTTCCCGCTGTCTTCCCGTTTTTTTTTATTTTCCCGAAAATATCCCGTATTTTCACATTATATAAAAGTCGGTAGGTCCAGAATTCATGACGCGCCTCTGACAGGAGTTTACAGCAGGAAGTCGGGCCATGAATTCATGTCCCCGCCCTCTCAGGCATCAGTAATTACAGAACTACGTCCGGAGGCGAGGCTGAACAAGTGATTAGGTCCAGTGTTGCCAGATTGGGTGGTTTCCCGCCCAAGTTGGGTGGTTTCAAGTGCATTTTGGCGGGTTTTGAACATATTTTGGGCTGGAAAACGTCAGCAGTATCTGGCAACACTGATTAGGTCTGAGGTGAAGATGGCGATGCTAATAGCTAAGAAAAACATTAGCCTCTCTTTCTTTGATGATTTCAACAAGTGCATGGCTGGAATGTTCCCAGACTCTTCCATCGCAAAGAAATTTTCCATGGGGAAAATGAAAGCCTCCCAAATAATCAAAGGTAAGCTACACATGTTTACATTAAGTATGTCCTGGATAAGACCTCATAAATAGCCTAGTGTAAACTAATTGGTGTATTAACTGTTTTATCCACTCATTGTCTATTTTATTTTCTATCTGAAACTTACCCATTTTAAATCACTCTTGGTTTAATATCTTATATTACTCTTTATCTCTTTATCTATCTATCTATCTATCTATCTATCTATCTATCTATCTATCTATCTATCTATCTATCTATCTGTTGTTCCGAGGCCATGACTATGGTAAAACCATAATCATGTGCAATGGAATTGAATTTATTGACTGGTTATATAATGACCTTTCTTATTTTAACATAAGATACGTATTTTAGCCCTTAATTTGGGAAATAACTGGTACCACTGAAAGCAAATAAAAATAAATGTATAGTTTATTCACAAATGCACTCTATAAACCATAAGCATATTGAGTTTGGGTCTTGGCTATCACCAACATGCACCAGAGTACAGGAAATCACAAATACTAGACAGAAAATTGCCCCCCATTCAACTACAAACCCACTTTTGGTGAAGGGTATGACTTTCTGAAATTTTCCCTTATTTTGAGTTAAAAATCTGGGAAATATCCCTTTTTTTCAAACCTCAAAGTTGACAGGTATGGTCAGCAGACAAGCGTGGAACAAGCAGCACGTGGGTACTGACGGACTTCAGTAAGGCTTTTGACCTTGTTGATCACACCACAGCTATATGTCATCTTTTAGAGCTTGGAGTCCGACTGGAGATAGTACCATGGATTGCTAGTTTTCACACTGACCGGAGTCAGAAAATCAGATACCAGGGAGCTCTCTCACAAGTGAAACATCTTACCTGTGGCCTGGCACAGGGTACAAAGCTTGGCCCTATTGTCTTTATTGCCCATGTTAATAGGATTGCTGATAACATGAGGGCTCAGTCGTGGGGATATGTTGATGACTTAAACCTTGTTGAAGCAAGATTTATAGCTCACCCATCCAACCTGCAGGATGATCTTAACAAACTCTCTACGTGGACTGAAACCAACAAAATGAAACTGAACCTGGGAAAGTGTAAAGCCATGCAGGTCTGCTTTGTCCGGAACCCACCTCCACCCCCTGTTCTTACCATTGGCGGCCATGAACTTGAGGTCGTCAGTATTGCCAAATGTTTAGGAGTAACCTTTCAGTCAGACCTGAAGTGGGGCACGCATGTCACAGAAATGACTAATAAAGGGAAACAGAGGCTGTACCTCCTATGTAGGCTGAAGCAGTTTCAGTTACCCATACAGGACCTGCTTACAGTCTACACATGTTTTGTACGACCAGTCCTGGAGTATGCAACACCCCTGTGGCATCCAGGCTTAACGAACAGCCAACGGATGAAGATAGAGAACATCCAAGTGCGTGCAACTAAGATCATCCTTGGCAATAACTTTCACAGTTACTCTGCAGTTTGTGAAGCTCTACGACTCCAAAAACTTGAGGACCGACGTGTTACGCTGTGTCTGAAGTTTGCCCAGAAACTGTACAAGGCTGAACAGTACAAACATTGGTTTCCACGACTGCGGGGAGAGATAAGTGGTAGGGAAACTAGACAGAACAAAAAACTTGATCAGTTGCCAGTTCGCACTGTACGATACTCTAAAAGTCCACTTCCTTACCTTGTTCAACTTCTGAATAGCATATTGTAATTGGAATGGCTAATCATGATGTTTTATTTTGTATATATATGTGACCCCTCACCGAATCCAGGGACACATGTCGGCCGAAACGAATCCAAGATAATCGCAAAAGAAGCATTTTTTTTCGAAATTTGTGATTTTTGTTTTTTTCCATCATGTGCAAGTTGAGATCTTGAAGAATGCAATCAGTATTTCAGATAATAGATTGTTTTGTTGGAAAAGCATACATTTTTTGTTGCAAATTGTCTCGTTTTTGTCAGGACTGTAGCCTGCTGGGGGGTGTGGGTAAATTACCATATGGGTCATTCACATGATGATTTAAGTCTTTTTTTTTTTTTCGCGAATCAGCTGTATGATACGAGCTGAGCTCGTGGCTACTTAAGCTGCAAACAGGCGTGTGATTTCACTATGGAATGAGTTACTAAACAGAGCGCAGAGGAGCTGAAACACCGCGAAGCAAACAGACACACGGTATTTACATCGGAGATAACCATTTCTAGCAAAAAAAACCGCAACCTCGATTTCCAGATTGAATGGAATACTTGAATGATCGGATGATACACGGACCGTTCTAGGATTACATTCCATCGGAGGCATTGGTGTGTGCAAGGCGCCGTTTCTCTTTCTGATGGGGTAAGTTTATTAATCTAAGGCTGTGTGGTTATTTTTGCATGTAACGGAGAGTGTTGTGGTTTGGTTAAGCCTAGGTCACAACCGGACGTACGATTTTTTGGCTGTGCGATTTTTGGCGTTTCCCAAATCGCTGCGTTTTTTTTGTTTTGTTCACGGAGAAAGACGCGCGTTGGCCGTAAGTTTGTCTTGCAACCTGAAAAAAACGTAAGTGCCCGAAGAGTTTGTTTGACATGACAAAGAACCTCTGCGGCTCGAAAATCAGCACGTCACGCGCGTGCTCTCGTGCGTTTCATGCGTTTTTTGCGTGGAGACCGGCCAGAGGAGCACGTACTGTACGGCCGGTTGTGACCGAGGCTTTACATGAAACTAGCGTTGTGTTAGTTGTTATCATCATGCTATCTTTCTTTCTTACGGTGTGAGTAATTTTTCAACCACAAAACGTTAAAGTATACTTTAGGACTTATTTTTGTACTTCATAATTGTTTTGGGCATACTTTGCATGGAAGGAAAATTGACATGGTGATCTTCGTTTACATGAAAGTGGCATCGTGCTAGCTAGTAGGGGGTAGGGCTTTCCTTAATGTCATGCAAATGAGCACCATTATGTGGCCGCCCTACACCCAGAGTAGCTGAGATGGAAAACTTTGAGGGCGATTTTCTCCCTTTTCTGTTTTAAGAAGTATACACTTTCAAAAGGCCACACATTCTTCAAATATTGTCAGATTTCCACATGGAAGGCATCATTGGAAAGTTTAGAAACTGTACTTTCTGAATCTGTCAATAACTCAAAATGCCCCCGGGCCGACATGTGTCCCTGGATTCTGTTTTCTGACACATATTTGTTTGTGATTTTAACTCTAAGTATGTTTGATTCGTCAATGTACCTTTTATCCAGTGTACAGAACATGTAATTCAGCTCTTGGGATTCCAAATGTTCTTTGAATAAACCCCATTTATTATTGTCTGTCTGTTAACAACCTAGCGTCTAGATCATACATGTCAACCTATACGGATTGTCCGGAAATTATACGGATTTTAGCTCATTTCAAGGGCGTACGGGCGTATAAATAAAGTCTTACGGATTTTCAGTATTTTCTGACCTAAATTTATTTTGTGTATCTTACTTGAACATCGTCAGCTGATCATCACAAAAACATACAAAAGCTCGATTTATAGACAAAGAACAGCGTGTATGCAGGGGCAGATAACCCAGACTATGTGATGTTTATTCCTCAAGCCTCGTGCAGTATCGCGACTGCAAGACTTTGCTCGTTCCGGTCATGCGCACGATCTACATTTAAACGCCCCAAACGGTCATTGTTCGAACGATTTTCTCATTGTACAGAGCGACATTGTTTACACCTGAGAGATTTTGAATAGCGTCTGCTGAGTGAAAGAATGGGAACACTGAGAAAGAAAATGAGATACGGTGGGCGGTATCTTCCTGAATGGAAAGAGACATTTAATGGTGTCATTGTTCAGGCGAAAAATGAGGAGTACGTGCACTGCACAGTTTGTGTGCGAGATATAAAAGTTGCGGCGTCTGGAGTTTACGACATGAGGGAACACATGAGGTCCAAACTACATCAGCGAAATTTGCACCAGAAACAGAATCAGCCGCAAATGATGATGTTTGCAAAGCCTAAGACCGATGATCAACCAACAAGTGTAATAAGAGCAGAAGTTACGATGTGTAATTTTATTGCTCAGCACAATTTGCCGCTAGCCGTTGCGGACCACCTGACAGAACTGTTGCCGCGAATTTGCACGGACAGTACGATTGCGAAATCTATCAGCTGTAAGCGCACCAAAACAACGCAAATAATCAAAAAGAGCTTGGCCCCCGAAGCTACACTACCGATCATCCAGCACTGCCGGACGTCGCCATGTTCCTTGATGATCGACGAATCCAATGACAAAAAGACAGACAAGCGACTGGCCGTTTTGGTGCGGATCTTCGACATAAACAGAGGGGCGAAGTCAAGAATCATAGACATGCCCGTGTGCAATATCGGCACGGGCGAGGCGATTTTCGACATGCTGGACGAAGTTCTCAGGCAAGTTATATTTACTTATTTATTTATTAAGTTTGGTGCGATTCGAAGGCTATATGGATTTTATGTTGATTTTATGGATTTATTCCTCTGATACTACATGTATGCTATGTATGACATGTATGCTAGATGGTTGCACCGATTGACTTTAAATTTCCAGAGTAGGTGGGTAATGGTTTATAGATTACCTGATTAAATTTTGAGGGTAATCGGGTTAAGATCAAGGTCACTGGAAAGGTCAAAATTGTTTCTTTTGCGATAACTTTCTTCAAATTCATCATTTTGACTTCAAACCAAAACCAAAACATGCATTTTTCAATTCTGTTTCCAACCATATGCTACATGATGGGGTAGCCTGGACAGTCTCCATAGTGGTCGGGGGTTAAAAGTCGGGAGGGGGGTCAAGGTCATCGGTCAAAATAACATATTTTCCATGATAACAGTTGCCGATAGACAGATGTTTACTATTCTGAGCAGATAGGAACTCCCATATAGCCTTTCATTTGGCACCATGGCCTTTGACCTTGAGTGGCCTTGAAAGGTCAAACTCAAGATCATGGATTTTCAGAGGGCTGGAACTTGAAAACGGTTGATGGTAGACAGATATTTACCCTTATCAACTTATAGGACGTGCCATACGGGCTTTCATTTAGCACCATGACCTTTGACCTTGAGTGACCTTGAAAGGTCAAACTAAAGGTCAAACTAAAGGTCATAGGTTTTCAAAGGACAATAACTTTAAAATGGTTCATGATAGCCAGATGTTTACCCTTCTCAACATATAAGAAGTCACATATGGGCTTTCAGTTGCCGTCATGACCTTTGACCTTGAATGACTTTGAAATGTCAAACTCAAGGTCATGGATTTTCATAGGACTATAACCTGACAGCTGATGATTGAGAAATATTACCGTTATCAACATATAGGTATAAAATACGTGCTGCCGGGCAAGGTTTGTTTTGCCTGGAAACACTTGTTTATTCTGGATTTGTTCCGATGTCTGAACAGAATTAACTTTAATCTGGCCAGCTCTTAAACATTCATAATACAGCATTCATAAATGTTTTCATTACCTGTAACTACAAATCACTGAGTTTTCATAAAACTAGAATGAGCCCTTTATACACACACCGGGCATTTTAATGGAGTGGAACCCAACAGTTTTTCTGCTGTTGCATGCTGAGATGCTTTTCTGCTCACCACGGTTGTAAAGAGTGATTATACACGTATGAGTGACTATATCCTTCCTGGAAAAAAAAAAGTTCGAACCACATCAAATCTATCCATTTTCCTTTGACCTCTCTTATCAACAAGGTGTTTGTTTCCATCCACAGAACTGTTGCTCACTCACTCTAAAGGGGTGTTCACACGGCAACTTTTACTCCGGTGTAGCACCGGGGCTGCCCCGGTAGAGCGTTCACACGGTACAAAGTTATACCGGTGTAGCCCCTGAAAGCTGCTTAAACCGGTGCAAATCTAACCCTGCTCGGGAGGTGGTTTAAGAAATTTACTCCGGAGTAAATGCTAGTTTGCGGGGCAGCACCGATATAAAATGGGACGTCTGAACGCTACAGGGGTAGACTCGCTACACGTGACGAGAGTTGATTACATCCGGGCATTGCATAATTTGCATCCTGGTATTTTGCGCTTCCAAAATGGCGAATATCAACAACAACAGAACTGCGTGTCTTCCAGTGTTGCCAGATTGGGCGGTTTTAAGTGCATTTTGGCGGATTTGAACATATTTTGAGCTGGAAAACGTCAGCAGTATCTGGCAGCACTGGTGTCTTCATCCACGTTGTTTTCCCGGCGCTTGGTGATGCCATGACAACCGGGAAAAGGAAGTACATTTTCACGCATGCGCATATTTCATTTCCGCATTATTACTATCGTATAGACCCCTTCGCATGTTTGTAAACAAACCGAGCGTTGCCAGGATGCGCGTGCAGCCTGGACTCAGAAACAATGGCGCTGCCCATAGACCGGCATTATGAGCTGTCAGATTATGCCAAACAATTGTCGTTATAAGATCGAGAATGCTACATAAATAAGTTAACTCTAACAAGTGGACATCGCCTACCGGATCCGCATTTAATTAAAGAGTGGACGGACGATGTTAGTAAGTTCCCTGGTATACAATGGCCAGATATATACTCGTACCTTATTGACAAGACTTCAGTGCACACCCACGAAAAACTTCGTGCCTACAAGTCTTTAGACGCATATGATTATGTTATGTGCGGGCATGTACAACTTGATTAACAATGGGGCATTCATATTCATTTTGTTTTAACCAAATTATGCCAGTGATGTGATGGCAATGTGGCTTTAGCTACAACAGCAAATACCAACACTAAACAGCAATTTGCAGGAGGTAATGGCATGAAAGGAATGATAGTGTAAAGAGTGCAGCTAAGAGAAATCAGAGCTGCGTAAAAAGCGAGAGGCAGAGAGCAGAAATGAAACTGAACGGGGCGGGAGCTAGGTTAGAGCAGTCAACGTAAGTTGGCATTTAGAGTGAGGGCACACAATTTTACCTTTCCGTCCTTGCTTTAAAATTGTGATTTTCGGCATACACAAATAATGATGGCACAAAATCTGGACTGCTTGAGTCAAGCGAGACCTCTCCTACAAACAAAATTGCATGCAAAGCTAAGTTAACATGCTAACAATATTTATTACATTGTGTAACTATGACCAGCTAATCAGACAAACGTTACCAAAGTATTTTGCTACATCAATAAACGAAGACTAGAAAGAATAAAAAAGAAAGTTTTAATAAATAGCCTGATCTTACCTGTGATGAAGTGGGCGCTGCATTTTTGATGGTGCTTTCATCCCAGTCTACACGTTTGATGGCTTGTAGTCATAGACGTCGGCGATTTTTTTGGAATGGGTGAGATCCTGCTGGAATTCTGTACATTTAAACCCCATCACTGCTACGATTCTGACACCCGACAACACAACAACTAGGCATTTCTGAGTCTTTTTTGGGTCCAGGCTGCGCGCGCAATTTCCGCTTACGTATGAATGACGTTTACTGCGAAGGGGTCTATAGCACGGTCGCAAAAACTGCCATGTGAACGCAAGTGGGGCTGCACCGGTGCTAACACGCTTCTCTCTAGTAAGCAGGGTTGTGACGTGTGAACGCTCCACAAAATTTACACCAGTGTAAGATACATCGCAACAAAATACATCGGTGCAGCATCGATGCAAATATGTGCCGTGTGAACACGACTTTAATGTTTTTTGTTTTTGGCACCATTCTGTGTGAGCTCTAGACTCTGTTGTGTGTGAAAACCCCAGGAAGGAGATCAGCAATTTCTGAAATACTCAAACCAACACCCACGCCACAGTGAAACAAAGTCACACTTCACTGTGAGATCACAATTTTTCCCGTTCTGATGTTTGAACATCGTGAACATTAACTGAAGCTCTTGATTTGTATCTGCGTGATTTGATGCGTCGAGGGATCGGCTGATTAGAGAACTGCATCAAACAGAACAGCAAATGGATGGATGGGCGTTCCTAAAAAAGTGACCAGTGAGTGTACCGTAAACCACGCTTAATATCTCATCTCATCTCTCATTATCTGTAGCTGCTTTATCCTTCTACAGGGTCGCAGGCAAGCTGGAGCCCATCCCAGCTGACTACGGGCGAAAGGCGGGGTACACCCTGGACAAGTCGCCAGGTCATCACAGGGCTGACACATAGACACAGACAACCATTCACACTCACATTCACACCTACGCTCAATTTAGAGTCACCAGTTAACCTAACCTGCATGTCTTTGGACTGTGGGGGAAACCGGAGCACCCGGAGGAAACCCACGCGGACACGGGGAGAACATGCAAACTCCGCACAGAAAGGCCCTCGCCGGCCACGGGGCTCGAACCCGGACCTTCTTGCTGTGAGGCGACAGCGCTAACCACTACACCACCGTGCCGCCCCATGCTTTATTTGTTAGAGTTAATTCTGCGAAAGCTGCACTTGAGCAATAAGATCAATTTTCAGCAAGCTCCGCCCAGTAGAAACTCATCTTCTGCTTCCTCAGATGGATGGAAAAAAAACTACTTTTCCCTTCTTTCCTTGGTTTCTAAAAAAAGCTCCCTCGGCTTTGAAACCCATCTCATAAAACAAAACCAAAGTACTTATCGCAAACAAACCAACAAACCCCACCAACTCCAACAAAGTGACTTCGGTTCATTTGTTTCGAGCTATAAACGTGACCTTTTTGTTGCGTATGTCCCCAGGACATGTGAGCTCAGGGAGCAGCGGGAGACATTTAAAGACCCGGCGCTTCCTCGAGCGACTCCAGGTTGACATTTCTCCAAGATTCGAGCCGTCTCCTACTTTAAAATATTTAAATCTGGATGAAGAGACTCAGCCGACACGGTGCGCTCGCAGACAAACGCTGACATTCGACTTTAATCATGTGCTTCGTTCACACCGTAATCACGCCCTGAGGATTAAAAAAAAAAATGCCACAATGCAGTTTTTTTTTTTAAGAGTGCTGACTTTTCACCGATGAGGCCGGACACAAATATTTACATTTTAGCAATGTTGAAGAAAACTAATTCACTATTTGATGGACATCCGGTCATTCGCTGGTCTTTGCGATGGTCAGGAGAGAGGACTGAGAAATCAAGAGTTCATCCAGAACCCCAGAGCTGGTTAATCTTTAACTCACACTGTGCTGGAATTTCTGCTCGTGACAAGAACAAATGTGGAACTCATTGTTTTTTTTTTTTTTTGAGAATTAATGCGAATCTTTCATTGTGCTAGCGTGCATCACTATCACAGTGTTACACCTTACGCTATCTCGCACCTGGCGGGTATTGTGCCAGATTGTCCCCTTACTAACAGATCACAGTGTCGTACCTCACACTGAGCCTTCACAGAAACCAGAGCTTTATGATCCAAAATGGCCGCCGTAAACATCATAAAAAAAGCCCAATTGTTCTCATTGTGTCACTGTTTTCTTTAAGAAACACACAGTGAGTGCTGAGAGCCATCCTGAAGATTGGGGTCAGAAAGGTGTACAAAGCACATCAGACAATTAGTGTCCAGTGGGCGGAGCCTCTTCAGCAGAGAATACCTTTTGCTTAAAGTTTGCTGGTCCTGAAAGTTTTCAAAAGAACAAAAACTTCTCCAGGGTGGCACGGTGGTGTAGTGGTTAGCGCTGTTGTCTCACAACAAGAAGGTTCGGGTTCGAGCCCCGTGGCCAGCGAGGGCCTTTCTGTGCGGATTCCTCTTTGTTCCTGAATCACGCTGTCACTTGTAAAAAAGGAAGAAAAAAAAAAACGCAGAAGGTGCTCTCAAGAGGTTTGTCCATTCTGGGCTACCGTAGCAACGCAACATGGCGGCTCTGTGGAAGTGGACCAGCTCAATACTGTATGTACATACGCATACATGTCAACCTATACGGAATGTCTGTATTTTATATGGATTTGATTCAATAAACGTAGTATATGGGCGTACAAATAAAGTTATACAGAATCTTTAAAAAAACTTCAATATTTATTTAGCGCTATAATCAATTCCCACGATGATAAAAGAGCGCATAACATTTAAAACGTACTGTACACCACAGACAGCCAGTAAAGAGTCTTATGAAATCGTGCGTTATCTTGTGGTAGCGAGACTTCGTTCCACTTTTGATCATGCGCACACCACATTGTGAGAATCCCGCCAACCGGGAAGTAACATTTTGTTTGAAAAGCATATTTCCACCTGAGCGACTTTCACTCGCGACTGAAAAGATTCTGAATGGGCACTCCGGCAAGATCAACACAGACACTTGCTGTGACATGCAGCCTCGTGAGGTATTGGTGCAGACTGCTAAAAAAAGCTGTCATGGAGTACAATTCAGAACATTAGAGTGACACTTTGTGTTTTTGTCGAACATTGGAGCTTTGTATTCATTCTGAAGGTTTATTGTTATTAATATTGAATAAAAAGTAACTTGGATATATCATTGTTAATTATCATTCAAATTTTAGGTAAATTATTTTAATTTGCATCTTATACGGATTTTATAAGGGAAATACGGATTTTGGAGGTTGGTAATACAGGTTTGATTGACCAAAGGTTGACATGTATGCACACACTCTTTAGCACAGACCTGGGCATTTTACGGCCCGCGGGCCGCATCCGGCCCTTTGGTTCATTCTGACCGGCCCGCGTAAGGTTAATTAGAAATTACAAAATAAACTTATTTCCTAATTTTACCTCATGCATGGACTGAATGTGCATTGCTTTTATTTTGAAGTTGTGTTCAACAAAAACGCAATGCGCGACATGAACATGACATGAAATCCCACGAAACCTAATCCCGCGATAACTACTTCCGTAACTTGTCCAGACCAACCACAAACTTGTACGTCATCCTTCAAACGGTCCAGCCAATCACATAGTGTGACGTCACCAGCAGGCGCCGGAGCCCGAGCAGATCTGTAGATCTGATTCCTACTTTTTGGTGAATAATCTCA
Organism: Neoarius graeffei; assembly: GCF_027579695.1. Taxonomy (NCBI): domain Eukaryota; kingdom Metazoa; phylum Chordata; class Actinopteri; order Siluriformes; family Ariidae; genus Neoarius; species Neoarius graeffei. Next base: position 104,420,200 of record NC_083573.1, read on the forward strand.
TTATTTTTACAAAATATTACATCCACAAGTGTCGATATGCCAAATCCCCCCCTTCATGGCCTGCTCTTAAGAATGAACTGTCCTTGTTACAAAAATGTCTGAAATATATAAACAGTCCCCATGCAAATATACTGTACACATTCATAGCAGAAGTTAACCTTTCATAAACCCCTCGTTTTTTTCCATTTTACATATATTGTATATATATTAGTGCTGTCAAAAATGTCGCGTTATTAACGCGTTAACTTGACTCAATTTTAACGGCGATGATTTTTTTATCGCGAGATTAACGCTCTGTGACATGATGTAGGTTTTCATAAGCTTTTGAAACTGCCAGGAACTTGGAACAGAACAGAGACTTTGCTAGACTGTAATGTCACGCCCCGCACAGCCAGAGTCCTCTGCCCTCCCCCCAAAGAACCAGCGCGGGCAGCTCGCGCCTCGGGACGAAGAGCCACGGTGCTCGGCTTCAGTTTTGTTTTCCCATCGGCGGCTCCAGACCGACTTTGCAGTGGCTGTGACAAGACGTGTTATACGGAGCCGTAGTAACTCGTCCCCTCACTTTTAATTACCCGAGCGCACGCCTTAACGCAAAGCGTGCGCACGGGTTATAACTCGTGCGCGCGCATTAATATCTCGTGCACACGCCTTATAAGTCGTTCCCACGCTTTATTTTTTTATTCACCATGTCCCCTCTACGGCTCCGTAGTGTTATGCTCTGCAATAAAAAAAAAAAAAACATTGGTACAAAGCAAGCCCATTCACTTTTTTTATGCTGATAAGAGAATTACAATGGTTTTTCATGTGACAAAAATGTGCGATTAAATTGCGATTAATCGCGAGTTAACTATGACAGTCGCGACATTAATCGCGATTAAATATTTTAGTCGCTTGACAGCACTAATATATATGTATTTGATAAGTTTTCTTTTTAGATTATATTTTCAGAGGAGGTGTGATTTTATGTTGTAATATAAAATAATTCTGCTTATGTTTGAATTTAATAAAAAAAAGATCTGATTCCTACACCGAATCGACTGATGATCATCTGTCAGCTGTGCTTCGCATCTCCACCTCAGACATTCAACCTGACTCTGATGCACTCGTTAAAGACCAACAGAGACTAGATTTCTCTCACTGAACAAATAAAAAACACCAAATGAGGTGATTAGGCAGCTGGGCCATAGAAGGTTCACGCTGCACGCTGCATGCTGCACGCTACACGCGTGTAAAGAAAAGTGGACAAACGTAGCATGACTTGCTCTGGGCCATAGAACGGCGTTCACGTTGCACGCTGCACGCTGCACACTTCACGCGTGAAGCGAGAAATGAACATGCACACTTTTTTCTAGGCGTGAAGATGGAAATTCCAGTCAATGCATGCACGACCCCAAGGTCACCGCCGCGCCAGCCAATCAGAACGGGTCTAGGGAGATAAAATGGACGACTACCGAGAAAAGTTGATCGAGTTTGTTCGAGAAAGGCCCCTGCTATGGGATCCGCGTGTGGTGGATTATAAAGACAGGGACCAGAAGGCACAAGTTTGGGAGGACTTGAATGAGCGTGTGAAATCACCGACAGGTATGTGTTATAGTCTTCGGGCGTGTGCCGTCAAAAAGCACTGGGCTATCGTTTTGATTTTGATATCATTGTTTTAGTCTTGAAGCGATCTTTCCAGCAGTATAAAGCATGGCATAATTTGGTGATAAACGTAATTTCGGCTGACCTCCCTAGCATTGCAAGTACTTACTTGCAAGTAATTACTCGGTCAAAGTAGAACAGACGCAACACGTGAACATCCAAGCATGAAGTTTAATGGCCCAGGGTCCGGTTCTTCACGTGAACGTGTAGCGTGCAGCGTGCAGCGTGAACCTTCTATGGCCCAGCTGCCTTAGACTACAAATGTGGGCATCATTATTATAATATGATGTATCTTGCTTGATATTCGGAGTAGAAAGACAATATTGTGATGTCTTTATTGTGTTTTGGGGTGAATGTGACCTGAAAAAAAAAATGGTACAAACGATCACATTTTGTTAACCATTGTTTTGGGAAATTTGATTGAATAAATGACATTTTTTGTAAGGCAACCTCGTTTCTTCCATACTCTTACCAGTCTTAGCAGCTTGTAAAAACAATGTTATTTACTGCTTTATATAAAGAAATACAATTAATATTATGCAGAATTTAGTTCAGCCTTTTGGTCCGGCCCTCCACTAAATTTTCTGTTTCTCATGTGGCCCCAGGGAAAAAATAATTGCCCACCCCTGGTGTAGGAACACCCATCCATTCACCTGCTGTTCTGTTTGATGCAGTTCTCTAATCAGCCGATCCCTCGAATGCATCAAATCACGCCGATACAAATCAAGAGCTTCAGTTTAATGTTCACAATGTTCAAACATCAGAACGGGAAAAAATTGTGATCTCAAAGTGAAGTGTGACTTTCTTTCACTGTGGCGTGGGTGTTGGTTTGAGTATTTCAGATGGACTGGTTTGAGTATTTTAGAAACTGGTGCTGATCTCCTGGGGTTTTCACACACAACAGTCTCCATACACAAAATGGTGTGAAAAACAAAAAACAGCGAGTGAATGAGCAATAGTTCTGTGGGTGGAAACAAACGCCTTGTTGATAAGAGAGGGTCAGAGATCAGAAAATGGACAGATTTGAGGTGGTTCGAGCATTTTTTTTGCCAGGAAGGACTCATATAGTAACTCAAATAATCACTCTTTACAACCGTGCTGAGCAGAAAAGCATCTCAGCATGCAACAGCAGAAAGAAGAACACATTGGGTTCCACTCCTACAGCCAAGAACAGGGATTTTAGAATCAATAACAGGTTCCTATTAAAGTGGCTGGTGATACGGTGTACAGTGGGTACGGAAAGTATTCAGACCCCTTTAAATTTTTCACTCTTTGTTTCATTGCAGCCATTTGCTAAAATAAAAAAAAGTTCATTTTATTTCTCATTAATGTACACTCAGCACCCCATCTTGACAGAAAAAAAAAACAGAAATGTAGAAATTTTTGCAAATTTATTAAAAAAGGAAAACTGAAATATCACATGGTCATAAGTATTCAGACCCTTTGCTGTGACACTCATATTTAACTCACATGCTGTCCATTTCTTCTGATCCTCCTTGAGATGGTTCTACTCCTTCACTGGAGTCCAGCTGTGTTTAATTAAACTGATTGGACTTGATTAGGAAAGGCACACACCTGTCTATATAAGACCTTACAGCTCACAGTGCATGTCAGAGCAAATGAGGATCATGAGGTCAAAGGAACTGCCCAAGGAGTTCAGAGACAGAATTGTGGCAAGGCACAGAGCTGGCCAAGGGTACAAAAGAATTTCTGCAGCACTCAAGGTTCCTAAGAGCACAGTGGCCTCCATAATCCTTAAAGGACCCATGGCATGGTGGTTTGTTGATGCTTTAAACGGGCTCGTGGAAGTTTCCGGATGTTATATCCGCAGCCTTTCTCGAAATGAACCCTCGGCACGTAGATATAGCCTCCTGGGAGAAAGTCCCATTTCAGCGCTTTTCCCAGTGCGTCGTTTTGCTAATGAGAAGCATGGAGGCGGGGAAAGGTAGAGGGTGGGGGGAGGGGCTTGACCAAACTGCGGGCATGCTGCATGCTTTTTGGTTTTGTAGCGTAGAGTACCTGGCTAACTGCAGGAAGCGGTTAGCTGCACAGCTAATGTAGCCATTGCAAGGCTAACGTGGCACCGATTTTAAAACACGGCAAAACGACTTAACAGTTATACACTTACTTGTTCGGTGTTTGTGGCTGATGCGGCAGGGATGCTTGGTATGGACCCAGGCTTCAGTGACAGTTGATGTGCAAAACCTGCCCTGTACTGTCCCAAGTTGTGGAAACATTCCTCAGGAAAATGCTTCCGACAAACATACACCGTCTTAGGTAGACTCGACGGCGTATTATTGAAGTAAATAAAATTAAGCCACTGCGTCTTCAGGGGCTCTCCCGTCGGCAGTAAAAACAGATTCCTTTCTGTGTTGTCACATCCATGTACAGCGCAACTTCCATGTTTCGCTTGCTTAGGTGGTGCCATGTTGTTGTGTCCTCTATGGTCTCCTCACTACAAAATTGAAGTGACGTATCTATGGTAGCAACTTTTGAGCTGGGCGGGCAATTCATACAGTGGGTGGGAATCCAGAGGGGGGGTGTGGGGATCATCTCCCTTGCTGACGTAGTAAAGGGAAGAGCCTATCAACGCGCCATTTTGACGCGCCATTCTCAAATGTTGACAAAGGGTGGGTATAGTTTGGTTTACACATTATGACATTTCTAGCCACTGGGGTGACTTAAGAAGGTCAGAGGAACTCATTTTAACGTTAAAAAACCTCAGAAAGTGAAAATTTCATGCCATGGGACCTTTAAATGGAAAAAGTTTGGGATGACCAGAACTCTTCCTAGACCTGGACATCCAGCCAAACTGAGCAATCGTGGGAGAAGAGCCTTGGTGAGAGAGGTAAAGAAGAACCCAAAGATCACTGTGGCTGAACTCCAGAGATGCAGTAGGGAGATGGGAGAAAGTTCCACATAGTCAACTATCACTGCAGCCCTCCACCAGTCAGGGCTTTATGGCAGAATGGCCCGACGGAAGCCTCTCCTCAGTGCAAGACATATGAAAGCCCGCATAGAGTTTGCCAAAAAACACATGAAGGACTCCCAGACTATGAGAAATAAGATTCTCTGGTCTGATGAGATGAAGATTGAACTTTTTGTCGTTACTTCTAAGCGGTATGTGTGGAGAAAACCAGGCGCTGCTCATCACCTGCCCAATACAATCCCAACAGTGAAACATGGTGGTGGCAGCATCATGCTATGGGGGTGTTTTTCAGCTGCAGGGACAGGACGACTGGTTGCAATTGAAGGAAAGATGAATGCAGCCAAGTACAGAGATATCCTGGAAGAAAACCTCTTCCAGAGTGCTCAGGACCTCAGACTGGGCCGAAGGTTCACCTTCCAACAAGACAATAACCCTAAGCACACAGCTAAAATAACAAAGGAGTGGCTTCGGAACAACTCTGTGACCATTCTTGACTGGCCCAGCCAGAGCCCTGACCTAAACCCAATTGAGCATCTCTGGAGAGACCTGAAAATGGGTGTCCACCAACATTCACCATCCAACCTGATGGAACTGGAGAGGATCTGCAAGGAAGAATGGCAGAGGATCCCCAAATCCAGGTGTGAAAAACTTGTTGCATCATTCCCAAGAAGACTCATGGCTGTACTAGCTCAAAAGGTGCTTCTACTCAATACTGAGCAAAGGGTCTGAATACTTATGGCCATGTGATATTTCAGTTTTTCCTTTTTAATAAATTTGCAAAAATTTCTACATTTCTGTTTTTTCTGTCAAGATGGGGTGCTGAGTGTACATTAATGAGAAATAAAATGAACTTTTTTGATTTTAGCAAATGGCTGCAATGAAACAGAGTGAAAAATTTAAAGGGGTCTGAATACTTTCCGTACCCACTGTATATTTAAAGTACTACAAGCAAAGTGGGAAATGTTCTCAGATGAGTTTCCCAAAAGCATTTCTAAGTTAATGGAGAGAGAGAGAGAGAGAGAGAGAGAGAGCTGGTGATGGTGATGCTTGTGCTACCATTTAACGATGATCTTTGTGATGCGATGCTTTCGGGAAACTCCGCCCTCGGAGAGCGTGTGTGTTTTGTGCCATTTCTTGCTCCAAAGTCCAAAACTTTCCTCGTCATACACAGATTATTTCAAAGCATTCTTGTGCAGCAAATCTAAATGATGAAGAATGACAGCTTTGAGCTTTTGTCATGTCGCACCACTCGCAAAATACACTAGGATTGTGTGATATAACGATCACCATTCGTACATGACGTTACGTTGCCGTATTACGTCTCCAGTGATGTTTACTGTTGACGGTATTATATTCCCAGACCTGCCATTTTGGCGAAGAGCTCCACAAAAACGTTGGATGATGATGATGATCTGTGCAGGTGTTTCGAACACTCCAATATCAGCAAACACTTCCTGAAAGCCCCGCCCCCTTCACCCTATCTCATGTGAACTCTTGGTGTTTTAATTGTAAATGGGGAAAGATTTGAGATCCTTAATGAGAAGTAAAATCTATCCGTGTATTTTCGACTGAGATTTGAGAAGTATATATACCGTATGAGGCGTGTCACCGCAAAGTGAGTCCAGTGTAGCAAATATTAATTCTGAGATACAGAGAAATACACTACGTTCAGACTGCAACCTGAAACGACCCATATCCGATTTGTTGTGAAATCCGATTTTTTTGTTAGGACGTTCACATTAACAATTATATGAGACTTGTATGCAATCTCCAATATGAACGGAAAACGACCCAAAAGTGTCCCGCATGCGCAAATTGACACGTAATAAGCACATCTATGTAATACGTAAACAAAAAAAAAGCGCACTCTTCAAGTTTCCAAGTAAAGCATGGAGATGAGGCGAGACCTGGCGATGTGGTTTTTGTGGCGGCGGCGGAACTCACACAATAATCTGATTAATGTGGGCAGCAGACTAATGAGACCGAAGGTGTCAAATTACTGGAAATTTCCAGAACAATCTTATAATCTTGTAATACAGGATGGTTTAAGTTATAAATCAGTTATAGAAACTGTTTTATTTAATCAGGCTAACAGATCAACATCCAGGTCCCTACCAAATCCACCATTAGCTTGATCAATTCTATAAAAGTCTATTTAAATTCTGAAAACTGTACAAATGTTGTTGTTTTCCACCAAAGAGGCGGGATTAGCCAACGCAGAATAGTGACGTTTGTCTCTTGTTGATGACGTGTAGGTCGCATGAATGCGACCTGTCCGGTCAGACTGCAGTCGCATGTGAAAATAACGGATATGCATCGGAATTAGGACCACATATCCAAGCGGCCTGGGTCGCATGTGAAAAAAATCGGCTCTGTGTCGTTCAGATTGTCAATAACAAATCGGATACAGGTCGCATATGGGCAAAAAAAAATCGGATATGGGTCGTTTCAGGGTGCAGTCTGAACGTAGTCATAGAGACATAGGCATTTGACATTTCACTATGTATCAGTTTTTTTCTGTTTTTTTTTTTTTTTTTTTAATTTTGACATAAATACATTCCTTAATCTGGACTGTATCACTAAAACAATCACTGAAAGATTATACTGCAAAACAGCCTATAATAAATATGACTCCGTAGACCAAATACGTTATAATGCTTTGCATTAATTTCAATTTTCTCAAAGATGATAATACTTTGAACATTTTTGCTAATTTCTTTGCATTTCCTCCACCAAGTTGAACAAATGATCCTTTATTTTAAAGATAATTAACTGTAGGTTTAGGATATACAATAAAACCTTTCTTTTTTCCTCCAACCAGACTCATTTTGTGGTGACACGCCCCAAATATTTAATATCAGTTTACCAGAAGAGACCCATCAGGGCCTTCGAGGCCTTACATTTCATTTCTTTCATAATTTTATTATAATTATTCTCTAATTCTAAGTTGGCCTCTTGTTCTATCAAATGTGCTTCAGAAATGAAAGGACAGAAATTGCTGTCCTGAAAACATTAAAATCGAGTTGTCCAATGAAATTGTTTTGTTTGTTGTCTCTAGGCTGAGAAGAGTTTAGAGCTGCTCACTCATTGGTTAGGACTTCATTGCCGGGACAGAAGGCCATGGCAGTGTATGTTTATGTAGGAAGTGACAGATGAATTACCAATCAGATTTTGATTTAGAGTGGGAGGGACCAAAAATGTATCGCCCTCGGCCCTCTTGAAGGCCAACACGAGCTTAACCGCGAATCGGCGCCGTCAGTGCAGCAGTGAAGTCACCTTCCAGCTGGTGTAGCGTTCATCAGTAGTGTTAGCGAATGCTAGTAAAGCGGTCAGTGCTGTTGAGAGTAAGTATTACAGGCTAACGACCGAGAAACTAAGATTTCTGTCTCCAGACTCTTCAGGCTTAAGTATCCATTTCCCTGTGTGATTTACTGAGTTACTTTTAAAATCAACATCGACAGCTACACACAACGGAGTGACCTGGCAGCCTGCCGCTAATCCCTTACAAAATCCTTTGCCCTGTTGCTCTTGTGGTGTCTGGCTCAGTTTTGGCTGAGCTCAAGTCCCAGCTCTAATAGCAACGCTTCACCACTGGTGCATACTATATTTATAAGGAATGTCACAGGAACCCTTGAGCCTTTTAACCTGGACAAAAACGTAACACTTTACGAATAATGTTCATGTTAATGATTATTAGAAAGTGATTAATTATGCTGATAAAAGCACACAGACATTACAGCATGTTATATTTGTGTTAGACTTCTTGGATTCGTGAAATATTCTGGAATGTTCCATCGTTACATGTGGCCAAGAACCACCATCTGCTTTCACAGGAAATGACAATCTCACCGAGAGACAGAGAGAGACTTTGACTTTTAAAACAGCTTTAATTACTTCAATGTTCCATTTGTGTTTTTATCTACTAGAAATAAAACTTAATAAAAACATAGTAGAAAAAGTGCATTTGTAAACATTCATTACTACAACTCATCAAATCCATTACACAAGGACCCCTCTCTATAAAACATTGTTACACACACACACCATATGTAATTGAAAAAAACTAAAAAAGTTAAAAGGGCGGCACGGTGGTGTAGTGGTTAGCACTGTCGCCTCACAGCAAGAAGGTCCTGGGTTCGAGCCCCGGAGTTTGCATGTTCTCCCCGTGTCCGTGTGGGTTTCCTCCGGGTGCTCCGGTTTCCCCCACAGTCCAAAGACATGCAGGTTAGGTTAACTGGTGACTCTAAATTGAGCGTAGGTGTGAATGTGAGTGTGAATGGTTGTCTGTGTCTATGTGTCAGCCCTGTGATGACCTGGCGACTTGTCCAGGGTGTACCCCGCCTTTCGTCCGTAGTCAGCTGGGATAGGCTCCAGCTTGCCTGCGACCCTGTAGAACAGGATAAAGCGGCTACAGATAATGAGATGAATGAATGAGAAAAAAGTTAAAAATTAAGAGCCAGTGAACCATCCCCTTCAAGTGAACATAAAACCTGTCTAATACCCCACAAATCTATAAAAGTGTCCAGGTTGTTGGTCAGTCTGTAAAAAGCACGTTCTACTCAGAGGTGAGCTGTAACTAACCCTTTCAAGCTCTGCATCTGTTTTTTCTGGCCTTCCATATTGCTAATTTCGCAGTTCCAAGCAAAAAGTTAATTAAGACCAGAGTCTGTCTTTTTTTGATTGTATATTGTGGCCTAAAGATAAACAAAGGAATAGAAAATTTCTCCCCAAAATTTTCCACCCACTCATGCAGTACTCTAAAACAGACCCACTAAGCGAGGACAGAGAGACACTAAATGTTCTAATGTTTCTTGCTGGTTACAAAAGGGACATCCCTCCCCAGTGCTTGGATCCAGGTGAGCCCTGTGTCTGTTTGTAGCTATTGCTCCATGGATAATCCTCCACTGGAGGTCAGCTGTCCGTTTTTCAACAAGCAGCTTGTATAACATCCTCCAGCAGCCTTTAGGGGTGCAGTCTGAAGCAAAAACCTGGGTCCACCTCGACTCCCTGACTTCAGCCAGAGAGCGGAAATTCAGTACCTTCACACAGCTGTGATAGAGTTGCTTTTTTCTGCAACAGCTGAAGTTGCCCAGTACTGGTGTTTTCAGGGACAGAACCAGCCCACTCTTCTCTCGCTATTTTTCAGCAACGGGCCTGACACTTAGTGCAGGAAAGATGTATTCATGAGCCTCGTGCCATAGGTCAACTAGGGTATGGTTTTGGGCATGTACCCTCAGCGGTACAGTCAGGGACTCCCAGACCTCCTCCACTATCCTCTATCCTCCTCAGCACCCTGGAAGACCTGATGTTAACAACTCTACCAAGCCTTTCCGGAGATGTTCTTATAAGATGGCCCAGTTTAACAACACCAGCCGACAAACTTGGTTCTTAGTGATGTGGAGGAAAGCGTAGTAGATGTGAAGAAGTCATTGTGGAACAGTGTGGATCCATAGCTATCAGAACTCTTCCCCTGTAGGACAGCTGGGGAAGCAACCATTTCCATTTAGACAACTTGGCATCCACTTTCTCCAGCACTCCCTCCCAGTTCTGCTTCTGGAAGTCCTCGCACCCTAGATACACTCCTAGAACTTTGATACCTCTTTTTCCTCACCTAAGGTTCCCAGGAAGATCAGGGATGTCTCTTAGGTTCCACTGACCTGCAAAGCAGGCTTCACATTTGTCCCAGTTTACTTTAGCGGAGGAAGCCTTTTCATACACCGCCAGGCTTTCTTTGAGTTCCTGGGTATCTCTCTGATCTTGGATAAAAACACTGACATCATCTGCATAAGCTGATACAGCTACAGAGCGGCTCCGAGCCAGCGCTGGGAGACATAAACCCTGTAACCTACTCCTCAGCCTACACAGGAGAGCTTCAATAACAATACTGTAGAGCTGGCCTGAGATGGGGCAATCCTGTTTGATCCCTCTCTGAACTGGCACAGGGCAGCTCAACCCTCCCCCCACCTTCACTAAACAGCAAGCCTGATTATATAGCAATTGTACCAAAGATTAAAAAAAACCTCCCCCAATTCCAAATGCCTGCAGAGTGGAAAAGAGAAAACCATGAGCTACACGATCAAAAGCCTTTCCTTGATCAATGGATATGATACCAACATTATCTCATCTCATCTCATTATCTCTAGCTGCTTTATCCTGTTCTACAGGGTTGCAGGCAAGCTGGAGCCTATCCCAGCTGACTATGGGCGAAAGGCAGGGTACACCCTGGACAAGTCACCAGGTCATCACAGGGCTGACACACAGACAACCATTCACACTCACATTCACACCTACGGTCAATTTAGAGTCACCAGTTAACCTAACCTGCATGTCTTTGGACTGTGGGGGAAACCGGAGCACCTGGAGGAAACCCACACAGACACGGGGAGAACATGCAAACTCCACACAGAAAGGCCCTCGCCGGCCACAGGGCTCGAACCCAGACCTTCTTGCTGTGAGGCGACAGCACTAACCACTACACTACCGTGCCGCCCGCACCAATTAATAACTCAATAAAAATTTTAATCTATTTGATAAAACCTTTGAAAGGATTTTATAGTCCGTACATAAAAGTGCTACGGGTCTCCAGTTCTTTAGCAGGGCCAGGTCTCCCTTCTTAGGCAGCAGTGAGAGAACTGCTCATCTACAGGAAACTGGAAGTCTTCCTTTTTTAAAACACTCTTTAAAAACGTCTAAAAGGTCCTGTCCCAGTATTGCCCAGAAGTGTTTAAAAAATTCTGAAGGAAGACTCTTTATTCCTGGAGCCCTGCCTGGTGCCATCTGAGACACCGCAGCAGTCAGTTCATCCAAAGTGATATCCATGTTCAGTTGATCTTGGTCCTCTGAGCTCAGTTGAGGAAGCCCCTGCAGAAGCTCTGCAGCAGAGTTCATATCGCATCTGTCTGCTCTGAACAGTTCTGTATAAAAGTCCACTGCAAGCTTCCTTATCACAGCTGGGTCCGTGGTGATGTTTCCATCAGCGAGGCGAAGACAGACCATTTGCTTCTTCTGAACAGCCGATTTTTCCAGATTAAAAAAAGAAAGATGTTGGTGCATCCATGTCTTGAAGTTTGGTGAAACGTGCTCGGACTAATGCTCCTTTAGCTCTGTCCTGCAGGAGAGAGCTGAGTTCCTGTCTTTGAAAGTTCAATTCATCTTTTTTTTGCTGACCTGACTGTAATATACAGAGATTTCCCAAGTCTCTTATTTCTTTTTCCAGTTTCTGGACAGCTCTCTTGATTTTAATTGTGGAATGGGATGAGTACTGCTGACAGAAAACTCTAATTTGAGGCTTTCCTACCTCCCACCACTCAGTAAGTGAAGGAAAGGTGTCCTTCCCAGATCTCCAGTAGGTCCAAAATAGTTTAAAATGTTCACAAAAATTAAAATCGTGTAATAATTTAACATTAAAATGCCAAAAGGACTTTGGTTTTCCAGTGGGAGATAGGAAAAAAGCTCCATTAAAACTAAATGATGATCTGTAAAAGCAACAGGAGAGATGTGACAGTCAATAACTCTTGAGGTAAAAGTAGCAGAGATAGAAAATCTGTCTAATCTTGCTGCACTGACTCTGCCATTAGCTATCTTAACCCAAGTGTACTGTTGGACTGAAGGGCGCTTCATCCTCCACACATCGACCGCATCAGCTTTCTTTAAAACATTAGATAAAATGGAGGAGGACTGAATGTGCGGCTCTTCTCCAGTTCTGTCTAAAGTAAAATCTGTGCAACAGTTCCAGTCTCCCCCCATTAAAACACACTCCCCTGGATCACTGCTATTTCATTTTTCCTTTAATAAGTTAAACACCGGGCGGCACGGTGGTGTAGTGGTTAGCGCTGTCGCCTCACAGCAAGAAGGTCTGGGTTCGAGCCCGTGGCCGGCGAGGGCCTTTCTGTGTGGAGTTTGCATGTTCTGCCCGTGTCCGCGTGGGTTTCCTCCAGGTGCTCCGGTTTCCCCCACAGTCCAAAGACATGCAGGTTAGGTTAACTGGTGACTCTAAATTGACTGTAGGTGTGAATGTGAGTGTGAATGGTTGTCTGTGTCTATGTGTCAGCCCTGTGATGACCTGGCGACTTGTCCAGGGTGTACCCCGGCTTTCGCCCGTAGTCAGCTGGGATAGGCTCCAGCTTGCCTGCGACCCTGTAGTACAGGATAAAGCGGCTACAGATAATGAGATGAGATGAGTTAAACACCCCTTCACGCTCAGAGCCTAGGTTTGGTGCATAAACATTAATAAAACTAAAGGTAAAATCCTGTATTTCAGCCTTTACTGTGAGAACTCTGCCTTTCACCAACTCTGTACTGGACATGATGTTTATATCTAAAAAGGAGAGAATAAAATAGCAACCCCTGCACTAAAATTAGTCCCATGGCTGAGGACATACTGCCCTTCGCACCATCGACCCCAGTCCACTTCATTTAAACCATCACTGTGTGTTTCCTGTAGTAAAATGGCATCTAGTCTTTTTTGCCTGATTACTTCAGTTAATAAAGCTCTTTTCTGTGCATCTCTCCCCCCATTTATGTTTAGAGAGGCTACTCTTAAACCCTGCATGTAAGGAGGTGAGAGATAGAGCGGTAAAGAAACAGACAGAAAGAACCAGCAGAGATGAAACACCCGGTGTTGTGCAGTCATTGAAAACTTTATTTTATGAGTTTCATTTTCTTTACCATTCTACTTTTGGATTATTTTAGACCTTTCCTCAGACCAGCGACATGCTTCTTTAAATGATAAGGTTTCTTTCCATCCAGTAAGTCTGTGTCATCTAGCCTGGGCCTGCCCATCCTAAGCGTGACGCAACACGAGGGCCTGTTCCGAGCTTAGTCTGGTCAGGCAAGCTATCTACAGCTCTTCCAAGCTCCCGAAAAATCAGGAACCAATCAACTTTGAGCATCTCCAACGGCCCTGGGTAGAGGCGTGTTCAAGGCAGTGACGTAGTAGAACTGTGACCGGAAGCCATAGATTGTTTACAGAATCTATGCCGGAAGCGCTTCATTCACATCATGAACATGGAGCAGTGGCAAGCCTTTAACACAGCGGTAGATGCTGTATTGAAAGCATTCAATGGGAAGTTCTCATTGAAAACGGAGCAAAGAGCAGCCCTGGAGGTATTTATTGAAAGGAAGGACGTTTTCGCCTTGCTCCCGATCGGCTTCGGTAAGAGTTTAATCTACCAGTTAGCCCCGTCGCGTCGCATACGTCAGAGGAAAGAGTGATGTGATTGGTTTAAGCTTCATCACAGCCTTTTCTGGCTTCGACCAGTAGCAAACTGAGGCATTTCAGGGAGGCGGGTCAACCACGGGCTTTGGGAAACGGTTGGGCTTAATATCTTGGCCAGACCAATAGCTCGGAGAGCTTTGTCGCATTAGCCAGACTATGTGTCAACAGCTCTTTGAAGAGTAGTAATTGGCTTAATAAACTTTTCAACATCAGGAAAATAATGTTTAACATTCACTTTTTTACCAAAAGTCTTATCCAGGAAACTACTGATTTCCTCGAGCGAGTACAGTTCCTCACTCTGAGAAATGCTGTCTGCTACAGAGGTACTGTCAGAGTCAGAGTCACACTCCGTGTCAGTCATACTGTTACCATAACAACCGTCCAACTTCATCACCTCCTCTGTCTCACTGTCGGGTCTGATGTTCAGTAAATCAGCCTCGTGTTAAACCGGACACTCTGCATCCTGCTCAGATCTTCCCAAACCGACCTCCTCTTGCTCTGTCCTGCTCTGTTCAGCCTCCATCATCAATGCCGGCATCCGTAACTCTAGGCACAGAGCTTCCGGACTCAACTTGAGTAGGCGGAGCAGATTCAGATGACGTTAGCCAACTGCTGTTCACCTCCCCGCCGTCAGTCACAACAGCCAGACCGCTGTTCCCCTCCCCACCATCCATCACAACAGCCACACCACTGCCCCCCTCCCCACTCCCAGTCACACTACTTCCCCTTTCCTCACTAACAGTTCCAGCGGTAGCAGCCGGCCCGGCTACACGCTGTCTGTGAAGACAAGCAACCTGCTTGTGACCCACATCTCCACATTCGAAACATTTCACACTCCCCGAACTCGCATACACCATGCAAAACCCTTCCTCATGTTTAACCCAGAAGGAAACATCCAGTGTTTGAGTCAGGGAATCCAAAAGCATAAACACTTGTCTCCGTAGAGACTGAACATGCTTCAACTTATCATTTTTACAGCCCAAACTCACCGTCCGGAATCCACTCGCAAACTTCCCAAAGCACTTCAGTTCTCGCTCCAGCGCCTGGGTGGGAATAAACGGGGGAACTCCGGACACGGTTACCTGGATGGAAGGCACCACCAGCAGGGAACTTCATTGTTTATATGTGTCAGAAAACAGAATCCAGGGACACATGTCGGCCCGGGGGCATTTTGAGTTATTGACAGATTCAGAAAGTACAGTTTCTAAGCTTTCCAATGATGCCTTCCATGTGGAGATCTGACAATATTTGAAGAATGTGTGGCCTTTTGAAAGTGTATACTTCTTAAAACAGAAAAGGGAGAAAATCGCCCTCAAAGTTTTCCATCTCAGCTACTCTGGGTGTAGGGCGGGCACATAATGGTGCTCATTTGCATGACATTAAGGAAAGCCCTACTGCCTACTAGCTAGCACAATGCTACTTTCATGTAAACAAAGATCACCACGTCAATTTTCCTTCCATGCAAAGTATGCCCAACACAATTATGAAGTACAAAAATAAGTCCTAAAGTATACTTTAACGTTTTGTTGTTGAAAAATTACTCACACCGTAAGAAAGAAAGATAGCACGATGATGACACGACTAACACAACACTAGTTTCATGTAAAGCCTCGGTCACAACCGGCCGTACTGCGCTCCTACGGCCGGTCTACATGCAAAAAACGCAAGAAACGCACGAGAGCACGCATGAAACGCACGAGAGCGCACATGTGACGTGCTGATTTTCGAGCCGCAGACTGGCCGCAGAGGCTCTTTGTCATGTCAAACAAACTCTACGGGCGCTTACGTTTTTTTCAGGTTGCAAGACAAACTTACGGCCAATGCGCGTCTTTCTCCATGAACAAAAAAAAAAAAAAAATGCAGCGATTTGGGAAACGCCAAAAATCGCACGGCCAAAAAATCGTACGTCCGGTTGTGACCTAGGCGTAACCAAACCACAACACTCTCCGTTACATGCAAAAATAACCACATAGCCTTAGATTCATAAACTCACCCCATCAGAAAGAGAAACGGCGCCTTGCACACACCAATGCCTCCGATGGAATGTAATCCTAGAACGGTCCGTGTATCATCCAATCATTCAAGTATTCCATTCAATCTGGAAAACGAGGTTGCGTTTTTTTTTGCTAGAAATGGTTATCTCCGATGTAAATACCGTGTGTCTGTTTGCTTCGCGGTGTTTCAGCTCCTCTGCGCTCTGTTTAGCTTGCTCATTCCATAGTGAAATCACACGCCTGTATGCAGCTTAAGTAGCCACGAGCTCAGCTCGTATCATACAGCTGATTGGCGAAAAAAAAAAAAAAAAAGACTTAAATCATCATGTGAATGGCCCATATGGTAATTTACCCACACCCCCCAGCAGGCTACAGTCCTGACAAAAACGAGACAATTTGCAACAAAAAATGTATGCTTTTCCAACAAAACAATCTATTATCTGAAATACTGATTGCATTCTTCAAGATCTCAACTTGCACATGATGGAAAAAAACAAAAATCACAAATTTCAAAAAAAAAAAAAGCTTCTTTTGCGATTATCTCGGATTCGTTTCGGCCGACATGTGTCCCTGGATTCGGTGAGGGGTCACATATATATATATCTATGAGCTGACTGACAAGCTCCTGATGTTTCATAAACACCACCACCGCTTTATTCATGCAGGAAGCACACACAATGTTTCCATAACCTACTTGTTCTCCAACTGTGAGCAGCACCTGCTCCACTGGAACCATAGGTTGCGACACCACCCTTACCCCATGTTTCAGGGTCAGGGTCAGCGTCCCGGAGGACGCATCCCTGCCAAAACAGCCAACACACACATACACGCACACTACCAACAACTGCGAAAACAATCAGACAATAAATATCACAAGAAAAAAAAAAGAAAAGTTAGAAAAGAAGATCACAAACTCTCAGCCAAAACTCACCACACCCTCCACCACCAATCTCCCAGCATGCAGTGCAGAAAGAGAGAGAGAGAGAAAGTGCAACCGCAGTTGTTTTAACCAATTTATCTGTCGGCTCATCATTTTCCCTTCAAATTATTTAATAAATCTTATTTAAAGCTTTTTTTTTTTCACATCACATCACATCATCACGATCTTTTTTTCAGTGAACAATAGATCGTATGCTGAGACCGGAATGCTGACAGCCAATCAGATTGTAGCTTTGACATTCTGAAGCTAGTGGCCAGAAAAGTATACAAAGGATGATCAGGTGATTGTGGGCGGAGCTTTGAGAAATACTGCTTGTATGTATGTAATATAACACAGTACACAGTGTGAGGAACAATGACTCGCGCCTGATACCGACTCAGTGAACAGAATCAATCAAAACATGCTGAAATATCAATCAATCAGTATCGCAAACTGAATGAAGCAACTTTTTTTTTTTTTTACATCATCTTTCACTCTTGTGGAACATGATCATACCCACTCTGCTCCTTTTTCTCCGCCTGTCCAGATTCGATTGTCCTCGGTGTCTCAGTTTCACTTTTCCAGCCAAATCATATTACACGTAATTACATATTACACGGGGAACGGAGACGTCTTGTGTGTCTGCTGTATGGAAAGATGACCCTATAATTAACAACATGTTGCTAACATTACTGTCTCTGGCCTTTAAACACCGCTGTAGTGTTCGTGACTTACAGTCTGTGTCTTTACACTTTACAGCATTACAGCGTATTATCTTTATCTTTCTGGGATTCGTCAGATCGAGTTTCTTTCCAAGTGTTGGGCGAAACTCATTCTCGTTACACAGCAAAGTTTAACACACACACACACACACACACACACACACACACACACAAAATAAATAAAAATACATAAATTTAAAAAAAAAAACCTCCGTGTCAGACACAACAGCATTTCCTCTTTGTTGTGTCAAATGATGGTGTTGTTACGAGCAGGCATGTAATGATTCGCCTGATTCATGATTCGATTCAATTCAATTCGATTCTCGATATTGAGTCATGATTTGATTTTTGAAAAAGCAAAAAGGAAATTTAAAAAAAAAATTACAAAAAACTCACAATTATTTTCCTATTCTTTATCAACTTCAGTATTCTTTTCCTTAAAAAACATCTCATCTCATTATCTCTAGCCGCTTTATCCTGTTCTACAGGGTCGCAGGCAAGCTGGAGCCTATCCCAGCTGACTACGGGCGAAAGGCGGGGTACACCCTGGACAAGTCGCCAGGTCATCACAGGGCTGACACATAGACACAGACAACCATTCACACCTACGGTCAATTTAGAGTCACCAGTTAACCTAACCTGCATGTCTTTGGACTGTGGGAGAAACCGGAGCACCCGGAGGAAACCCACGCGGACACGGGGAGAACATGCAAACTCCACACAGAAAGGCCCTCGCCGGCCACGGGGCTCGAACCCGGACCTTCTTGCTGTGAGGCGACAGCACTAACCACTACACCACCGTGCCGCCCTCCTTTATTTAATAACCAACAATAATTATTTACACATGTTTAAAGGTTGGAGTAAAATATAATCAACAATTATATAGCCTAAAATATTCCTTATATTAAAAATGAAAAAGTTAAACCCACATATTCCTTTCCTTAATAATCTTTCATAAACATTTGTTTTCCCTCCATTTGCTTTTCTTTTCTTTATTTTTTCAGCAGTCTGTAAAATGAGAGCGAGAGAGAGCTCTGATTTCTCAATCTATTTGTACACAATCCCACAGCAGCTCTTTTACATTTTACATCTGTTTTTTTTTGTGTTTTTGCAACTTTAGAGATGCGTTACTTCCGCCTACAATGAAGTCATGCGCATTTCTAATTACTATTGTCTGTTACCGCGCCCTCTGCTGTCTAAACAATACGATTACAGCTCGGGAACACTAAAAGAATACTCAGTCTGATTCTTTCTTTTTTTTTTCACTGATTCAAATCGTTATAAATCGTTGCTTTTAGTATTGTTTTTATTCCTGTGCCATTATTATCATTACTGTATTTTTTTTGTCTATTTTGGTGATCAAACTAAATTTAGTCGATGAAACACGAAGTATGTTTTCATCTCGGAAAATACTCATCGAAGAGTTTCTCTCTTTTTAATATATTAAACGTTGTGGTCGTATGTAAATTTGTAACAATCCACAAGAATTAAGTTGAATGAAAAGGATTTAAGGGTTAGCGACGAGGTTTGTGTACGAAATCAAATCAAATCCACTCATCACTCGTTTTATTTCTCCTGAGATCAGGATGGGCTTTAACTGGATATGAGTTTCATGGACGCTCTTCAAGCTTCGCCTGCCATCTGCACTTCCTGTTTGTGAGAAAACAGTGCAGGGAGAGATCACACACACACACACACACACGAGTGGTCTCCCTCTCTCCTAGGGCCAACAGCATCTGTTTGCTCTCTCTCACACACACACACACACGATGACGATATAATGGCTGGTAAATTGGCCGTGTGTGAGCTCGGGGTCGATCGTCTCTCAGATTGAGGAGGCGACGGTCAACCTGCTGTTTTACATTTACAGCTTCAGCTCCACGCATCAGTGCTGAGACAACAACCCCCACTCACACACATCGGGCAGGACGGTGTGTGTGTGTGTGTGTGTGTGTGTGTAAGAGAGATGAGGAGCACAAGGACAGTCCAGAAGTCACAGATTATGTATGTATAAACTGTGCAATATATATATATATATATATATATATATATATATATATATATATATATATATATATATATATATATATAATTATTCTATGTATGAGGGAGAGAGAGAGAGAGAGAGAGAGAGAAGGTGACCAGAGAGAAAGAAGGAGAAAGACAGGAAGACAGAGTGAAAGAAAGATAGAAAGAGAAAGAGAGAGACGGTCTGAGCTGAAATCAATGAGGATGGCTTGAGGAGAGGATTGAGTTCTCATCAGCACTCGATTCCTAAAATAAACGACTGATTACAGCCGTCATAAAGAAAACTGCTTGTGGCCTAATCAGCGCGTCACCGTGAAAGGCTAACTCCTTGAAAAGTTGATTGAGCGAGGAAAACAAGGCTGTTTCACAGCCCATTTTATGTACCCTTACACCAAATGGACAATAAACCCATAACCACACACACACACACACATGCTTCAAACAACAGCACGCCTGATTTCAATCTGCCACATTTCACAGCGAGGGAGAGATTACAGACTCGCCGGCTGTGAAATGCGGCCCGCGCGGCACCTATGAACACTTGTTAGCGTTTCAGATCGGCTTATTTATGGAGTGGAACGGCGCTGGAGTGTGACGCGGGTCTTCAGGGTTCATCGAGAGCAGCATATTGAACCGCTGACCCGCTCGGAGCGGTTAACGGGCCTTCGCCTTCCTTTGCTAACCATGCTAATCCGTCAGAGTGTGCCGTGCGTGCCTCTGAGGCGAGGCCCTGAATAATGAATGCCATGAATAAAACACATTTCGGCACAAACACATGGTGAATAATTCACTTCACAGAGGTGGATATTAGCTCCAGTGTCACTGCGAGCACTTTTTGCTGGCTATTTTTACTCCTAAAGTACAGTAAGAAGCATTTCTGTTCAAACACACACACACACACACACACACACACACACACACAGTTCACATAAATAGTCAAGGAGTCACAAAACTAATCCTTCAGTTTGCCACTGGAGATACGAGGAGAATATTTCTAAAGCTCAAGTGTTAGAAATAAGAAGCTATCAGGGATATTAACATTTCTCTCGGATTAATATCAGTTGCTAACACACTGCGTTCAAAATTATCACACTTCTAACACGCTGTGAGGTTACATCTGATTAATAAGAGACATAGAAAAGCAAAATAATAATAATAATAATAATAATAATAACAATAATAATAATAATCACAGTGCTATGCTGTTATATGAAACTAATCAATGATGACGTGATAATAATAATAATAATGATAATAATAATAATAAGTTAAATTTATATAGCGCCTTTCAAGAAACCCAAGGATGCTTTGCAATTATAGACAAGGAAAAAAAAATAAAAAAAAATAAAAATAATAAAAATAATAATAAAAAATAATAAATAAAAATAAAAATAAAGTAAAAAGTCCACCAAGTAGGGGTCAGGATGTAATTCCCCTGGTGTAGCAGCCACAGTCCCACCAAAAGGTGCATGAAAACGAGTCCCACATCTCCAGCACAGCCGCCGTGACGCCGTCAGCAACATCGCTCGGAACATCACGCCAAGCATTAAAGCACAGAGCAATGGACAACCACGATGTTAAATGAGCAACGAGCTCACTGCAGACCATAGCTGGGAGCGCAGGCATCACCCACAGCGAACCAAGGCCTGGAGGGAACCGACGCCCAAAACTGGGTCCGGAGCTACACCACAACCAGCGGACTAAACACTCAAACAAACATCAAACTACACAAACACACAGAAAAAATAAATAAATAAATAAATAAAATGAAAATAGAAAAAGAAATAAAATAAAAATAAAATAAAAAAAGCTCTGCGATGCGAGGAAGTCAAGCGATCACCCTGAAATGGATTCTTTTCCAGTTCCAGCAGTGGTTTACTCCTTTTATACCACAGCAACCTGCCCATGATTACATTTTGTATTGATTTAAGGATACACTGTATTTTTTTAAAAATGAAGGAAAAGAGTGCGACGTCTTGGGGTCGCTCGGACACCATTATCAAGCAAGTGTTCATCAGCTAAGTCAATGTCAAAAGATATGAAACTTGATAGAGACTTTGACTACAGTCACAGTAATTTGCGCTAGCTATTACAAACTGGGAAGTCTGGTCACCATACCTATAGATCTGGAACGGGAAGAGGCATGCCGCTTAGTGAGAAAAAGTTGCGCCTTGCCGCCCTGAACAAAATACCGTATAAACAAGAGTGCTCTGAGAGCACAATAGACCCCTGCTGGCAACTCGGCCATAACTCTGGTAAAATGCGACTGAATTGAATGAAATTTCAATATGTGTATTACCGACATATCAAAGAATCCTGTCAAGTTTTGTGAAATTCCTCCAAAAATTGTGAGAAGAGTTGATTTCAGAAGGTGAGCACCCTTCCTGGGACGGACGGACGGAACTCGCCACGACATAATCCCTCTTTGGCCTTTCGGCCAGTGGGGGATAAAAACATTTTACCAAATTACATGAAATTCCTTCACAAATTGTGAGAGGAGTTCATTTCAGAAGAACATACACCCTCATGAAATTGTCAAAGTTACTACATTGAGAGGAATCAGCTGAGGTGGCTTGGGCATCTCTTTCGGATGCCTCCTGGACGCCTCCCTGGGGAGGTGTTCCAGGCATGTCCCCCCGGGAGGAGGCCCCGGGGAAGACCCAGCACACGCTGGAGGGACTATGTCTCTCAGCTGGCCTGGGAACGCCTCGGTGTTCTTCCCGAGGAGCTGGCCAAGGTGTCTGGGGAAAGGGAAGTTTGGGCTTCCATGCTCAGACTGCTGCCTCCACAACCCGGCCCCGGATAAGTGGAAGAAGACGAGATGAGACAAGACAAGTTATTTAATCAAGGGTCAAAGCTCTGGCAAAATTTTCACAAACGAAATTAAATCGCAATATGTGTATTACCAACGTATAACAATGCCTTTTGCCAAGTTTTGAGAAATTCATCCAAAAATTGTAAGAGGAGTTGATTTCAGAAGAACATACACCCTCATGAAATTGTCAAAGTACAAGTTACTACATCGAGAGGAATCAGCTGAGGTGGCTCGGGCATCTCTTTCGGATGCCTCCTGGACGCCTCCCTGGGGAGGTGTTCCAGGCATGTCCCCCCGGGAGGAGGCCCCGAGGAAGACCCAGGACACGCTGGAGGGACTATGTCTCTCGGCTGGCCTGGGAACGCCTCGGTGTTCTTCCCGAGGAGCTGGCTGAGGTGTCTGGGGAAAGGGAAGTTTGGGCTTCCATGCTCAGACTGCTGCCTCCGCAACCCGGCCCCGGATAAGCGGAAGAAGACGAGATGAGACGAGACAAGTTATTTAATCAAGGGTCAAAGCTCTGGCAAAATTTTCACAAACGAAATTAAATTGCAATATGCGTATTACCAACGTATAACAATGCCTTTTGCCAAGTTTTGAGAAATTCATCCAAAAATTGTAAGAGGAGTTGATTTCAAAAGGAAAACACACTCTCATGAGATTGTCAAAGTATAATTTTGCGAATCAAGGGCTGTAACTCTGGTAAAATGTGACCGTATTTAACGAAATTACAAAATATGCATTACCAATATATAACAAAAAATCCTGCCAGGTTTCATGAAGTTCCTCCAAAAATTGTGAGAGGAGTTGATTTCAGAAGGTGAGCACCCTTCCTGGGACGGACGGATGGAAATTGCCACGACATAATCCCCCTTCGGGACTTTTGGCCAGTGGGGGATAAAAAAAAATGATTGAACACTGCAAAAAAAAATGATATCTTAGCAAGAGAAAATATCTTGAAAATAGTTGAGATGATCCAGCATTTCCTATTAGAAGAATACAAGACACCAATTGCCATGCCTACTTAGATCAAAAGGTGCAGGCTATCTGCTGGTACCTCATATAGTGAAGGCTACATCGGGGGCGGAGCCTTTTCTCACAAAGCCCCACAGTTATGGAACAGCCTTCCAAGTAGTGTTCGGGAATCAGACACAGTCTCAGCGTTTAAGTCTCGGCTGAAAACATATCTGTTTAGTCAAGCCTTGTGTTAATGGTGTTTATGAGGTAAAGGTGTAGATCTGGAGGATCCTCAGACAGAGTGTTTTGGTAAACTGGGATGTATGGATGCTGTCAGTCCCCCACTCGCTTGCTCACTCGAGTTTGTTGACGGTGTAGTGGCTGCTGCTTTATGTCCCGGGGCTCCCTCATGCCTGTGTTACCTTCTGGCTCTCCCCTTTTAGTTATGCTGTCATAGTTTTGCTGGAGTCCCTGCTTGTACTCAGTGCAATATGTATACTGTTCCTACTTATTCAGGTGACATTGGGCATACCTAACAACTTATCTTTTCTCTCTCTTTCTTCTCCCCCCCAGTCTGTCCCTCTGAGTTACATGTCAATCCTGAGATCGAGATGCTAACCTCTTCTGCTCCTCGGACCTGCCTGATCCATCCTGGTGCATTTTTTTGGGGCTAACTTATTCAAGCACTGAAGATGATTTAAGGGCCAAAACAGGTATGGGGGAGGCACACTTGGAGCCCCAACCGTCCCCGAGCACATCGGACAGCATCAGTAATACAGGGGTCGGTAAAAAACACTCAGAGCCCCTACCATCTCCGAGCACATTGGACAGCATCAGTAATACAGGGGTCAGTAAAATACTCAGAGCCCCTACCATCCCCGAGCACATCGGACAGCATCAGTGATACAGGGGTCGGTAAAATACTCAGAGCCCCTACCATCCCTGAGCACATTGGACAGCATCAGTAGTACAGGGGTCGGTAAAATACTCAGAGCCCCTACCATCCCCGAGCACATTGGACAGCATCAGTAGTACAGGGGTCGGTAAAATACTCAGAGCCCCTACCATCCCCGAGCACATCGGACAGCATCAGTAATACAGGGGTCGGTAAAAAACACTCAGGGCCCCTACTGTCCCCAAGCACATCGGACAGCATCAGTAATACAGGGGTTGGTAAAACACTCAGAGCCCCTACCATCCCTGAGCACATCGGAGAGCGTCAGTAATACAGGGGTCAGTAAAACACGCAGAGCCCCTACCGTCCCCGAGCACATTGGACAGCATCAGTAATACAGGGGTCGGTAAAACACTCAGAGCCCCTACCATCCCCAAGCACATCGGACAGCATCAGTAATACAGGGGTCGGTAAAAAACACTCAGGGCCCCTACTGTCCCTGAGCACATCAGAGAGCATCAGTAATACAGGGGTTGGTAAAAAACACTCAGGGCCCTGACAGTCCCCGAGCACATCGGACAGCGTCAGTAATACAGGGGTCGGTAAAACACTCAGAGCCCCTACCGTCCCCGAGCACATTGGACAGTGTCAGTAATACAGGGGTCGGTAAAAAACACTCAGGGCCCTGACTGTCCCCAAGCACATCGGACAGCGTCAGTAATACAGGGGTCGGTAAAACACTCAGAGCCCCTACCATCCCCGAGCACACAGGACACCATCAGTAATACAGGGTAAAATATACTCAGAGCCCCTACCATCCCTGAGTGCACCAGTAATAACCGGGTCAGTAAAAAACACTCAGGGCCCTGACCGTCCCCAAGCACACCGGACAGTGCTTGTTGGCTTGATGTTCACTTTAGTTTCGGTATGACCAGACTTTCTGAGAAAGGGAAGCATGCCATCTTTCTCAATTTCCATGGTAAACTTTAAAGAGGCGTGACAATGATTTAGGACATCCAGAAATTTAGAGGCTTCCAACATGCAATCAAACTCCTTACAGGCCAAGCTTTTTGGTAAGCATTATGCTAATCTATTTTTTTAAATATGTTTTGACATTGACTTAGCTTACGAAAACTTGCTTGATAATGGTGTTATGCTCTTTTCCTTAATTTTTTTACAACACTTTGTTTTTCTAAATCTCATCTCATTATCTCTAGCCGCTTTATCCTGTTCTACAGGGTCTCAGGCAAGCTGGAGCCTATCCCAGCTGACTACGGGCGAAAGGCGGGGTACACCCTGGACAAGTCGCCAGGTCATCACAGGGCTGACACACAGACAACCATTCACACTCACATTCACACCTACGGTCAATTTAGAGTCACCAGTTAACCTAACCTGCATGTCTTTGGACTGTGGGGGAAACCGGAGCACCCGGAGGAAACCCACGTGGACACGGGGAGAACATGCAAACTCCGCACAGAAAGGCCCTCGCCGGCCCCGGGGCTCGAACCCAGGACCTTCTTGCTGTGAGGCGACAGCACTAACCACTACACCACCGTGCCGCCCGTTTTTCTAAATCTTCACCAATAAAGTTGTATTTTTTATCCGTTTATACCCCGACCTACCACCCTACCGAAGCGAGCTTGCTCAGAATTGATCACTCACTCGCTGCCTCCATGAATTCCTATCTTCCATCCCTTTCATCAAGCTTCTCCTGTTGATATTTGTATCTTCTTTGTTGGTGCTGATTCCTGTAGTTTTTTCTTGGTCTGCCATGACTTCTCCTTCCATGAGTCGGCTCCCACAGCACCAGTTTGTGAACTACTTCATCCTTTGAGCAAATCTCAATCTAAGCTTGCAGATGGTTTCACTAAGAGCTGGTAGATCTTTGCATAATGCATCGTTTGTGACTTTTTGCCACCATGATACTGTATATTTAGAACAATTCTCTGCATTTTTGTGTCAGTCCCACTGAGCCTTCTCTCAAGAGCTTCTGTTAGTGTGCAGCATTCGGCTCCATATAGCAATATAGCAATCTGTTCTCCACTGCTGCTCTGAAGCAGTTGATTTTCACTGATTGACTCAGACTGGACTTGATATCAATGAGAGTTTATTCATGGCTGCCCATTCTAGTGCAATGTCTTTACTAGAGCTACAAATCCAAGACCCCAGGGACTTGAACTCTTCCACACAGTTCAATAGCTGGCCCTTTGTTGATGGTAAATGACATTCAGGTTGATTGAATCCCATACATTATGTCTTCGAACCATTAGCATGAAGACCCACATGTTTTACAGCCTCTTCTACTTTAGGAAGCTTCAGCAATGGCATCAGAAGTCAGCACAAAGTCAGTATCTGTCAAAATCTCTGCTACTTTGTCTTGGGTTCAGCACGAATCTTCAGGTTTGCCAGTCGCGATTCTCATTGCATACTCAAGTGCTATAATGAAGAGGAAAGGAGCAAAGGTATCTCCTGCGATACACCAGCAAGTATCTCAAAGAATTCCATGTCCCCATCAGGTGACAGAACTTGAGCTACTGTGTCTTTGTATAAAACATTGATTGTGTCAGCTATTTTTTCTGGAACACCATATGCCTCGAGTATCCCCATCTGCTTTTTTCAGCGTATTGAGTCAAACGCTTTGCTAAAGTCGACAAAATGGAGATCGCGATGATACACGGGGCAACTTTTTGGGCAATGTTGCAAGCAACTAATTAGGGCAACAGACAATCAGCAACAACCATTCAGGTAAGAGCAAATCTGTTGCCAGGGAAACCAACACCATAAAGATGGACACTTACACATTTGTCACTTTTGTCTCGGCTTCAGCCTTTATTTATTTCGCTCAAGTAAGCATCACTTCTGGAATAAAACTGAATAGATCCTCTGATCAAAAGATAATTTGCCATTACAGTGCTGAGCGTAAATGAGTGCACCCCCTTTGAAAAGTAACATTTTAAACAATATCTCAATGAACACAAACAATTTCCAAAATGTTGACAAGACAACGTTTAATATAACATCTGTTTAACTTGTAACGTGAAAGTAAGGTTAATAATATAAACTTAGATTACACATTTTTTTCAGTTTTACTCAAATTAGGGTGGTGCAAAAATGAGTACACCCCACTGAAAGTCTCTGGAGCAAAGCTAAATTGTAGACTACAAATGTCTAATTTAACAAGAATACAATCACAGGTGAGTCTAATTAGTCATTCCACAGGTGTCCAGCAGACAGTTGACTATAAAAGGGTGTTACTTAAAGAAAACCCCTCCCCATTTCATGCTGTCAGCAACGGCACCACATGGAAGAGAAATGACACAAGACCTGAGAAAGAAAATAATTTCTTTGCATTACAAAGGTGAAGGCTACAAGAAGATCAGCAAAGCTTTACTTATAAGTCAGAATACTGTAGCAAAAGTGGTACAAAAATTGAAGAAAGATGGAACTGCAACCATCTCACAGAGACGTCCAGGTCGTCCACGGAAGTTAACACCTCGACAGGAGCGTCTTCTGATGAGAAGGGTTGAAGAAAATCGGCATGCAAGTTCACTGCAGTTATCTAAGGTGGGGTTTACATTAGACCGTATCAGCGGATCATCAGATTAATGTTTTTAAAACGATTAGTGTGCACACAGCAACGCCAATACACGATTCGCGTGCACACAGCAACGCCAATACACGGATACGCTCGGCTCCGCAGGCATCCTGCGCTCCAAATCACTCCGCCCTGAACAGCGAGTGCCCTCTGGAGGGTGCGCACTCCAGCCCTGCGCAGCTCACAGAGCGCGCGAGTGGAGCGCACGAGCAGTGATTTGGGACTGAGCCGCTGTGTGTGTGATCTCAGTGCATATTGGGCATGCACGTCACTTACCACTTGCAAGTGGAAGGATGGCAAGCCTAAAGACAATCATAACTACACAATGGGCAGTATTTGCATCAGTATTTGCAGTATTTTCATACTTTTATACTCTTTAATGAAAGGTGATACAAGGCGGAAGTCCGCGCCGTTTTTCAGCAGTCGCGTCACATGACCAACGCCAGCGAATCAGGAAGGTGGATGTCACAGTGACGTTGTCCAATGACGACGCCAGCTAGAGCTCAGCACAGCGTATCCGCGTATTCTCAATGTTTACACAGCACCGGACCAGACACGATCTGGATTGAATACGTGGACCCTGGCGGATTCCCGTTTCCTGGCATTTCCAGGTGTTTTAATGTAAACGGACAGTGCATCCGCGAAGAAAACGAGACAGATACGGTCTAATGTAAACTTGGCCTAAAGAAGTAGAAAGCCAAACTGGGGTGACTATTTCCCGTGACACAATACGGCATACACTGCAGAGGAATGGCATGCATGGATGCCGTCCACGAAAGAAGTCTCTCCTAAAGCCCAGGCACAAAAAAGCCTGCCTAGAGTTTGCCAGGGCCCATGCTGACAAAGATGAAGACTACTGGGACTCTATACTCTGGAGTGATGAGACCAAGATAAATGTTTTCGGAACTGATGACTTCAAAACTGTATGGCATCGCAAAGGTGAGGAATACAAAGAAAACTGCCTGGTGCCTGCAGTGAAACATGGTGGTGGCAGTGTCCTTATGTGGGGCTGCATGAGTGCTGCTGGTGTCCGGGAGCTGCATTTCATTGATGGCATCATGAATTCACAGACGTATTGCTCTATACTGAAAGAGAAGATGCTACCATTACTTCGTGCCCTTGGTCGTCATGCACTTTTCCAACATGACAATGATCCTAAACACACATCTAAGGTCACTGTTGGATTTCTGAAGAAGAACAGGGTGAAAGTGATTCAGTGGCCAAGTACATCTCCTGATCTGAACCCAATCGAACACCTATGGGGAATTCTGAAGAGACAAGTTGAGCATCACTCTCCATCCAGCATCCAGTCACTAAAAGAGGTCATTGTTGAAGAATGGAAAAACATTGATGTTGCAAAATGTCGCCAACTTGTTCATTCCATGCCTAGAAGACTTGGTGCTGTCATTAAAAATCATGGAGGCCATACAAAGTACTAGATGTAGTAGTTTTTGTTGTGGGGTGCACTCATTTTTGCACCACACTAATTTGAGTAAAACTGAAAAATGTGTAATCTAAGTTATATTATTAACCTTACTTTCCCGTTATAAGTTAAACAGATGTTATATTAAACTTCAACATTTTGGAAATTGTTTGTGTTCATTGAGATATTGTTTAAAATGTTACTTTTCAAAGGGGGTGCACTCATTTACGCTCAGCACTGTATTTTAACATTTATAAGTCAAAATAACTACATTATTCTGTTAATAATAAGAAACGCTTTTTACATCTCTAAAAATGTTACTAGCCTCAAACACATATGCTATAACTAATAACTGACACATACATCACAAAAACATCATCGTTTGATTCTCATCTCAGCAAAAAAGACAAAAGGACACGGAGCAGGAGATGCTGCTGAGGAGGAAAAGGGCGTGGCAGAGCTCCTAAAGACTTTCTTTCTATTTTACATCCTGAAGTTTGTACTGTTTCGCTCTCGGGCTCCACAAGTAGTCGTGCTCTGGATGTGGATTAGATCAGACGATAAGTACGACAATCTCTATTACAACTCACAAAAAAAAAGAGCTGCCCATCACTTTTAACTTGATGCAAGAGAGCTAATGTTATCCCTACAGAGCTAATGATAACTTTCAGCTATGTTAGCAAAAACCACCGCTAGTTCACTAAATCCTATTCAGTGTCTATAGAGCAGTGGTTACGGCGCTAATGGCAGTTTACACTTAGCTGAAAAAAAAAATCGATGTCTTAATTACAACCTGAGCATAAAAACAGATGTCTGTTGATTCAGCATTTGATGAGGTAAATTCGCCACTTTGGGTTCACACAGAACAGAACATAAAAAGATATAAGTTGTCTGTCTTTCTTCTTCTTCGCTCCACTGCTGGAGAGAGACGCCGCCATCTTTGTTAAAAATTTCAGAAGCTCTCAGTCAGGTGGTCATGTGATTCGCTGCTTGCACCCTGATTGATGGAAAAAACAGTTGCCCAAAAAACATCAAACTCGTTCCGATAGAAATGATGTTGCCCAGTCTCAATGGGAAAGGGTCGAAGCACAATTGCCCGGCAACACTGCCCAAAAAGTTGCCCCGTCTATCATCAGCCTTAGAACTGCTTTCAGAGCCGTTTATAGTTACATTTAAGGGGTGTTCACACGGCAACTTTTACTCCGGTGTAGCACCGGGGCTGCCCCGGTAGAGCGTTCACACAGTACAAAGTTATACCGGTGTCGCCCCTGAAAGCTGCTTAAACCGGTGCAAATCTAACCCTGCTCGGGAGGTGGTTTAAGAAATTTACTCCGGAGTAAATGCTAGTTTGCGGGGCAGCACCGATATAAAATGGGACGTCTGAACGCTACAGGGGTAGACTCGCTACGTGTGACGAGAGTTGATTACATACGGGCATTGTATCCTGGTATTTTGCGCTTCCAAAATGGCAAATATCAACAACAACAGAACTGCATGTCTTCCAGTGTTGCCAGATTGGGCGGTTTTAAGTGCGGATTTGAACATATTTTGAGCTGGAAAACGTCAGCAGTATCTGGCAACACTGGTGTCTTCATCCACGTTGTTTTCCCGGCACTTGGTGATGCCATGACAACCGGGAAAAGGAAGTACATTTTCACGCATGCGCATATTTCATTTCCGCATTATTACTATCGTATAGCACGGTCGCAAAACTGCCGTGTGAACGCAAGTGGGGCTGCACCGGTGCTAACACGCTTCTCTCTAGTAAGCAGGGTTGTGACGTGTGAACGCTCCACAAAATTTACACCGGTGTAAGATATATCGCAACAAAATACATCGGTGCAGCATCGATGCAAATATGTGCCGTGTGAACACGACTTTGTTGCTTCAAACTCATAGACTCAGCTTTACCTCTGACACTAGAGAATCTCGTTACGGAAAACCTTACTGAGATGTTACAATGGAAAGAATAACATATTAAAGCGAGCGCGCTTATATAATTACGTGATACCTTCTGGCAAATCAGTCTGATGTTGGATCTTGAGAGGAAACTGGATTCCTCGGTATGACAGAATGGATTTAGCTGTAATTAAAGTGTAAAGTTTTCTTGGGAATTTACCAACACATCTGATCCTCACGTCTAATTTCTCAGTTACGGCTTTTAAAAGGAAAAAATAGGAGGAGATATTATACAGCCGATTATTGGCACACACCTGTGCAATGCCTTTACCCAGTGCACATGAACAGAGCTTATTGGTTAAACTGTACACACACACACACACACACACACACACACACACACACACACACACACACACACACGTGCGTACAAACCCACTGTCTGAAACTAACTTCTTGTTTCATTTCCCAGCTGCAGCTTTCAAAGCAAAGTGCTACAGACGAAGGAAAGCTTTTTTTTCCAGAGACACTTTTCTAATTAAGAGCTTCTGCAGAAAGACGCACGCCATCGCCGCTGCTTCTGCTTCTTCAAAGCTTTCAGAAAGCACTTGTCCTCTTTTTCTCATGCTAATGAAAGACACAGTGCTCTACAAACGCGCTTAATGAAGAGCTCTCCAATCGCATCTTGAACGGCTCCGTGAACGAGACAAAGCCCTGCTCTTGTTATGGCGAGTAAATGATATTTCAAACGCACTCGTTCACGTCAGTGCTTTTTCTTTACTGGACTACCTGGAGGTCTGGAGGATGGATCACTGATACTGTGTTCATTCAGTCGTGGAACAGGAGGAAATACTCACGGTAAGATCGTTACGGTTTTACCTGACAGTTCCACTCCACACCACTAGAGGGCACCATCACCTCAGCACAAGGCCACTTCCCAGGCATCAGAAATCTCACCTGCAGTGCTACCAGAGGAGTGACTTTGCGAACTTTTGTGACTTTTTGACTTTCACTAGCGATTAAAAATCTTATCTAGTCACTAGCAACAAATTTGTTGACTTCTCGCAACTTTGGCAGCTTCCATTCACATCGAACAATGGCAACAATCACCGGTTTCACTGAGCTATGAGGGATGTAATCTAGTGACATTTTGCAACATTTCAAAGAACTAATAGCGACTTCTAGCAAGAGTTGTTTGGAAAAATTGTACGTGACGTACACGGCTCTACAGTGTGCACATTTCACTCGCATTTGCGAGCGAATTTTTTGGCATGCGAACGACGAAAAAAAACGCGCAATCGTGCGAGGGCTTCTTGCGGCCAACAATTTAGGAAAGCACTGAGCACAGACGCGACGAGTTTAACATTCTAAAATGTATCAAACGTTAAACTGCAAAGTATGTAAATCCAGCGCTGGATAGCCGACCTAATATAGTGTAACGAGTAACGGCCTGTATTGTTGTAAGTGTGTGTGTTCAGTGTTGTGTGTGCGTGTGTGTGTGTTCTGCCTTAGCCTGGGCCCGCCCATCCTAAGCATGACGCAACACGAGGGCCTGTTGCGAGCTTAAGGGGTGTTCACACGGCAACTTTTACTCCGGTGTAGCACCGGGGCTGCCCCAGTAGAGCGTTCACACGGTACAAAGTTATACCGGTGTCGCCCCTGAAAGCTGCTTAAACCGGTGCAAATCTAACCCTGCTCGGGAGGTGGTTTAAGAAATGTACTCCGGAGTAAATGCTAGTTTGCGGGGCAGCACCGATATAAAATGGGGCGTCTGAACGCTACAGGGGTAGACTCGCTACGCGTGAGGAGAGTTGATTACATACGGGCATTGCATAATTTTGCATCCTGGTATTTTGCGCTTCCAAAATGGCGAATATCAACAACAACAGAACTGCGTGTCTTCCAGTGTTGCCAGATTGGCAGTTTTAAGTGCATTTTGGCAGATTTGAACATATTTTGGGCTGGAAAAAGTCAGCAATATCTGGCAACACTGGTGTCTTCATCGACATTGTTTTCCCGGCGCTTGGTGATGCCATGACAACCGGGAAAAGGAAGTACATTTTCACGCATGCGCATACTTCATTTCCGCATTATTACTATCGGAAATGATAGTAATAATGATAGGAAATGATAATAATAAAAGGAAATGATATCAAAACTTTATTACTATCAAAGGAAATGATAGTAATAAAGTTTTTGCTACTATAGCACGGTCGCAGAAACTGCCGTGTGACCGCAAGTGGGGCTGCACCGGTGCTAACACGCTTCTCTCTAGTAAGCAGGGTTGTGACGTGTGAACGCTCCACAAAATTTACACCGGTGTAAGATATATCGCAACAAAATACATCGGTGCAGCATCGATGCAAATATGTGCCGTGTGAACAGGGCTTTAAAGCTATCTACAGCATTTCCAAGCTCCCGAAAAATCGGGAACCAATCAACTTTGAGCATCTCCAACGGCCCTGGGTAGAGGCGTGTTCAAGGCAGTGACGTAGTAGAACTGCGACCGGAAGCCATAGATTGTTTACAGAATCTATGCCGGAAGCGCTTCATTCACATCACGAACATGGAGCAGCGTCAAGCCTTTAACACAGCAGTAGATGCTGTATTGAAAGCATTCAACGGGAAGTTCTCATTGAAAACAGAGCAAAGAGCAGCCCTGGAGGTATTTATTGAAAGGAAGGCCGTTTTCGCCTTGCTCCAACCGGCTTCGGTAAGAGTTTAATCTACCAGTTAGCCCCGTCGCGTCACATACGTCAGAGGAAAGAGTGATGTGATTGGTTTAAGCTTCATCACAGCCTTTTCTGGCTTCGACCAGTAGCAAACTGAGGCATTTCAGGGAGGCGGGTCAACCACGGGCTCTGGGAAACGGTTGGGCTTAATAGCTTGGCCAGACCAAATGCTCGCAGAGCTTTGAAGTCGCGTTAGCCAGACTAGTTCTGCCTGCGCCTTGCTCCCTGTCTGTAGTTGCGTGCATTGCCTCTGTCTTGCACTGCGGTGGTTCCCACAGTAGCCGGGGGGGGGGGAGAGTGAAAAAGTTACTTTTTTTTTTTGCCATTCTGCCATGCTAGTGGGTTTTACCGGGACATGAGATTTCAGCATTTTTATTCTTCTCGGTCTGTAGCTTGAATAAGTTTAGGCTACTGAATAACACTTTCATTAAAGTTGAGTCTGGTGCTTTTGTGCTGATGCTACAATAGCCTACTATCACAATAAATATCCCCCGTAACATTTCCCGTTTTCTGCTCATCTTTTTGTGATTGCCCCTCTTTCCCATGGTTGTATGCTGTGGGTGTGGCATTAGGTGGGAAAAGTGCTTTTTAGGGATTCATCAGATCATTCAACTGAGAAATAACTGAGAGCTGGTTCGGACCGAGCTGAGAAATATATTCGCTATGCAGAGAATAATGGCGTTTTTTAAAAGCAATGATGGTGGAAACAAGAATAAAAGAACGGACGAGGAAGAAAGTGTAGTGAAGAAAGCTAGAACGACGGGAGAAGGCGCGGGAAAATTATATAAATTCAACCCTCAGTGGTTAAAAGATTTCGAGTGGCTGGAATATGATGCTACTACGAAGGAGATGTTCTGCAAATTTTCTAGGGCAGCCCCGTCAGCAATGCCAGGCTCCACATTGTTTGTGACCGGGAACCCGGTCCTGAAGCGCGATGGAGTGGTGAAGCACGGCGAGTCTGGTAGGCATTGTCGGTGTATATATTAACCGTACACAGACCAATAACGCGGGCGGCATGGTGGTGTAGTGGTTAGCGCTGTCGCCTCACAGCAAGAAGGTCCTGGGTTCGAGCCCCGGGGCCGGCGAGGGCCTTTCTGTGTGGAGTTTGCATGTTCTCCCCGTGTCCGCGTGGGTTTCCTCCGGGTGCTCCGGTTTCCCCCACAGTCCAAAGACATGCAGGTTAGGTTAACTGGTGACTCTAAATTGACCGTAGGTGTGAATGTGAGTGTGAATGGTTGTCTGTGTCTATGTGTCAGCCCTGTGATGACCTGGCGACTTGTCCAGGGTGTACCCCGCCTTTCGCCCGTAGTCAGCTGGGATAGGCTCCAGCTTGCCTGCGACCCTGTAGAAGGATAAAGCGGCTAGAGATAATGAGATGAGATGAGACCAATAACGCAGGTACGCTTCAAGCTGCTGTCACCAAACAAGTGGCCATAGCCAATCAGGAAGCGCTGCGGCAACTAAAAATTAAGTTCAACATAGCATACGTGATTGCAAAGGAAGAAATGGCATTCACAAAGTTCCCAGCATTGATTGCCTTGCATCATAAAAACGGACTAGATATAAATCCGACTTATGACAATGACGTCAGGTGCGCCAAAATGATCGGCCAGATAGCTGAAGGCATGAGAGACACTCTGGCTGCCCAGGTACAAGCGGCGTCCTACCTCTCTATCCTTATTGACGGCGACACCGACATATCCAACCAAGAGTGTGAGATAATCTGCGTGCAGTTTTTAGAGGATGGCAGACCCGTGACGCGTCTTGTCGGCCAGCAGGCTCTGACACATGCTCATTCTCAAGGTGAGTAGCTTGCACGTTAATGTTTGCTGGTTCCTTAGAGACAGTTCTTTTTTTTTTTTACAGCCAATACTATCTGCATTATTATTTTCCCCAACCATTGGGACATGCAAATTATGTCATTTAGAGAAGTCAGCCTTTTAGCAACTTTACTCAACCTACTTGTGCTTGTGCTTCCATTTTTTCCCCTGTGCTCCTAAAATTTTTAACTTAGGAGCACGTGTGCTCCTGAAAAAAAAGTTAGTGTAGAGCCCTGGTGACGTATCCAAATTAGACACGGTTACGTATCATGGGATGTCATCACATAATCTAGTGAAGTTTAAGCAACATTTCTGAGCCAATAGTGACCTCGAGTGAGGTTTTTTTTTTGTGGGAGGGTGATGTATGTGACATATGCAAATTAGACAAGGTTACGGATTGTAATGTGCAGGGCTTTGAACCGGTTCAAGGAACGAAAACGAAAACCGGGAACTTTTTCTATTTCACATGGAACAGAAACGAAACCAGAAACTTTATTATTTTTTATGTTCCGGAACAGAAACGCTTATTAAAAATAATGGTAACCGGTTAATACCGGTTTTTATTTCGTTCCTCAAAGTTTCCGTAGCCTACAAGTAAAAAAGCCATTCTTCTCCTGCGCAAGTTTCTATGACCCGCTGGGGTTCACTTCCTGTGTGACGTTCGCTGACTGAATGGAGAGAGCAGGAAGATGGACTACTATCACGTCTCCATGTGATAATAAGTGAGTAAGTGCATTACTGGGTGTCTGAGCAAAGAAGAGCCTGAACGTTGCAACCTCCCTATTGGCTGTTTGTAAAAATGTATCAGTTGTTGCCCTTCCCACGGGAATCATCGCGGGCTCGAGAGACGAGACCTGACGAGTTAGTTCGTTGGTAGCAGAACAAAATGTCTGGACACAAATCGGGTTTTCAGAAAAGGAAAGAAAATAAACGGAGGGTCAAAAATACAAAAAAGGAGGCAGAAAATGCAAAACGAGTTTTAAGGTAGGACAAATGGTTACTTTTTAAGGCAGCCCGCCGTGGCTGCAGGCTTTCAGTTGTGTCATTGAATGGTTAGTTTTCTGAGGCAGCCCGCCGTGGCTGCCTGCAGGCTTATTTATTATAGCCCATTTAGTTAAAATAGTTGATATAAAATGTTTATAGTTATAGTTATGTGATGGTTGTCCTGATTTAGACTGTTTTTTTGGGGGGGGTTGGGGGGAGGGGGTGCGTGATGTTGCACCCGGGTCCAGATTAGGGCAGAACCGGCCCTGGCTACATTTCAGTTGTAGTTTGTTTTATGTATGTATGTACTTGCATAGATGTGTACTTGGTCTTCCAATATGGTGCCTAACAAAATCTCGCGGCGCGGTGACGTCATGCGGTAGCCCTCTATAGGGCCTGACTAGCCTTTGGTAACACACTAAATGAATTATCTTTCATTTTTGGCACTTTTTCTGTTTGTGTAGATGGGAAGACATACTGAGAATCCAAATCGCCAACATCTCATCTCATTATCTGTAGCCGCTTTATCCTTCTACAGGGTCGCAGGCAAGCTGGAGCCTATCCCAGCTGACTACGGGCGAAAGGCGGGGTACACCCTGGACAAGTCGCCAGGTCATCACAGGGCTGACACATAGACACAGACAACCATTCACACTCACATTCACACCTACGGTCAATTTAGAGTCACCAGTTAACCTAACCTGCATGTCTTTGGACTGTGGGGGAAACCGGACGGAGCACCCGGAGGAAACCCACGCGGACACGGGGAGAACATGCAAACTCCGCACAGAAAGGCCCTCGCCGGCCCCGGGGCTCGAACCCAGGACCTTCTTGCTGTGAGGCGACAGCGCTAACCACTACACCACCGTGCCGCCCTAAATCGCCAACATTTGAAATAATAATTGTTTTGAATTATTTCTTGTCTTATTTAATGAAGGTTGTAATAGAATTAGCCTACATTTGGCTTAAGCTGGATGAGACAGAGACATAATTTTATAGCCATTTGTAAAACAGCTGACAGGGAACGTAATTAACCGTTCCGGGAACGAAAATTTTTTGTTCTAACCGGTTCGGGAACGTCTATTTAATGGTGGAACCCAAAACCGGAAACGTTAAAATTCCGTTTCTGTTCGGAACGAACCAATAGGAAAAAAATTCTGGTTCAAAGCCCTGGTAATGTGTGGCATCATTACGTACTCGAGTGACTTTTTAGCAACATTTCAGAGAACCAATAAGGACTTCTAGTGAGGTTTATTTTTTGAAAAATTGTACGTGACGTATGCAAATTAGACGTAGTTATATTTTATGTGATGTCATCCTGTACCCTAATGGCGTTTTAGTAAAATTTCTGAGCCAATAGCGACTTCTAGCAGGATTTTTTTCCTTTTTTTTTGGAGGGGGGGGGTTGTATGTGACATACGCAAATCAGACGTAGTTACGTATTGTGTGACATCATCACGCAATCTTGGGACATTTTAGCAAACCTTCCAAACCAATAGCGACTTCTAGTGAGTTTTTTAGCCACAATTGTGCATGACGTATGCAAATTAGACAAGGTTACATATTGCGTGACATCATCACAATCTCGTGACATTTTGGCAAAATTTCCGAGCCAATAGCCACTTCTAGTGAGTTTTGGGGTTTTTTTAGCCAAAATTGTACATGAAGTTTGCAAACTAGATGAGGTTACGTATTGTATTGTGTGACGTCATCACTGACGTCAAGTGGGTTTTTTTGGGGGGGGGCAAAATTGTATGTGACGTATGCAAATTAGACATGGTTATGTATCTTGTGACATCATCATGCAATCTAGTGAAGTTTTTGCAAAATTTCTGAGTCACCAGCAACTCGTAATGATGTGTTTGTTTGTTTTTTATTATATGTAATATATGCAAATTAGATGAGGTTATGTATTGTATGACATCATCAAACAATCTAGCGACTTTTTAGCAACATGTCAGAGAACCAACAGCAACTTCTAGTGAGTTTTTTTTTTTTTGGCAAAACTGTAAGTGATGTATGCAAATTAGATGTGGTTATATATTGTGTGACATCATCACGCAATCTAGTGACGTTTTAGCAAAATGTCCGAGCAAATATCGGCTTCTACTGATTTATTTTTGTTGCAAAATTGTATGTGATTGATTAGATGTGGTTACCTATTATGTGATGTCATCACATCATCTCATGACATTTTAGCAAAATTTCCGAGACAATAGCAACTTCTAGTGAGGTTTTTTTAGCCAAAATTGTACACGATGTATGCAAATTAGACAGGGTTATATATTGTATTGTGTGACATTATCACAGAATCTAGTGACTTTTTCGCAACATTTCAGAGAACCAATATCAACTTCTAGTGAGTTGTTTTGTTTTTTTTGTCAAAATTGCATGTGACATATGCAAATTAGTCCTTCCCACGCCAAGTGGTGCATAGGGAGGCGCTGCTGTCCATTTCCGTAGCCCTCGGCCTCTCGTCTAATACGTAGCTAGTAGGGCTGTAACGATACACCCAACTCACTCGTATCGCGATTTTTGACCCACGATTCGATACACCCACGATTTTTTTTTAAATGTGTTTTTAAAGTAGTAAATTTGACTTATTAACATTTACTTACTTACATTAACTATTTAATAACAAATAATTCAGACCACTGCAGAGAATGAGTAATATGTATGCAAAAATGAACAAATGTATATCCAAAGATTGTTTTATTTCTCAAAATAATACTGTTGAGCCGGAAGCTCTGTTTTTTTCGGTTCTGAAAAAGTCATTTTTCCAAATCGTGTAAATCCGTTAAGATTTTTTTTGGGGGGGTGGCTCTCTCACTGTCTCACTCTCATAGGGCCAATGATTTTCTGTGATTGCGGAAAACAGATGGAAATTACGGAATTTTTATAGTGAAACGTTGCTCGCGTGTCAAAATGTAACTGCCGCAGAAGGCTTCCGCCCAAGCAGGCATGCCTTCAGTGTTGCCAGATATTGCTAACGTTTTCCACCCCAAAATATGTTCAAAACCAGCCAAAAAGCACCTAAACCTGCCCAATCTGGCAACACTGCATGCCTTTCCGGTCAAGTGATTGTGATTGGCTTGTGGCACACCTAGCCAGCCAATGAGCTGCTTGTTTACAGATTCGCTCCCCGCGTCGCAACCAGAATGGTGACCGCTTAAAAGAAATGAATGCTCTGCCAGTGGCGAGTGTGGACGTTGCGTGACTCGCAGAAGATTGTTGCAGGTCGGCGAAAAAACGACTTACTAATAGATATAAAAAATAAAAGTAATTTAAGTAAGTTTAAAATGTAATTTAAATAAAAAGTAAAGTATTCATAAATTGAAGTTTGGAAGCGCCTCTGTTTTTGGGCTGAGGAGAAGTTTGAAAGGGTGTACCGCGATTCTGCCTTCTTGTATCGCGATACGGATCGTGGCTCTGCGTATCGCGATTTCGATTTCGATACACATATTGTTACAGCCCTAGTAGCTAGGGTTACATATAATAGTGGAGGAAGATGTAGCCAGCTGGACTATATCATGGTCAAGCAGAGTGAAGCAAAGAACTCGAAGGACTGTAAAGTTATCCCAGGGAGTGACATTGTGAGCCAACACAGACTAGTGGTGCTTGACATGAGAAGCAAAGAAGAACAAAAGCGAAAAGTCCGGAAGATAGGAAGATTCAGAACATGGAAACTGAAGAATATGGAAACAAAGTGTGAGTTTAATAAAGCGGTGGAAAAGTTGAGTGCAGGAAGGGAAAGAGAAGGTGATGCCGAGGATATGTGCCAAAAGTTAAAGGAGACCTTGAGAAAAGCAAGTGAAGAGACATTAGGAAGAACAAAGCCCGGAAGAAAGAAACAGAGAGACTCATGGTGGTGGAATGAAGATGTGAGACAAGTTCTCAAAGAGAAGAAACTGGCTTTCCAAAAATGGCAGAAGTCAATGTTGGAGATTGATAAGATGGAGTACAGGTTGAAAAGGAGAGAAGCCAAGAAGATTATCGCTATCGCAAGAAAGCAGGGCACGCAGGAGCTGTATGACGAACTAAAGACCAAGGAAGGGGAGAATCGAATCTACAGGATCGCAAGAGCAAGACACAGAGAGTGTGAGGATACGGGAAACATCGATATCATCAAAGATAAAGAAGGAAAAATCTTATTAGAGGAGGAAAAGATTGGTGCCAGGTGGGCCGACTATTTTGGAGAACTCTTTAACGTAGAAAATGAGAGGGAAGAGACAGGAGAATCGCTCAAACTGGAAGGACCAGTAAAAGGGATAGAGGTGGAAGAGGTGAGAGAGGCATTAAAAGAAACGAAGAACAACAAAGCGCCAGGAAACAGCGAAGTGAATGCTGACATGTTGAAAGCAGGAGGGGAACAATGCCTGATATGGTTGACAGACATACTGGGAGCAGTATGGATGGAAGAGAACATCCCAGAGGACTGGAGGAAGAGTTTGATAGTGCCCATCTTCAAGAAGAAGGGTGACATTCTGGAATGTGGTAATTATCGTGGAATTAAGTTATTGGAACATGGACTGAAACTATTGGAGAAAATATTAGACAAGCGAATCCGTGCAGTGGTAGAAATTGACCCTAAGCAGTTTGGCTTCATGCCAGGAAAGAGTACAATAGACGCGATCTTTATTGTCAGTAGAGAAAAGAATTGAAGGTAACCTGTCAGTATTCTGTGGTTTTGTGGACCTTGAGAAGGCATACGACCGTGTTCCTAGGGAAGTATTGTACTGGTGCTTGCGAAGAAAAGGAATACCAGAGAAACTGGTCAGACTGGTCATGGAAACATATAAGGAGTCAAAGACAGCGGTGAGAACAGCAGAGGGGATGTCAAGAGAGTTCGTGATCAGGGTAGGACTACACCAAGGCTCAGCATTAAGTCCCCTTTTGTTCGTGATCGTCATTGATGTACTGTCAGAGCATCTAAGAGCTGAAAATCTGTGGGAGCTTTTTTTTGCAGACGATTTGGCGATTATGGCAGACAGCGCAGGTCAACTACAGGACAGACATGTGAGATGGCAGGAGAGTCTGGAAAGATACGGGTTGAAGGTGAATGCTAAAAGACGGAGGTGTTAGCGTGCAGTAAGAAAGGAGATGAGAATGTTACCATCAGAGACAGACATGGAGAGGAATTGAAGCAGGTAAATTGTTTCAAATACCTGGGATCGCTAGTCGCTGATAGAGGAGGGTGTGAAAAGGAGGTACAAGCAAGGGTGAGTGCCAGCTGGATGAAATGGAAGGGGGTTAAGCCAGTTATAACTGACAAAAGGATGCCAGTGAAACTGAAAGCAAAGGTCTATACAACTGTAGTCA
Organism: Neoarius graeffei; assembly: GCF_027579695.1. Taxonomy (NCBI): domain Eukaryota; kingdom Metazoa; phylum Chordata; class Actinopteri; order Siluriformes; family Ariidae; genus Neoarius; species Neoarius graeffei. The sequence goes on from NC_083573.1 coordinate 104,462,089, forward strand.
GGCCAGTGTTGACTTATGGGTCAGAATGCTGGGGCTTAAAGAAGAAAGATCAAAGAAAACTACTAACGACAGAGATGAGCATGCTCCGAAAGATGCTGGGAGTGACACTGCGTGACAGGATAAGAAAAGAGGAAGTGAGAAGAAGAACAACAGTGATGGCAAGTGTAGCAACAGTAATAGAACAAAATAAACTCCGCTGGTACGGTCATATTTTAAGGAAAAAGAAGGAGGAGGGGGCAGCACGGTGGTGTAGTGGTTAGCACTGTCGCCTCACAGCAAGAAGGTCCGGGTTCGAGCCCCGTGGCTGGCGAGGGCCTTTCTGTGTGGAGTTTGCATGTTCTCCCCGTGTCCACGTGGGTTTCCTCCGGGTGCTCCGGTTTCCCCCACAGTCCAAAGACATGCAGGTTAGGTTAACTGGTGACTCTAAATTGACCGTAGGTGTGAATGTGAGTGTGAATGGTTGTCTGTGTCTATGTGTCAGCCCTGTGATGACCTGGCGACTTGTCCAGGGTGTACCCCGCCTTTCGCCCGTAGTCAGCTGGGATAGGCTCCAGCTTGCCTGCGACCCTGTAGAACAGGATAAAGCGGCTAGAGATAATGAGATGAGATGAGAAGGAGGAGGTGGTGAAACAGGCATGGGAAGAGCCAGTGAGGGGAAAGAGGAGCAGAGGGTGCCAGTTGAAGAGATGGAAAGATAGACTGAGTGAGAGACTGGAAGAACTAGGGTTGAACGAACAGGACAGGCAGAAATGGAGGAGGGGGATCATGGCCACTGACCCCCAACCAGGGGAATAATAAGGTGTTGGCAAAGAAGAAGAGGTTACAGTGGAGGGCGGGTCCTCTGGTGACCACAAGAGTTTGACTCCCCACTCATATCTGTATTGCAGCGTGCCTTGCCAGACGGCAGTAGGTACCATTTTTATGATGGTCTTTGGCATGACCCAACCGTGAGTCAAACTCACGATCTCCTGATCAAGAGGCAGACAAGCTAACCACTCGCCGGTTGTACACTACCGTTCAAAAGTTTGGGGTCACTTTGAAATGTCCTTATTTTTGAAAGAAAAGCACTGTTCTTTTCAATGAAGATCACTTTAAACTAATCAGAAATCCACTCTATACATTGCTAATGTGGTAAATGACTATTCTAGCTGCAAATGTCTGGTTTTTGGTGCAATATCTCCATAGGTGTATAGAGGCCCATTTCCAGCAACTCTCACTCCAGTGTTCTAATGGTACAATGTGTTTGCTCATTGCCTCAGAAGGCTAATGGATGATTAGAAAACCCTTGTACAATCATGTTAGCACAGCTGAAAACAGTTGAGCTCTTTAGAGAAGCTATAAAACTGACCTTCCTTTGAGCAGATTGAGTTTCTGGAGCATCACATTTGTGGGGTCGATTAAATGCTCAAAATGGCCAGAAAAATGTCTCGACTATATTTTCTATTCATTTTACAACTTATGGTGGTAAATAAAAGTGTGACTTTTCATGGAAAACACAAAATTGTCTGGGTGACCCCAAACTTTTGAACGGTAGTGTATATGCAAATTAGATGAGGTTATATATTGTGTGACATCATCATGTAACCTAGTGACGTTTTAGCAAAAATTTCCGAGCCAATATACGTGATGCATACATCACGTATAATTTTTTCTGCAAAATTATACACAATGTATGCAAATTAGATGTGGTTGTGTATTTTGTGATGTCATCGACTTTGAGTGAGATATTTTTGGGCATCGCTGCTCACCTTACTTCCTTGTTTTTTGATGATTGTTTCTCAGCGCTCTGTTTGATCCATGGTGCATGCGTAAACAGCATTTGCGAAACGTGAGAATCCATGTTTATAAAATACAAACACGACACAAACCCTGCAATATGCACAACGCATCAACTTTTATCATAAAATCTTTCATTATGAAAGGCATCATGTTATTTTACAAAGTCTGTTATTATGAACAGTACGGGAGGGTACATCCCTCTCCTGTTTTTGCTTTGTTTGTTTATTTGTTTGTTTCATTGCGACATATCAAATCTACCTCTGAAGCTAGCTGTAAACGAATGTTGATGGGATGTGTTAGCAGATCTATTAGCATGAATTTTGCTGGACTATTCAATTCAAAATGACATCTATATTATGAAATTGGTGTAGTAACAATATTTTATTAGTTTTTATTCAGGATTGAAATCCCTCAAACATTCTCACTAATTATGGAGGTTTTGTCATGATAATCTACGCTCTTTCTAGCAGAGTGTTTACACATAACAGCATCTTCTGGACAGTTTTCGAATTCAGATGCTAAAGTGCAAAATGCTAATTCAATAATGTATTTGCAATTGCATTTCCTGTATGTGTGTGTGTGTGTGTGTGCACATGATCTAAGACTAGTGTTGCCACCTGTCCCGGTTTTTCCTAATTGTCCCGGATTTTCATGGTCTGTCCCGGAAAAAAAAAAAATCCGGGACACTGAATGTCCCGTTTTTTTGTACATAATGGGCAAAATGTGCATTTCAACTTGCGAGCCAGCTGAGAACCAGTTTGCTTTTCCATAGCTCGCCGTACTAAGCGGAGCCACGTCATTACGTCGCTGAATACGTCATTACGTCGCTGTATACGTCACTTACGTCGCTGTATACGTCAGTTACGGCGCTACGTTTACATAAACCTTGGCGCGAATATCAAAGGAAAAACAACACGGAAGCAGCAGCAGCAATAACAACAACAACAATAATAATAATGGATGACTTCGCGTTTGTACAGCTGCTGCTTCTCGTCGCTTAAAAATGGCGATCTTTCGCGGTCTTGTTATTGTTGTTGGTCTTAACAACTCCACCCCCCCCCGCTGACATAAGCGGTTCTTTCCTCTGGCCCAGCAGAGAGTTGGTGCTAGCCTGGAACCGGTTTTTCTGGCCCCAGAGCCAGTTCTTTGTCAGTGGAAACAGAAAACCCGGTTCCAAACTAAGCACTGGCCCCGAACCAGCCCTGGAACTGCTTTGGTGGAAAAGGGGCAATGGAGGATGCTTGGACTGATAAAAGAAACAGACTCTCTGTTGCAATGTGTTAGGACTAGGACTGTTTTGGCCTCTAGAGGCCGCTGTTATTTCCTTTTCATGTCGTGTTTATTTTGGCCTCTAGAGGCCGCCACTGTTCCTGTGTTTTGTGTTTGTGTTAGTCCTAATTATCTTCACCTGTGTCCTTAATTAGTTTGTGTATTTATACCCCTGAGTTCAGTCCTCTTGTCACGGAGTCTTTGTGCTGTTATGTTTATCTCCAGTTTCCTTTGTACTGTGTTTTTTGATCTTCTTAGCTTTTGAATTTTTGCACTTTGCTTTTCTTTTGGATTATACTCTTTGGTTTTTTTTTTTGTCTTTTGTTTTGCCCTGTATATAGTGTATATAGTTTAAATAAACCTTTTGATTCTTTTTCTACTTCCGCCTCACGCCTCTGCATTTGAGTCATCCCCCTGGTGGCCTAGTGGGGGTTTGCTGGATTATCACACCAACGAACCAGGTTCGAATCCCAGCAAAACCCTAACAGAAAGACTCTGTCATGACCGACTCAGCAGAGGCTGCTTCAACTGTCTACCCGGCCAACCTTCAGGGAATTATGGCAGCTTTGACACGCTTCGGAGCGACCATGGACGCTCATGGACGTACGCTCACCAGCCAACGTGAGGCCCTCGCTCGCCACGAGGAACTGCTTCAGCAAATTGGGAAAACCCTGGCACAGCTGACATCTCTGCCTGCATCTCCTGATCCAGTTCCTGCTCCTGATCCAGCTCCCACTCCTGCTCCAGTGCCTCCTGCAATGCTGCCTTCTTCACCTCGCGAACCCAGCCTTCCTGCACCACAGAGGTATGACGGCAAGCACAGTGAGTGCCGAGAGTTCCTTACCCAGTGTCAACTCACCTTTGAGCTTCAGCCTACCACCTACACTACGGATCGCCGCAAGATTGCCTTTGTGATCACCTTATTAGCTGGTAAGGCGCGAGCCTGGGCTACTGCTATCTGGCAAAGACAGGGACCTGAGTGCTTTGATTTCCAGCTGTTTTCTGAAGAGATGCTTCGGGTCTTCGATCAGGCAGACATCAGTACCGACGCAGCCCGAAAGCTCATGTCCATCCGGCAAGGAGGAAGCGTCGCAGATTACGCCATCTCGTTCCGAACACTCGCAGCAGTAAGTGGATGGAACGAGACTGCCCTGGTGTCAGCCTTCCACCATGGTCTGTCTGACCCCATCAAGGACGGTCTGGCCTCTATTGGATGCCCAAGTGACCTCGAAACCCTCATCTCACATGCTATTCGTCTGGACAACAGGATGAGAGAACGCCACCAAGCCTTGAGCCCCCCCAGCCTCCCTACCTCTACCTGGAGACCGTCTACCTCCTTCAGTGACTGTCCAGAACCCATGCAAGTGGGTCGTACTCGCCTCTCCGCATCTGAGAGGGAGCGCAGAAGGAGGGACAAGTGCTGCATCTACTGTGGCAAGCCTGGTCACTTCCGAGCATCATGTCCCGAACTCTTGGGAAAAGGACCACCCCGTCCAGCCGAGGGAGGGTTGTGACGGGGCCTACCCTCTCTCCCGGACTCCCTGGCCAAGGAATCTACATCCCGGTCTCCATCTCCTGGGGTGAGTCTGTCCACTCTTGTCAAGCTTTGATAGACTCAGGGGCGGCTGGGAACTTTATGGATATTCACTTCGCCCAAAGCATCAATATTCCGACTGCACCTCTTGAAGTCCCACTGTCTGTGTCTGCCCTCGATGGCCAAGCGTTAGGTGATGGAAGAGTCACCCAAGTTACTTCTCCAGTTTTCCTCCAGTCTCAAGGTCACAAGGAAGAAATATCCCTGCACCTGATTCCTTCACCTGAGTTCCCAGTTATTCTAGGCCTTCCTTGGCTTACTCGCCACAACCCTCGCATAGACTGGGTAACAAGCCAGGTTGTGGAATGGGGCCCTGCATGCCATGCCTCTTGTCTGCTCTCTAGCTCTCCTGTGTCTCCTGCCGAGCCCCCTGATCTCACCGAGTTATCTCAAGTTCCCACAGAGTACTGGGATCTCAAGGAGGTATTCAGCAAGAGCAGGGCCGCCGTTCTTCCTCCGCACCGGGCCTATGACTGTGCCATCGACTTGCTCCCTGGGACTACCCCTCCTCGTGGCAGACTGTTTTCACTCTCTCAGCCAGAACGCAAGGCCATGGAGGAATACCTCAAAGATGCCCTGGTCTCTGGGTTTATTCGACCCTCCACTTCACCTGCTGGAGCCGGCTTCTTCTTTGTCGGCAAGAAGGATGGGGGGCTCCGACCATGTATTGATTACAGGGGCCTGAATAAGATCACTGTGCGCAACCGATATCCCCTTCCGCTGATGTCCACAGCTTTCGACCTGCTCCAAGGCGCCACCGTCTTCACCAAGTTGGACCTACGGAACGCATACCACCTCATCCGTATCCGACAGGGAGACGAGTGGAAGACTGTCTTTAACACCCCGTCTGGGCACTACGAATACCAGGTGATGCCCTTCGGACTCACCAACGCACCAGCTGTTTTTCAGGCCCTAATCAACGACGTCTTAAGGGACATGATTAACCTATACGTTTTTGTCTACCTCGACGACATCCTTATCTTTTCCAAGACCGTGCAGGAGCACCGCCACCATGTCCGCCAGGTTCTCCAGAGGCTGCTACAGAACAATCTGTTCGCCAAGGCCCAGAAATGCGAATTTCATGTTCCCGAGGTCTCCTTTCTGGGATTTATTGTACGGACAGGCCAACTCCAAATGGACCCTGCCAAGACCCTGGCCGTCCGGGATTGGCCTACTCCCAAGTCCGTTAAGGAGGTTCAGCGGTTCTTAGGATTCGCTAACTTCTACCGCAAGTTCATCAGGAACTTCAGTTCTGTGGCAGCACCCATGTCTGACCTCACCAAAGGGACAGGTGGATCTTATGGCTGGTCTCCTCAGGCAGAAAAGGCGTTCAAAGACCTCAAGGACCGCTTCTGCATGGCACCCATTCTGGTTCTCCCGGACACCTCCCAACCATTCATCGTGGAGGTGGACGCCTCGGACAGTGGTGTCGGCGCGGTGTTCTCTCAACGTTCGGAAGGAAAGCTGCACCCCTGCGCTTACTTCTCCCACCGCCTGAGTCCTGCTGAGTCCCGGTACGATGTGGGGGATCGAGAACTGCTAGCGGTCAAACTGGCCCTTGAGGAGTGGAGGCACTGGCTGGAGGGAGCACAACATCCATTCCTGGTTTGGACTGACCACAAGAACCTGGAGTACCTCCAGCAAGCCAAGAGACTGAACCCTCGACAGGCTAGGTGGGCCCTGTTTTTCAGTCGGTTTGACTTCACCCTCTCATACCGCCCCGGCTCCAAGAACACCAAACCTGACGCACTGTCCAGACTGTTCTCTGCCACTAACAGGGAGAATGAAGTCGGGCCTATTATCCCTGTGTCCCGGATTGTGGCCCCTGTCCGCTGGGGTATTGAGGAGGCTGTCCGACGAGCCCAACGCCAGGACCCCGGTCCTGGGACGGGGCCACCAGGCCTCTTGTACGTCCCACATCAAGCCCGGGCCAAGGTTCTCCAGTGGGGTCACTCTTCCCCTCTCACCGCCCACCCGGGAGCTCAGAGGACCCTGGACTTCCTGAAAAGACGCTTCTGGTGGCCTAACATGGAGAAGGAAGTAAGGTCATTTGTCCTGTCCTGTGAGGTTTGCACCAGAACCAAGAACCCACGACAGCGTCCCCAGGGTCTCCTGCATCCTCTGACCATTCCCCGGCGTCCCTGGTCCCACGTGGCAGTCGACTTTATCACGGGTCTCCCTGAGTCACAAGGTAACACGGTCATTTTGGTCTTAGTTGACAGATTCTCCAAGGCCTGCCGCTTCATACCACTGTGCAAACTCCCCTCTGCTCTTGAAACTGCGAAACTTTTGTTTAATCATGTCTTCCGAGTCTTTGGTCTTCCACAGGACATCGTCTCAGACCGAGGGCCCCAGTTCTCCTCCCGAGTGTGGCACGGGTTCTGCAAGGTCATCGGAGCCACTGCCAGCCTCTCCTCTGGGTTTCACCCACAGTCCAATGGTCAGACGGAGAGGCTCAACCAGGACCTGGAAACCACCCTGCGAGGCCTGGCTATGGATAACCCGACATCGTGGAGCACCTGGCTGCCATGGGCGGAGTACGCCCACAACACCCTGCAGTCATCGGCCACCAAGCTGTCGCCATTCCAGTGCCAATTCGGGTTCCAGCCACCTCTGTTCCCGGACCAGGAGGAGGACGCGGGGGTGCCCTCGGTCAACCAATATGTGAGACGGTGTCGCAAGACCTGGAGCAAGGTCAGGAAGACCCTCATACAGACCTCCAGAACCAACCAGACTCAGGCCAACCGCCATAGAAGACCTGCACACGCTTTCCGCCCTGGGCAGCGTGTTTGGCTGTCCACTAAGGACCTTCCACTGCGGGTGGAGAACCGCAAGCTTGCTCCTCGCTACATTGGCCCCTTCAAGGTGGTGCGCAGGGTGAACCCTGTCTCCTACCGGCTCCAGTTGCCCCGGACTCTGAGGATCAACCCCACTTTCCATGTTTCCCTGTTACGGCCCGTACTGACGTCTACGTATGCCCCTGCCCCTAGGAACCCCCCACCCCCCCGCATCTTCCAGGGGCAGACTGTGTTCACTGTGAATCGCCTGCTTGACTCCCGCCGGGTCCGCGGCGGGTTGCAATATCTGGTGGACTGGGAGGGCTATGGTCCTGAGGAGCGCTGCTGGGTTCCTGCTCGGGATGTCCTTGATAAAGAACTATGTCGGGACTTCCATTCGGCCCATCCGGATCGCCCTGGGAACGTCAGGAGACGCTCCTAGAGGGGGGGGTCCTGTTAGGACTAGGACTGTTTTGGCCTCTAGAGGCCGCTGTTATTTCCTTTTCATGTCGTGTTTATTTTGGCCTCTAGAGGCCGCCACTGTTCCTGTGTTTTGTGTTTGTGTTAGTCCTAATTATCTTCACCTGTGTCCTTAATTAGTTTGTGTATTTATACCCCTGAGTTCAGTCCTCTTGTCACGGAGTCTTTGTGCTGTTATGTTTATCTCCAGTTTCCTTTGTACTGTGTTTTTTGATCTTCTTAGCTTTTGAATTTTTGCACTTTGCTTTTCTTTTGGATTATACTCTTTGGTTTTTTTTTTGTCTTTTGTTTTGCCCTGTATATAGTGTATATAGTTTAAATAAACCTTTTGATTCTTTTTCTACTTCCGCCTCACGCCTCTGCATTTGAGTCATCCCCCTGGTGGCCTAGTGGGGGTTTGCTGGATTATCACACCAACGAGCCAGGTTCGAATCCCAGCAAAACCCTAACACAATGGTGAAGGCTGAGCTTCAAGTCAGGCTAAACTTTCAGTTGTCCTGTACTGAGTTCAAGACATTCATTGAAAATCAGCCAGGACTCATAGCAGCAGCAAAGAAAAACACCAAATATAAATGGAAGATTAGGTAAGGTTTTGGTGAATTAAATGAAATAGTGTAGTGTAGTACATACTCCTGTATGTACTGTATGTGCCCAGTTATATCAGTTACATGTCCTCCTATGTATTTGTTTAGCCAAGAGCAGCAGAGGCACAGGCAAGCACAAGCAAAGCACACACCACACTCTAAGCAATCAGGTAAGCTGTTTGACACTACACCTTACATTGTTACATTCAGGTATTCTTAGATACAATGAAAAATTAGATTATTTATTTTTATTCCACATAAGCAAACAAACAGAACTTAATTATGTATTCCCCGTTTACCTGTGCCCACTACTGCCCCCAGGTGTCCACAACCAAAAACTGTTGGAAATAAACCAAAATAATGAAGAGCTGCTATATTATGTAAAGCAATTAACTAAACAAATAACTAGCAAAAGCGTCATTTTTACTAATTAGAGCAATACAATTTCAGCGTAGAAGGGCGATTTTTGTCTTGGGTTAGATGTGCGAAGGGCGCCGTTGCTTACAAGCAAAAAGGTCGATTGGATGGTCGAAATGTCCAGGATATTTGTCAGACACAGGTGGCAACCCTATCTAAGACACAATTCTAATTCATTTGCGATATAGCGCCGGTTAAAGTTACATCTTTATGAACAGCAGCGCAAAATTCTGAAATTAAAATGCTAATGAAAACAGAAAGCCCCTCTGATATTTCAATTTACAGTGGTGCTTGAAAGTTTGTGAACCCCTTAGAATTTTCTATATTTCTGCATAAATATGACCTAAAACATCATCAGATTTTCACACAAGTCCTTAAAGTTGATAAAGAGAACCCAGTTAAACAAATGAGACAAAAATATTATACTTGGTCATTTATTTATTGAGGAAAATGATTCAATATTACATATCTGTGAGTGGCAAAAGTATGTGAACCTTTGCTTTCAGTATCTGGTGTGACCCCCTTGTGCAGCATTAACTGCAACTAAACGTTTGCAGTAACTGTTGATCAGTCCTGCACACCGGCTTGGAGGAATTTTAGCCTGTTCCTCCGTACAGAACAGCTTCAACTCTGGGATGTTGGTGGGTTTCCTCACATGAACTGCTCACTTCAGGTCCTCCCACAACATTTTCATTGGATTAAGGTCAGGACTTTGACTTGGCCATTCCAAAACATTAACTTTATCCCTCTTTAACCATTCTTTGGTAGAACGACTTGTGTGCTTAGGGTCGTTGTCTTGCTGCATGATCCACCTTCTCTTGAGATTCACTTCATGGACAGATGTCATGACATTTTCCTTTAGAATTCGCTGGTATAATTCAGAATTCATTGTTCCATCAATGATGGCAAGTCGTCCTGGCCCAGATGCAGTAAAACAGGCCCAAACCATGATACTGCCATCACCATGTTTCACAGATGGGATAAGGTTCTGATGCTGGAATGCAGTGCTTTCCTTTCTCCAAACATAAAACTTCTCATTTAAACCAAAAAGTTCTATTTCGGTCTCATCCGTCCACAAAACATTTTTCCAATAACCTTCTGGCTTGTCCACGTGATCTTTTGCAAACTGCAGACGAACAGCAATGTTCTTTTTGGAGAGCAGTGGCTTTCTCCTTGCAACCCTGCCATGCACACCATTGTTGTTCAGTGTTCTCCTGATGGTGGACTCATGAACATTAACATTAGCCAATGTGAGAGAGGCCTTCAGTTGCTTAGAAGTTACCCTGGGGTCCTTTGTGACCTCGCCAACTATTACACGCCTTGCTTTTGGAGTGATCTTTGCTGGTCGACCACTCCTGGGGAGGGTAACAATGGCCTTCTATTTCCTCCATTTGTACACAATCTGTCTGACTGTAGATTGGTGGAGTCCAAACTCTTTAGAGATGGTTTTGTAACCTTTTCCAGCCTGATGAGCATCAACAACACTTTTTCTGAGGTCCTCAAAAATCTCCTTTGTTCGTGCCGTGATACACTTCCACAAACATGTGTTGTGAAGATCAGACTTTGATAGATCCCTGTTCTTTAAATAAAACAGCGTGCCCACTCACACCTGATTGTCATCCCATTGATTGAAAACACCTGACTCTAATTTCACCTTTAAATTTACTGCTAATCCTAGAGGTTCACATACTTTTGCCACTCACAGATATGTAACATTGGATCATTTTCTTCAATAAATAAATGACCAAGTATAATATTTTTGTCTCATTTGTTTAACTGGGTTCTCTTTATCTACTTTTAGGACTTGTGTGAAAATCTGATGATGTTTTAGGTCATATTTATGCAGAAATAGAGAAAATTCTAAAGGGTTCACAAACTTTCAAGCACCACTGTAATTTCAATTTCTTTGTAGAGCGCTTCAAACAATAGACATCGTGTGCAAAGCAGCTTTACAGCGTCTGATTCTGCCACACTGAAATTTGTGATTGCACTTTCTCTTCTCCAGAGTGCAACTCGGCCAAAAATAAAACCCCATTTCAATCCTGTTTTTAATTTGCATTGTCCCTGTTGACAAGGTAGACCTGTCAATCAAAGTGTGGGTGGGAGTTTGACAGCTGACAGTCCTGCATTCTTCCCATTCTTGCTGGTGAAATTAAATAGTTTCAAGTATGTACATTAAAGGTAGACTGCCTTTCAGATTTTTCAAGTGTACGTCATCAAAGTACGACACAATTATTTTTGTTCAGTGGACCAAAAACTACTCAATTCGAATCACAGACTTCCAATTTTATTAGTTTTTTTTTTAATGGAACAATTAATGAATTTAACACCACGTGACCCTAAATTCTCCGCTATTTTTTCCTGCTTCACCATGACCCAAGTCAAGATACTATGTCATGAATCACATGGTGGGCTTTCCCCTTTCGCACAAGGCATTGTGGGATACAAATTTGAAACAGGAGAGAAAAATGGAGGACGTGAGTGTGCGAATGAAACATGAAAGACTGACTACAGTAACGGAAAGAGAGAAGAAAAGACATTGTTATATACGAAGGAAAGGAAACGCAGGACCAAACTAATAAATATTGGCGCTCAGCGAGCACCTCGGTGTGATCAGCTGTTCGTTTAGCGACAGAATGATGGAACTGTCAGCGCACGCTCAAAGGTAAACCTGTAGATGGCAGTAATGCGACACTGTGGATGCCAGCTGCCGTAAAACCCAAAAGAAGAAGAAGAAGAAGGTAAACCTGTGGATGCGCACACGGACTTCCTCTGTCTGCTTGACTGCGCGAAGCGAGCGATTTCATGCACATTATTTGCTTTAATCCCCTCAAATTAAATAACTTCCCAGCCACAGAATGGCCTGATATTGTGTGACATATTACAGAAATAAACAGATATCACAATCACCACATTTCAGACGGAACTAAATTTCACCGATTTTAAGAAATCGAAAGGCCGTCTAGCTTTAATCTCTATAAACATTCTGTAATTACATTCACCTCTCTTGGCTGATGGGGAAGCCATGGCTTAATGGTTAGAGAAGCAGCTTTGGGACCCAAAGGTCACTGGTTTGTTTCCCTGGACCAGGAGGAATGGCTGAAATGCCCTTGAGCAAGGCACCGAACCCCTAACTGCTCCCCAGGCTGCTCTGGGTATGTTGTATATCACTCTGGATATCAGCATCTGCTAAATGCCTGTAATGTAATGATGCTTTTATTCAAAGTGACTTACAATTAAGACAGGATATGAGTGATCAATTGAGAGGTAAGGGGCCCAACTGTGGAAGCTTGGAGATTATACAATTTGAGCTTATGACCTGGCGGATAGAAGTCTAATGACGTCACCGTTCCCATTTCACCATCACTGACCCTCAATCAAGTGATTAATAATACAATGGGGGGATAATACATATTCAGATTCTTTTTGTAATTTAATAAACTTCCAGTGCAACTATCCACTTCAAATTTAGACACGTAATGTCTTTTGACCAGGGCTTTGAACCAGAATTTTTTTCCTATTGGTTCGTTCCGAACAGAAACAGAATTTTAACGTTTCCGGTTTTGGGTTCCACCATTAAATAGACGTTCCCGAACCGGTTAGAACAAAAAATTTTCGTTCCCGGAACGGTTAATTACGTTCCCTGTCAGCTGTTTAACAGATGGCTATAAAATTATGTCTCTGTCTCATCCAGCTTAAGCCAAATGTAGGCTAATTCTATTACAACCTTCATTAAATAAGACAAGAAATAATTCAAAACAATTATTATTTCAAATGTTGGCGATTTGGATTCTCAGTATGTCTTCCCATCTACACAAACAGAAAAAGTGCCAAAAATGAAAGATAATTCATTTAGTGTGTTACCAAAGGCTAGTCAGGCCCTATGCATTGATAGGCTAACAGAGGTTAACGTCATTTAATGTTCGCGAGCCTCTCATTAACGTGGACAAATATATTGATATCGTGTTTGAAATTGATGTTTTTGAATAACGATAGACTGCAATATTTACCTCTTATTTAAGATGTGGAGACGTGATAGTAGTCCACCCTCCCGCTCTCTACATTCAGTCAGCGAACGTCACACAGGAAGTGAACCCCAGCGGGTCATAGAAACTTGCGCAGGAGAAGAATGACTTTTTTATTTGTAGGCTACGGAAACTTTGAGGAATGAAATAAAAACCAGTATTAACCGGTTACCATTATTTTTAATAAGCGTTTCTGTTCCGGAACATAAAAAATAATAAAGTTTCTGGTTTCGTTTCTGTTCCATGTGAAATCGAAAAAGTTCCCGGTTTTCGTTTTCGTTCCTTGAACCGGTTCAAAGCCCTGCTTTTGACTTTATAAGTATCAGTGTGATCAGTATGGGCCGATTCTCCTCAGAACAGTCGATACTTTCTCCAAAAATAGACTTTCACTCTCTGAGATTTTCCATTCCATTTCCCCGTTGTCTTAAAACAACCTCTTCTTTCTGATCCATTAGTATGTTCGTAAACCCAGATTTCCTCCATCACTGTTGTTGGCAATTACAGCTTCAAGACCTCTACAGAAGCAGCAAACAGCTTTTTGCAGCATCGTGGTTAAAGTTTGGCTCATTCCTCTCACCAAATCATCCTCAATTCCCCAAGGATCCCTCTGATGGAGTCACAATTTCACATCCCCCTGAGAATTGTTCACTGGGATTCAGGTCAGGCGATTGGCTCAGCTGTGCGAGACCTTCACGAGTTACTGCGGCTGTGTGGTCACTGCCTTGTTGAAACGTCCATCTTCTTCCCAGTTTCTTAGCTGGATGACATTAAATTCTCCTCTAATATATCCAGGGACATCACTCCATTCATCTTTCCTACTTTGACATGTCATGCCTCAGTACAGTTTGCACAGAATATCTACTTGATATCATGATGCTCCCACCCCCGTGCTTCACTATGGATATGATGGTGTTCTTCAGATCATACACTCGTTCCTTTTTTTTTGACAAATTTAATTATAGCTGAGTTCTATTTTTGTTTCATCTGACCAGAATATAGACATATACATTGTTCCCAAAAGGTTCTGTGCAGCATTTATATATAGAACCTGATTTATTATATAATATGTAACCTTTATACATTAACAGAGTGTCTGGATAGTTTTCTTTTTTTAAGCATATCTTCATTTATATTTATGAATACATATTATTTCATCAGGTTAAGATGTACAAAGTCAAAAAGTATTATGAGTGTGTGTCAGCGAGGGTGTGGTTGAGCGTCAGCTGTGAACAGCAAGGAGTGAGGTTGAACCAGCAGGCCCAAATATCAGAACTTCATCAACGGTGTGGTGGACTCTGATGATCTTCCTCAAAACATCTCCAGAGAGACTCTGCAGCAGCACAGGTTGCTGAAGGTCATCTGCAAAAAGCTAGTCTGCAAGACTTGGGACATGATCGAGAAAATTGACGAGGAGCATTACAATGACAAGTTCTGGAATGAGTTTGGTACCAAGATCAAACTGGGTATGATTGAGAACCACTCAAACAACTAGACTGGCTCAGCTGCTGTGCTTCCAAACCTCCCAGAGTGAATCAGGGCTCTCTCGTCTGGAGCAATATGTTCAGAGGATGAAGGAGAAGCAAGACAAGATCTACTTTATGGCAGGAACCAGCAGGAAGGAGGCTGAGTCCTCTGCCTTTGTTGAGAAGCAGCTGAAGAATGGATATGAGGTCATCGACCTGACTCCTCACCGTTCACAGCCGACGCTCGGCCACACCCTCACTGCCACATTGTGGAAATCTGAAGTGGCTGTACGGACTGGAAGGATATTAAATACAAAAGATACAAAAACAAAAGTGATTATTTTTTTTGCCCCTGACTGCATGCTACTGTACTTAAATACTTCAATGTCACAAATGACACACATACAGATATTGTTTTGAAAGCAAACCATATTAGCTGACTTCTGTGCAGGGGTTTTATTTGTACCCATTGATCATTTAAGTAAGATGATTACTTTTGGATTTGTGGTGGACAGTACCGTATATCCTTGATCCAAAAGCCTCATCTCTTCTCATTCCTTGATTCCTCCGCATGCTTTTGGACCTTGACTGAATTTCCAAGTCATGGGCTGAAGGACGCAGGGTCGAGGAATCAGGAAGGCACCAATTAGAGTTTTAGGATGTGCTCAATACACATCTGGTTTACATTCAACATTCAAGCTTCGAAGAATTCATTGTCTCTGTCTTGGATATTCGATTTTGTGTGCACATAAGGGTGTAATAAATTCTTCCCAGATGTAAATGTGTGTCTCTGGACTATTTCCTACACTAGAAGCTGACATTTTTCAGGAATCCTACAGGTCAAGGGATTCCTGTGGGATTCATATGGCATGGAAGTCAATTCTACTATTCATCATGTGACTGGGACAGGACAGGAAAAATGTCACCAGGAGCAGTGGGATAGGAATCATAATAACAATAGATAAGTTTTATATCTATAAAGATGCAGTTCTAATAAGAATAAATGTTAGTTTCTTTATTTTGAAGCTCTCCGTGTATTTAAGAAAGAGGTACACAATGTTGTGTAATCAATCAGACTGTGCTTCCTGTCTACACCTATCTATCAGATTCAAGTTCCTTCCCACAACACAGCCATAACCAATTAGACTGCAATTCCTGTCCTTAAAACCCACTTATTAATTAGAGTACAGTTCCAGCTGACAATACAGCTGGAACCAATAAGACAAGAGGTCCCACTCACAATAAGCAGAAACCAATTGGACAAGAGTTCCCACCCACAATTAATGATAATCAATCAGACAAGAGGTCTATCCATCCATTATCCATAACCACTTATCCTGTGCAGGGTCACGGGTACACTGGAGCCTATCCCAGCTGACTATGGGCTAGAGGCGGGGTATACCCTGGACAAGTCACCAGAGCATCGCTGACACATAGAAGCAAACAACCATTCACCCTCACATGTACGGTCAATTTAGAGCCACCAATTAGCCTAACCTGCATGTCTCTGGACTGTGGGGGAAACCGGAGCACCCGGAGGAAATCCATGCAGACATGGGGAGAACATGCAAACTCCACACAGAAAGGACCCTGTCAGCCACTGGGCTCAAACCCAGAACCTTCTTGCTGTGAGGTGACAGTGTTAACCACTACACCACCGTGCCACCCCAGACAAGAGGTCCCGCCCATAATAAACTAGAACCAATCAGACTAGTTCCCACCTACAATACAGCTGTAACCAATCAGACAAGAGGTCCCACCCTCAATATCCCTGTAACCAATCAGACAAGTTCCCACCCACAATATCCCTGTGACCAATCAGACAAGAGGTCCCACCCACAATAAGCTATAACCAATCAGACAGGAGTTCCCACCCACATTTAGCTATAACCAATCAGACAAGAGTTCCCACCCTCAATACACCGTGACCAATCAGACAAGAGTTCCCACCCTCAATACCCCATGACCAATCAGACAAGAGTTCCCATCCTCAATACCCCTGTGACCAATCAGACAAGAGGTCCCACCCATAATAGAGTGCTCCGAGATGATGCTAAAAATAGTAACACTGCGGTCTGTGCGGCCATCTTGGAAGTCACTCGCTCCAGAGTGCTCATAGAGTACACATCATAGAGTACACATTCACCGATTCGTTTCCACGTTAGAGGGCTTAGAAGCTTGGATTTTTTAAGAATTTAGACATCTGAAGTGATGGAGCACTACTGTGAAAGTTTGGATAAGCAGGCACGGGAGTGTTATGCTGAGAAGGTACGTTTCATTGGGAATGTAAATCCATACACTGTTAGTGAGAAGGAATGGAAAGCTGACCCCAGCTTGTTGCCGCATGTGACATACATCGATCTTGTGAACTATTTAGTGTTTCACCCAAGTCCATTTTGTGAACTAAAGGATTTCCAGAACTACAAGAGTATGGAAGCCAAAATCTAAATAATGTTTGAAAAACTATTATAATTATCAATTATTTTAGTCAGTGAATAAAATGTAGGCCTAGTATGTAACTTGTACTAACAGCATGTGTACATAAACATTACTAGGCCTAGATCTTAAATGCCATTTGATGCAACAATGCACTGCAGTAGACATAAGCTACCTAATGTGACAAATATATCCATTAATCATTGCTGAAAGTACATAGAAAAGATAATAGTTTGTATCACATTTATTTCAGTAACTATGAAATTCAAGACAATATTAACCTACCTGTCACAAAGTGATCAGAACAAATCCGGATACAGTCAAGTTGTCCTAAATTTGATCGGTTAATGGCAGCCAGCCACTGTCGTCTCCTCCGCTCGCTTTTCTCCTGTGCTGCAATTCCCTGGTTAGTCACGACTTTAGGGAGTCTGTGGAAGCTTTTGCCACCCTTTTCCCCCCGGCTACTACAGCCAACAATGACACACGTATTCGGCATTGTCACCCCTCTTTGCTTCGCTGAACAACAACAATGCACTGACACAGCGACCTTTGACTTCCAATATGGCCGCTGCTGGGTTCGCGCTGACCTCGAAGCACTCTATAAGCTGTAATCAATCAGACTTCAGTTGCTTCTCACAATAAACTTATAGCCCTTTAGACTGCAGTTCCTACCCACAATACATCTGTAGCCAATCAGACCATAGTTGCCAACCCAAAATACTGTTTTAAGAATTTGATGGCAAACCCAGCCCAAAATTGTGTGATAACCAAACAGATTACAGTTCTAACCCACAAATACATCTGTCACCAATTAGATGGCAGTTCTTAACCCCAAAATATCCAATTGGACCTCAGTTTGCATGCACAAAGAAATGCCACTGTGACCAGTTGGATTGCAGTTCTTGCTCCCACTGCTACCAATTACATCATTTTAAAAAAGACATGGCTCAGATTATGGAAGGATAATGCTCTTTGTACTTCAGTCAATGTAAAATGGATTTGATGAAGTTCCAAGATAAAAACGTTTGATCGATCTTTCTTGTCAGTGTTTTGTACTCATGCTCATCACTAATATAGTGAAGCAACAACAAAATGACTTGTTCGGTCAGAACAGCATATTTCTCCGATCCATCATCATCATCATCATCATCATCATCATCCTCTCACAGGCCATTTGTCAAGTAAAGGGGTAAAATGATTTGCACGATTTCTTGGCAGAACAGCAAT
This sequence comes from Neoarius graeffei, assembly GCF_027579695.1. Lineage (NCBI taxonomy): Eukaryota > Metazoa > Chordata > Actinopteri > Siluriformes > Ariidae > Neoarius > Neoarius graeffei. Next base: position 104,480,140 of record NC_083573.1, read on the forward strand.
GAAAGCACTTCCATGCATTTCCACTCACAGTCCACTCAATGGTACTGTGACTATACACTCTACCCCATTTACCCCATCACACACTCACCAGGGCGCAATAGGTCTCAGGCGGGTCTCCACAGGTGATGTCTGGAGGGTCGAGGGTCACCTTGAGGTACTGGGTCATGTCGGCAGCCTCGGGCTGGCAGGCCATGTAATCCCAGGTGAGTCCACTGTCCGTGTAAACCTGCGACTTGCACATGTCATAGTGGCCCCATGTGGTGGGGTAGTGCTGCATGGCCAGTCCGAAAAAACACAGCCAAGCTGCCTGAAGGGTCACCATCAACCACACGCGCATGGCTGCCTGAGCACGGATAGACAGATGGAGCAAATATGGATACAGAGAAAGGGTGCGAAGGTGTGTTCAGGGGGCCAGGTTTACAAAATAATCCAAGTGTCAGAGAGCAGAGGGTGCCAAAGGTAAGGGAACATGCCAGCTTCTTCTGTGCACACTGTTTCTACGGATCCACTGGGAGAGCTGAGGGTGATAAACAGAGAGAGAGAGACTTCTGATATGAGTCGTCTTCTGTGGGATGATACTGTTGATGGACAGACGTCTCAGCTTTGCTTTCTGTCAATCATCTTCCTCTTCCTGTCCGTCGTTCTGGGAGGAGAAAGCAGAGAAAAGAAAGAAGCAGGGAGTGAGAATGCGACAAGGGAATAGAATGTGAGAGAGAGAGAGAGAGAGAGAGAGAGAGAGAGAGAGAGCAAGACCACTTGGGGGTCTTATCCACCTTGCTGAGAAATCTCACATTTCAAAGAGGCCATCAAAGAGAACATGATCCACAGCTTTCACATTACACACGCCATTCCTGTCCATAGCTATTCATCCATCCATCCATCTCTCTCTCTCTCTCTCTCTCTCTCTCTCTCTCTCATATACACACACAGCTCTATATGACACCCAAATGGAATTAGGTCTTCGCCTACAGTATATGAAAGGTCTCGGAGGATGAGATTTGCAAAGGAAGATGTTGTTTACACTCCATTTATGTGAGTAAACCATGATTTGTTTAATAGAGGGCAAATCCTGGAGATGACACATATAAAAGTTACTATAGTAACACCATATCTGGAACCTGACTGCAATCTACACACACACACACAGGTTAGAGAAGAGCAGAACAAAGTGTATGAGGGCGGGATAAACTCTGAAAGAATGTTCTTGCCTTTCTTTTTCCAGCCAACCTGATTATGACTCTGTTGGCCCATCATACTGGTCTTTCTTCCTCTCACTCACACTTCCTGCAAAGTGTTTGCACTTGTTGCTCTTCCCTTCTTTCCTTATTTGGTCACAGCTTCCTGTTTAGGGGTGGCACGGTGGTGTAGTGGTTAGCACTGTCGTGTCACAGCAAGAAGGTCCGGATTCGAGCCCCGTGGCCGGTGAGGGTCCTTCTGTGTGGAGTCTGCATGTTCTCCCCGTGTCCACGTGGGTTTCCTCCGGGTGCTCCGGTTTCCCCCACAGTCCAAAGACATGCAGGTTAGGTTAACTGGTGACTCTAAATTGACCGTAGGTGTGAATGTGAGTGTGAATGGTTGTCTGTGTCTATGTGTCAGCCCTGTGATGACCTGGCGACTTGTCCAGGGTGTACCCCGCCTTTCGCCCGTAGTCAGCTGGGATAGGCTCCAGCTTGCCTGTGACCCTAGTCTGGCTAACGCGACTTCAAAGCTCTGCGAGCATTTGGTCTGGCAAATATATTAAGCCCAACCATTTCCCAAAGTGCGTGGTTGACCCGCCTCCCTGAAATGCCTCAGTTTGCTACTGGTCGAAGCCAGAAAAGGCTGTGACGAAGCTTAAACCAATCACATCACTCTTTCCTCTGACATATGCGACGCGACGGGGCTAACTGGTAGATTAAACTCTTACCGAAGCCGGTCGGGAGCAAGGCGAAAACGTCCTTCCTTTCAATAAATACCTCCAGGGCTGCTCTTTGCTCCGTTTTCAATAACTTGCTCCATGTTCGTAATGTTTCTAGTGAATGAAGCGCTTCCGGCATAGATTCTGTAAACAATCTATGGCTTCCGGTCGCAGTTCTACTACGTCACTGCCTTGAACACGCCTCTACCCAGGGCCGTTGGAGATGCTCAAAGTTGATTGGCTCCCGATTTTTCGGGAGCTTGGAAGAGCTGTAGATAGCTTGCCTGGCCAGACTAAGCTCGCAACAGGCCCTCGTGTTGCGTCACGCTTAGGATGGGCGGGCCCAGGCTAGGATAAAGCGGCTAGAGATAATGAGATGAGATGAGCTTCCTGTTTAGGTCATGTGACCAATTTTTTGCTTCCTGATGAAGTGCTGGGGAATGTAAACGAAGGTCATTATATACAGTTGTAGTCAGAAAGTTTACATACAGTAACATGAATGTCATCTTGGATATGAACGTCATGGCAATATTTGGACTTTCAGTCATTTCTTTTTCTGTAGCAGAATGATTATACAGCATACATCTTTAATAAAAAAAAACACTAGAATTTGGTGCAAAAGTTTAAATTTTCTTTGGGTTTTCTGAAATCAACACTGGGTCAAAATTATACATACAGGGTCAAAAATTTACATACGCTCACTTAGATTATTAATTCGGAGGCGCTGAAACTTCCAAAATGTATCTTATCTTGCCAAGGCCGAGGTCTCTTAACTTCCTGTTAGTGATCATGATTGGATACAGCTGGGAACTTCTCTGTGGCTTCATAAAAAGGGTTTGTTTACAGCACTCATTGGATTGACCAACACACAATACAATGGGAAAATCCAAGGAGCTCAGTGCAGATCTGAGAAAGAAGATTGCAGATATACAAAACTCTGGAATGTCTCTTGGAGCCATTTCTAAACAACTGCAAATTCCAAGATCAGTTCAAACAATCGTATCCAAGTTATTGTCAGTTGTAGTCACTTTGCCAAGCCACTTTGTTTCAACAAAACCCAAACTGTCACCCACAGCTGAAGGGAAATTGGTTTGGATGGTCAGGACCAACCTGAGAACCACCATGGCACAGCCCTGCCATGAACTGGAAGCTGATGGATCACTGTCTACAGTTCAGATCACCATGGACTAAGAGGCTACTATCCAAGAAATAACCCCCTGCTCCAAAACTGACACCTTCAAGCTTAACTAAAGTTTGAAGCTGACCACACGGACAAAGAAAAAGCCTTCTGGAGGAAAGCTGTATAGTCAGATGAGATAAAGATTGAGTTGTTTGGCCACAATGACCACCATGTACAGAGGGACACTGTACCAGCTGGTGGTGGTGGTAGGATCATCATGCTCTGGGGCTGTTTTGCTGCCAGTGGAACTGGTTCATTGCACAAAGTGGATGGATTAATGAAGAAGGAGGACTACCTCAGAATTCTTCAGCATAAACCATCAGAAACTTGAACACGACTTGGGACTTGGGAGTTACAACAGGACGATGAACCCAAACACGCATCAGAGCTGGTTGTGGAGGATAAAGCAGGCTAACATTAAGCTTAAAACAAGTCCTGACTTCAACCCTGTTGAAAATATATGGACTGTGCTTATAAGTCGAGTCCATGCCAAGAAAAAAAAAAATTAATTGAACTCTACCAATTCTACCATGAAGAGTCGTGAAATAGCCAACCAGAATTCTGCCAGAAGCTTGTTCATGGTGAACAAAAATGTTTGGTCAAGGTGAATCTTGCGAAGAAACATTTTACCCAAATATTAGGTGTGCTGTATGTATAATTATGACCCTGTGTTGATTTTAGAAAACCCAAAGAAAATTAAAACGTGTGAACCAAATTCTGTTGTTGTTTTTTTTAATTAAAGCTGTATGCTGTACAATCATTCTGCCACAGAAAAAGAACAGTTCAAAGAAATGACTGAAAGCCCAAATATTGCCATGACATTCATGTCACTGTATGTAAACTTCTGACCACAACTGTAACGTCACTCTTGTTACCGCCTCACACTGTAGTTGCCATGGCAACTTCCTTACGCTGTAGTTTTTCTACCATTTATTCTACGCAATTAATGTTAGTAATAAAAATTGGAAAGTTTAATCAATCAAATGAAAAAATTTTTACTGAAATTCAGTAGGCGTGGTTTATCATCAACATGCTAAGGTAATGTTTGTATTGTTGCTGAAAGCTGACAGAAAAATAGAAATAATTTGTTTGTTTATTAGCATTGCATGTCAACATCAGAACAGAAAGCTGAAATCTTTTATACTACAACTCGAGAAAACCAAGATAGTATTGTGATAATGCAGACTGCACCTCATCTCATCTCATCTCATCTCATCTCATCTCATCTCATTATCTGTAGCCGCTTTATCCTGTTCTACAGGGTCGCAGGCGAGCTGGAGCCTATCCCAACTGACTACGGGCGAAAGGCAGGGTACATCCTGGACAAGTCGCCAGGTCATCACAGGGCTGACACATAGACACAGACAACCATTCACACTCACATTCACACCTACGCTCAATTTAGAGTCACCAGTTAACCTAACCTGCATGTCTTTGGACTGTGGGGGAAACCGGAGCACCCGGAGGAAACCCACGCGGACACGGGGAGAACATGCAAACTCCACACAGAAAGACCCTCGCCGGCCACGGGGCTCGAACCCAGGACCTTCTTGCTGTGAGGCAACAGCGCTAACCACTACACCACCGTGCCGCCCAGACTGCACCTAAGCAGTATTTATATTCGTTGTCATGGTGACATTTCAACATGCTTATACACTCCCCGGCCACTTTAATAGGAACTTGCTGTTGATTCTAAGATCCCTGTTCTTGGCTATAGGAGTGGAACCCAGTGTGTTGTTCTGCTGTTGCATGCTGAGATGCATTTCTGCTCACCACGGTTGTAAAGAGTGATTATATGAGTTGCTATATGAGTCCTTCCTGGCAAAAAATGCTCGAACCACCTCAAATCTGTCCATTTTCTGATCTCTGCCCTTTCTTATCAACAAGGCGTTTGGTTCCACGCACAGAACTGTCACTCACCCACTCACTCGATGTTTTTTGTTTTCCGCACCATTCTGTTTAAACTCTTGAGACTGTTGTGTGTGAAAACCCCAGGAGATCAGCAGCCGTTTCTGAAATACTCAAACCAGTCCATCTGAAATACTCAAACCAGTCCATCTGAAATACTCAAACCAACACCCACGCCACAGTGAAAGGAAGTCACACTAAAATTGAGCTCGCAGTTTTTCCCATTCTGATATTTGAACATTGTGAACATTAACTGAAGCTCTTGATTTGTATCTGCGTGATTTGATGCATTGAAGGGATCGGCTGAGTAGAGAACTGCATCAAACTGCAAGTAGATGGATGGGTGTTCCTAATAAAGTGGCCAATGAGTCTATACTGTAATATCAGGAGTTTTGATTTGCAGCCAATCTAGATTTTGTTTAAAAAATTAAATTATAAAACACACCATGTCATGCTGTTACAGGAAAATAATCAGTGGCAGGATGGCATGATGAAGCAGAGATACCACTTTATTCCTCTTATACTACAGACAGCGATTAGAAGTGTTTAGTTGTTCAAGATGACGAGTCGTACCTTTTATCCATTTGCAGTTACATTTAATTTAACATTGTGGAACAAAAATACGCAAAGTGTAAACTCTTCTGTCCTGACGATGCTGGAATGAGTATGAAACTGGAGACTCCTTCCATAAACGTTCAACAAACATCTCGTTACAGAAAACGTCATAATTATGAATCAATTATATGTTAAAAAAGTTTGGTTACGTGGAGCGTCCGCCGTACAAGCAGCTTCCTGTTAAAGCTTGAATAAGTGAATAAGCAGCTTCATGTTCAATCATGAATAAGTAGCTTTTTGTGAAAGCGTGAATAAGCAGCTTCCTGTTAAAGCATGAATAAGTGAATAAGCAGCTTTGTGTTAAATTGTGAATAAGCAGCTTTGTGTTAAATTGTGAATAAGCAGCTTCCTGTTAAAGCATAAAGAAACAGTTTCCGGTTAAAGACTGAATAAGTGAATAAGCAGCAGCTTTGTTTTAAATCTTGAATAAGCAGCTTCCTGTTAAAGCATGAATAAGCAGCTTTGTTTTAAATCTTGAATAAGCAGCTTCCTGTTAAAGCGTGAATTAGCAGCTTCCTGTGAAAGCATGAAAAAGTGAAGAAGCAACTTCCTGTTAAAGCTTGAATAATTGAATAAGCAGCTTCCTGTTAAAGTGTGAATAAGCAGTTTCCTCTTAAACTGTGAATAAGCAGCTTCCTGTTAAACTGTGAATAAGTGAATAAGCAGCTTACTGTTAAAGCGTGAATAAGCAGCTTCCTGTTAAATCATAAATAAGCAGCTTCCTGTTAAAGCATGAATAAGTGAATAAGCAGCTTCTTGTGAAAGCGTGAATAAGCAGCTTCCTGTTAAAGCGTGAATAAGTGAATAAGCAGCTTTGTGTTAAATTGTGAATAAGCAGCTTCCTGTTAAAGCATAAAGAAGCAGTTTCCAGTTAAAGTCTGAATAAGTGAATAAGCAGCTTTGTTTTAAATCTTGAATAAGCAGCTTCCTGTTAAAGCGTGAATAAGCAGCTTTGTTTTAAATCTTGAATTAGCAGCTTCCTGTTAAAGCATGAATAAGCAGCTTCCTGTGAAAGCATGAAAAAGTGAAGAAGCAACTTCCTGTTAAAGCTTGAATGATTGAATAAGCAGCTTCCTGTTAAAGTGTGAATAAGCAGCTTCCTGTTAAACTGTGAATAAGCAGCTTCCTGTGAAAGCATGAATAAGCAGCTTCCTGTTAAACTGTGAATACGAGTAAGTGAATAAGCAGCTTACTGTTAAAGCGTCAATAAGCAGCTTCCTGTTAAATCATGAATAAGCAGCTTCCTGTGAAAGGACGAATAAGTGAATAAGCAGCTTCCTGTTAAAGCGTGAACAAGCAGCTTCCTGTTAAATCATGAATAAGCAGCTTCCTGTGAAAGCACGAATAAGTGAATAAGCAGCTTCCTGTTAAAGCGTGAATAAGCGGCTTCCTGTTCAAGCATGAAAAAGTGAATAAGCAGCTTCATGTTAAATTGTGAATAAGCAGTTTCCTGTTAAAGCGTGAATAAGCAGCTTCCTGTGAAAGCATGAAAAAGTGAAGAAGCAACTTCCTGTTAAAGCTTGAATAATTGAATAAGCAGCTTCATGTTAAATCGTGAATAAGCAGCTTCCTGTTAAAGCATGAATAATCAGTTTCTTGTTAAATCATGAATAAGCAGTTTCCTGTTAAAGCATGAATAAGCAGCTTCCTGTTAAAATGTGAATAAATGAATAAGCAGCTTCATGTTAAATAGTGAATAAGCAGCTTCCTGTTAAAGCATGAATAAGCAGTTTCGTATTAAAGTGTGAATAAGCAGCTTCCTGTTAAAGCATAAATAAGTGAATAAGCAGCTTCCTGTTAAAACATGAATAAGCGGCTTCCTGTTAAATCATGAATAAGCAGCTTCCTGTTCAAGCATGAAAAAGTGAATAAGCAACTTCATGTTAAATTGTGAATAAGCAGTTTCCTGTTAAAGCGTGAATATGCAGCTTCCTGTGAAAGCATGAAAAAGTGAAGAAGCAACTTCCTGTTAAAGCTTGAATAATTGAATAAACAGCTTCATGTTAAATCGTGAATAAGCAGCTTCCTGTTAAAGCATGAATACGCAGTTTCTTGTTAAAGCATGAATACGCAGTTTCTTGTTAAAGCATGAATAAGAAGTTTCCTGTTAAAGCATGAATAAGCAGCTTCCTGTTAAAATGTGAATAAATGAATAAGCAGCTTCATGTTAAATAGTGAATAAGCAGCTTCCTGTTAAAGCATGAATAAGCAGTTTCGTATTAAAGTGTGAATAAGCAGCTTCCTGTTAAAGTGTAAATAAGTGAATAAGCAGCTTCCTGTTAAAGCCTGAATAAGAAGTTTCCTGTTAAACATGAATAAGCAGCTTCCTGTTAAAACGTCTCATCTCATTATCTCTAGCCGCTTTATCCTTCTACAGGGTCGCAGGCAAGCTGGAGCCTATCCCAGCTGACTACGGGCGAAAGGCGGGGTTCACCCTGGACAAGTCACCAGGTCATCACAGGGCCGACACATAGACACAGACAACCATTCACATTCACATTCACACCTACGCTCAATTTAGAGTCACCAGTTAACCTAACCTGCATGTCTTTGGACTGTGGGGGAAACCGGAGCACCCGGAGGAAACCCACGCGGACACGGGGAGAACATGCAAACTCCACACAGAAAGGCCCTCGCCGGCCCCGGGGCTCGAACCCAGGACCTTCTTGCTGTGAGGCGACAGCGCTAACCACTACACCACCGTGCCGCCCTCTGTTAAAACGTGAATAAGTGAATAAGCAGCTTCCTCTTAAAGCATCCTGAGTGTCATAGTTCATATGAGTATGAATGTTGAGGAAGAGGAAGGACGTGAATCTCTCCCAGGTCTGTAAATCACACACCACTGTTCCACTCACACTCACGCTGGCTGCTCTGACTGAATCATTGACGTCTCTGCAGTTTGTTTGCTGTCTCCATATTTTCACGTGTAATTAAGCTGAAATGATTCCCTGTCAGCTCGCATTTACAGCACGCTGTTACAACACTAATTGTCCTTTTATCGCACTTTAAAGAGACCGACTGCAATTAGACAAATAAAGAGGAAGGGAAATTGTTTCTTTTTCAATCAGGCGTGTAATTTGAGCATTCATGTTGTAAAAGTGTATCGCTCTGAGAGACGGAACGAGATGACAACAAAATGAGAGCTCAGGAACAAAAGAGTGAATTAACGTGCGAGTCATTCAGCTGAGGATCAGCCCTCCTACACACCGTCAATGAACTCAACCTCTGCTCTGTGTGTGTGTGTGTGTGTGTGTGTGTGTGTGTGTGTGTGAGAGAGAGAGAGAGAGAGAGAGAGAGAGAGAGAGAGACTGGCAATACATCACAATCAACTGTAATGGAGTTTAGTGGTGGTTAATGAGTCCCATCACACACACACACACGCACACACACACTATTTGCACACATTATTATTTTTTAATGTAATGTATTATTCAATATTATTATTCAGGATATTTTGTATTTATCCTGTTATCTTTTTTTTTATTTTTATACTTTCTTTCTTTCTTTGTATTTACATTTTTATTGTTTTAAGTAATAAAATATTACTTCATTGCATTTTTTTTGGGGGGGAGGGGGGAATTAGCCTTGTTTTTTTTTTTTCCCACTGTACTGTTTATTTTATTTTTGAGCTAAAAATATTATTTTCCTCTCTGTTTATAAGGACACACACAGCTATAAACATCAGAAATGTTTAAAATATTTAATATTTGCTTTTTCTGTAAATATTTTGGAATATTTTATTGCTATATTGCTATACTTTAATTTCATTTTATTTTCCGATATATTTTATTTTATGTTTATTTTGTGTTTTCCCTCTCTTTACATTTACATATATATCAGTGGCGGCTGCTGGTTTTTAAAACAGGGGAAGCCCATTTTATGCATTCACCGTAAAACCTGTAGGCCGGATATCAAAGCATAGAAAGATGTGCCCCATTAGCATAGTGAACTAGACAACCCTACCTAGTGGCAGAAAGTATTTTTGCTTGTACATTTCATGTTATAGTCTGGGTTGCCAGGCTAGTGCCTCATATCCTTAATCAAAAATATCAAACATCCAAAAATCACTGGCTATTCAACGAAGAGCCTTGAACATCATACCCTGATATGCAACACAGAGTCTTTAACACAACACCCAGCTGTGCAACACATCCTTGAACATCTTCTGCAACACAGTCTGGAAATTCATAACCAGGTAGGCTATGCAACACACAGAACCTTGAATATTATACCCAGGTATAACCTATAACACAGAGCCCACCGTTCTCTTAAGCAGGGTACCCCCAGGCAGTGTTGCCAGATTGGGAGGTTTCAAGTGCATTTTGGCAGGTTTTGAACATATTTTGGGCTGGAAAACGTCAGTAGTATCTGGCAACACTGCCCCCAGGATTCTCATCTCATTATCTCATTATCTCTAGCCGCTTTATCCTTCTACAGGGTCGCAGGCAAGCTGGAGCCTATCCCAGCTGACTACGGGCGAAAGGCGGGGTACACCCTGGACAAGTCGCCAGGTCATCACAGGGCTGACACATAGACACAGACAACCATTCACACTCACGGTCAATTTAGAGTCACCAGTTAACCTAACCTGCATGTCTTTGGACTGTGGGGGAAACCGGAGCACCCGGAGGAAACCCACACGGACACGGGGAGAACATGCAAGCTCCGCACAGAAAGGCCCTCGCCGGCCCCGGGGCTCGAACCCAGGACCTTCTTGCTGTGAGGCGACAGCGCTAACCACTACACCACCGTGCCGCCCGCCCCCAGGATTGTTAAACCAAAATTTAAGACTTTTTAAGACATTTTTAATGCCATTTCAAGTGAAATTTAATACCTTTGTCGCACTCATTAGGGAAGAATAAATCATATTGAGCACCAGATTAAACCTCAAATAATTACTATTTACGAGTGTTTGAAATAACAAAATTACATTTATTAAAATAATCAATCAGAATTCATTCTACTCATACCCCCTGGACACCATGCAGAGGAGAGCACCCCCATGTAAGTCCAGACAATCACCCCTCATACACACACACACACACACACACACGCCAGAGAAGCATTCAAAAGACAAAAAGTTGAGGTCTCATTTTCGGCTGTGCTGCTAACGTTACTGGGTGTTGTTGGCACACAGTACTGTGCTATAGCTGCCTGCTTCTGAATTGTGGATGCAAACGAAATATGTTTACCACTTTTCATGTGAGAATCCAGAGCTGTAAGCCCCATTGTCCCTAGTTGAAAGGGTTTTTTTACACAAAGTGCATAATGCCTCACGGTCATTATTTGGAACCCCCTTAACCCAGGCGTATTTAGGGTCGAGCGGCCACTTCGGGTTGAATCTGCACTTCCCCATGCTCTCTCCCCCTCACCCTCTCTGCTCTATGCGCCTGCTGCTCTCGTTTCGTGTGAACCCTTTACGGCGCGACGTGAATTTCCCGCTGTTTGCGTGTGAACGCCAGGGCAGCGCAAAACATTTTAGATTTTGCTTCATTTTCATCACAGAGAATTTAATCTAGGTTACGCAACGATGTTAGACTTTCTTTGGAAAATTAAGACCTCCGTGGAAAAAATTAAGACTTTCAAGATGAAATTTAATACTTTTAAGGCCTTAATTCTGGAAAATGAAATTCAGTACTTTTTTAATACTTTTAAGACTCCGCGGGTACCCTGTTAACATTACTGAACAATATACACACTTCAGATTCATGAACACTATTTATACACAAATTCTGCCCTCCGCTCCTTTTCCAGAAAATGGTCTGTGACCCTGTCATACCAGCTGGTTGTGCTTTCCAGAGACTTCACCAATTTCTGTGAGCAGCTAGCACTGCAGATCCCAATAAGGCTCAAGCTAGCCTACAACCAGATTGAACTACAAATGAAATAAACAAGTGAATTCACGAATGATCAAACTGATAGAATGGATGAAAGTTAACGGAGCACAACGAGTAATATTTACATTTATTTACAGAGTAATGTACAGAGACCTCAATGAGAAGAAACGTTTATATGAAAAGAAATTCGGACAGCACTTTGGCACACGACTACACTTTCTCGACATCCGCTAGGGACTGACTGATCATACTTCCGTGTTCCTCGCCGACGCCGAAGTACAGAGCCCGCCCTCCTCATGTCTTTCAAACACTACCTCCAATAATCCTTTATCAGCCCGGCTTCTTGTCCCTCCCACTGTCTCGTTTAGTCCCAGAGAAGCCCGGCTTCCCTGGAAGTGACGATTTTGTCGATTTTAACCAATAACAACTAGCTGAAATTGGCTGTTCAGAGCCGTCTCATAGACTGCAACGGATACCCGGCTGCCAGCCATAGAGCCCATTGAAATAAGAAAGGTTACAGCCAGTGTTGCCAGATTGGGCGGTTTTAAGTGCATTTTGGCGGGTTTTGAACATATTTTGGCTGGAAAACGTCAGCAGTATCTGGCAACGCTGGTTACAGCCTGGCAGCAAAGGTGATTCTCGTAGCAAACTGCAAGTTCGTCAGACATCACTCAAATAAGTTACAGGATAGTTATGAATGTAAATACAATCTTGGGCATATATTATGTTATGCAAGTTATTGTTTTAATGAGAATTCAACGTCATAGATGCCGCAGTTTGGGGAGAGAATTTTAGGGGAAGCTCGGCTTCCCTTGTTGTCTCTGAGAAATCGCCCCTGATATATATATATAAAAGTATTATTATTATTATTATTATTATTATTATTATTATTATTATTATTATCTCTCTTCCCCATGAACACAGTGAGATTATGTCTATTAATCACGTTCCACGAAGCTCATCATCTAATTGGTGTCATTTCTCTCTCTGTCTATCTTTCTCTTCCTTACTGTTCATTACTCTCCACCTCCTTCCATCTCTCCCTCCATCTCTCTCTCTCTCTCTCTCTCTGTCTGAGCATCTGCCCCCTCACCCTGCTCTTATTAAATCTGGTGGATCTAATCAGGCTCTCCATCCATCGCGGTGTAATGTGCATGGTGATGGATGGGATGGGTGTTAATAGGACACTGCCGTGCTCTCAGATTCATAAAAAAATTGACCTTTCCTGATGCACCTCGTATTCATAATCGCTCAGACGCTCGCTGATGAAGACTGATGATCTGCTCAGAGTTTATTTTTTTGGAGGTAAAAAGTTAAAAACTGTTTGTTTCAATACAGAGTCCCAATAGAGTCCAATACAGGGTGTTACGTCAAACATCCAAGTTAAGTTTGAATTAAACAAAAAAAGAAAGAAGGAAAAAGATCAGAGTGATTTCAAACTGTAGGAGTGGGCGTGGCCTGATATCCTAACCTGATTGGCAGCCTGCTGAGACTTCACCTGCTGTGCGAATCAAATGACTCGACAAAGAGGCACACAATCATCAATCAACCTCAATGCAGCAACCACACAATTACATAGTTATTCTTGAGGCTAACGCTAGGTTAGCTTTCACTCACTAGCTTAGCATTTGTTCTCTAGCTTAGCTTTCACTCACTCGATTAGCTTTCACTCCCGAGGTTAGCTTTCACTCACTAGCTTAGCTTTCATTCCCTAAGTTAGCTTTCACTTCAGAGGTTAGCTTTTTCTCACTCGGTTAGCTTTCATTCCCTAGCTTAGCTTTCACTCCAGAGGCTAATTTTTACTCACTAGGTTAGCTTTCATTCCCTTGGTTAGCTTTCACTCCCGAGGTTAGCTTTCACACACTACGTTAGCTTTCACCCGCTAGGTTAGCTTTCACTCACTAGGTTAGCTTTAACTGACTAGGTTAGCTTTCATTCCCAAGGTTAGCTTTTACTCACTCCATTAGCTTTCATTCCCAACGTTAACTTTCACTCCTGAGGTTAGCTTTCACACACTAGGCTAGCTTTCACTCCCTAGCTTAGCTTTCACACACTATGTTAGCTTTCACTCCCTAGCTTAGCTTTCACACACTACGTTAGCTTTCACTCCCTAGGTTAGCTTTCACACACTACGTTAGCTTTCACTCCCTAGCTTAGCTTTCACACACTACGTTAGCTTTCACTCCCTAGGTTAGCTTTCACACACTACGTTAGCTTTCACTCCCTAGGTTAGCTTTCACACACTATGTTAGTGTGGCAGCGGGGGCGTGGTCAAGCGCCGGTCTGTGACAGGAGGGCGGAGTCAGGGAAGGTAAGTGGCAGAATCACGCCACCTGAGAGCAATTAACCTGTTTGTGTGTCTTCCCAGTGACTGCGCCCTATATCAGGAGGGAGAGCGAGAGCAGAAGGAGCTCAGCCCTGAACCAGACGCCGGTTGTGTGTCTGTCATTGTTATACTGAAAAGTGTGGCAATAAAGCCCTTTATAAAACCTGATCTCTGTTCTGCCGTCCTCTGTGCTCCACCCACACGTAGGGTCGCTTACAGTGGTGCTGAAACCCGGGACAGTGGAGCACCAAACCAGCAGCCCCATGGAATCCTCCCCGTTCGCCGATCTGGTCCACGCCCTCGCCACGGCTCAGCAAAGCCAGCACCAGGCACTCGTTACGCTCCGAAAGGAGCAGGAGCAGCGCTTCGAAGCCCTGGTGCTGGCCCAGCAGGAAGATCGCGAGGCGTTCCGGCATCTCCTCGCGTCGGCGGGGTCCACCAGCGCTCCGGCCGCGGGCCCGTCTCCCCTCATTGTCACCAAGATGGGCCCGCAGGACGACCCCGAGGCGTTCATCACGTTGTTTGAACAGGTCGCCGAAGCCTCGGGGTGGCCGATGGAGCAGCGCGCGGCGCGCCTCCTCCCCCTGCTCACGGGAGAGGCACAGCTGGCCGCGCTACAGCTCCCCGCCGACCGCCGGCTGGCCTTCGCGGACCTCCGCCGGGCCGTCCTCCAGCGCGTGGGGCGCACACCGGAGCAACAGCGCCAGCGCTTCCGCGCGCTGCGACTGGAGGAAGTCGGCCGGCCGTTCGCGTTCGGCCAGCAGCTCCGGGACGCCTGCTGGCGGTGGCTGAGGGCCAACGATCGCGACGCCGAGGGAATCGTCGACCAGGTGGTACTGGAACAGTTCATCGCCCGCTTACCAGCCGGAACCGCGGAGTGGGTCCAGTGCCACCGCCCGGCGTCGCTGGATCAGGCAGTCGAGCTGGCGGAGGATCATCTGGCGGCTGTCCCGGCGGCAGGACAGCAGATGGCATCTCTTCTCTCCTCTTCTCTCTCTCTCTCTCCCCCTCCTCCTGTGTCCTGTCCTCGCCCCATTCCCCCTCCGCGGAGGCGGGGGCCGGCACCCCCCCAGCCGGCCCGCCGCACCCGCGGTGCCCTCCCGTTTCTCCCTTCTGTGTCTGTCTCTCCCCCACCTCAGGTGAGTGAACCCCAGATCACCGGTGCAGAGGGAAAGCCCGGGCCGGTTTGCTGGCGCTGCGGGGAACCGGGCCACCTTCAACAGCAGTGCACGGCAATGGAAGTGGGCGCGGTGGTTCGGATCCCCGACGCGCCAGAGGCCGCCCTCGATCGGGCCGGAGCGTATCGCATACCGGTGAGTATCCAAGGGGCTACATATCAGGCGTTGGTGGATTCTGGTTGTAATCAGACCTCAATTCGCCAAAGCCTGGTTCAAAACGAGGCATTGGGGGGAGCACAAGGGGTGAAGGTGTTATGTGTGCACGGGGATGTTCACAGCTACCCTTTGGTGTCGGTCCACATTATTTTCAGAGGGGAAAAATTCATAGTAAAGGCGGCGGTTAATCCTCGCCTTACCCACTCTCTAATTTTGGGGACTGATTGGCCGGGATTTCGGGGTTTAATGACACGCCTAGTCGAGAGTGGGTCCTGCCATTTGACAGGGGGAGGTCCCGGTGTCGCTTTGGCGGGAGCAGCTGTCACAGAGCCGTCTACGTCATCTCCGCGTCAGAGTGAGGAGCCGCCGGCTCCTCCTCTCTCTATTGGGGAATCCCTCGCGGATTTCCCATTAGAGCAGTCGCGAGACGAGACTCTGCGGCATGCGTTTGACCAAGTGAGAGTAATCGATGGTCAAACGCTCCAGCCGAACGCCACCCCGTCCTTCCCCTACTTCGCGATTATGAAGGATAGATTATACCGAGTGACGCAGGACACTCAAACGAAAGAGCGAGTCACGCAGCTTTTAATTCCGAAGAGCCGCCGGGAATTGGTATTCCAGGCGGCTCACTTTAATCCCATGGCTGGACACTTAGGGCAGGATAAGACACTAGCCCGAATAATGGCCCGTTTCTATTGGCCGGGGATTCGCGGCGATGTCCGTAGGTGGTGTACGGCATGCCGCGAATGCCAGTTAGTAAACCCAGCGGCCATTCCAAAAGCGCCTTTGCGCCCTCTACCGTTAATCGAGACCCCGTTTGAGAGAATTGGGATGGATCTCGTCGGGCCATTAGATCGGTCAACACGAGGGTACCGCTTTATATTAGTTCTGGTGGACTATGCAACGCGATACCCGGAAGCAGTGCCTCTGCGCAATATCTCAGCACGCAGTATTGCAGAGGCACTCTTCCGCGTCATCTCCCGAGTTGGAATCCCGAAAGAGATTCTGACTGATCAAGGCACTACGTTTATGTCACGAACACTGCGCGAACTGTATGGGTTATTGGGGATTAAGCCGATCCGCACCAGCGTGTATCACCCACAAACGGACGGTTTAGTGGAACGATTCAACCGCACCCTCAAAAATATTATTAAAAAATTCGTAAGTGAGGACGCACGTAACTGGGATAAGTGGCTCGAACCCTTGCTGTTCTCAGTGCGAGAGGTCCCCCAAGCCTCCACGGGGTTCTCCCCGTTTGAATTATTATATGGGCGTAAGCCGCGCGGCATCCTGGACGTGCTGCGGGAAAATTGGGAGGAGGGACCTTCACAAAGTAAGAACGAAATTCAGTACGTTATGGACCTGTGCGCAAAACTCCACACGCTCACCCACCTAACTCAGGAGAATTTGCGGCAGGCCCAGGAACGGCAAGCCCGCCTGTACAACAAGGGTACGCGCCTTAGAGAGTTCACTCCGGGAGATAAGGTACTCGTACTGTTGCCCACGTCGAGCTCCAAATTGATCGCCAAGTGGCAAGGACCCTTTGAGGTCACACGGCGAGTCGGGGACGTCGACTATGAGGTGAGGCGAACGGACAGGGGTGGGGCGCTACAGATTTACCACCTCAACCTGCTTAAACTCTGGAACGAGGAGGTCCCCGTGGCGTTGGTGTCGGTAGTTCCAGAGAAGGCGGAGCTGGGGCCGGAGGTTCAAAAAGGGACATTGGCATCACGTACCTCTCCGGTCCCCTGTGGAGACCACCTCTCCCCGACCCAACTCACGGAGGTCGCCCAGTTGCAGACCGAGTTTTCGGATGTGTTCTCGCCCCTGCCCGGTCGCACTAACCTCATAGAGCACCACATAGAGACGCCCCCGGGGGTGGTAGTGCGTAGCCGCCCTTACAGGCTACCTGAACACAAAAAAAAGGTGGTTCGGGAAGAACTTCAGACCATGCTCGAAATGGGCATCGTCGAGGAGTCCTACAGTGACTGGAGCAGCCCGGTGGTCTTGGTACCCAAGGCCGACGGGTCGGTCCGGTTCTGTGTGGACTATAGAAAAGTCAACGCGGTGTCTAAATTCGACGCGTACCCAATGCCTCGTATTGATGAGTTGCTCGATCGACTCGGCACTGCTCGCTTTTATTCGACACTGGATTTGACGAAGGGATATTGGCAGATCCCCTTGACTCCACTATCCCGAGAAAAAACGGCCTTTTCCACACCGTTTGGTTTACACCAATTCGTCACCCTTCCGTTTGGGCTGTTTGGGGCCCCCGCAACGTTTCAGCGGCTGATGGACAGAGTCCTCCGCCCTCACGCCACATATGCGGCAGCATATTTAGATGACATAATCATCTATAGCAATGACTGGCAGCGGCACCTCGAACATCTGAGGGCCGTCCTTAGGTCGCTGAGGCGAGCGGGGCTCACAGCCAACCCAAAGAAGTGTGCGATTGGGCGGGTGGAAGTACGGTATCTGGGCTTCCACTTGGGCAACGGGCAGGTGCGTCCCCAAATTAATAAGACGGCAGCAATTGCGGCCTGCCCGAGGCCCAAGACCAAAAAGGGGGTGAGACAGTTCCTGGGGCTGGCTGGCTATTATCGCAGGTTTATACCTAATTATTCGGACGTCACCAGCCCGCTGACTGATCTCACTAAAAAGGGGGCACCAGATCCGGTCCAGTGGACGGAGCAGTGCCAGCGGGCTTTCTCAGAGGTAAAGGCTGCACTGTGTGGGGGGCCACTTCTACACTCCCCTGACTTTTCTCTCCCTTTTATGTTGCAGACCGATGCGTCGGACAGAGGGCTGGGGGCGGTTTTGTCCCAGGAGGTGGAGGGGGAGGACCGCCCTGTCCTGTATATCAGCAGGAAGCTGTCGGTGCGTGAGGGGCGCTACAGCACCATAGAGAAAGAGTGTCTGGCCATCAAGTGGGCGGTTCTTGCCCTCCGGTACTACCTGCTGGGGCGCCCTTTCACCCTCTGTTCGGACCACGCGCCCCTCCAGTGGCTCCACCGCATGAAAGATGCCAACGCGCGGATCACCCGTTGGTATCTGGCGCTCCAACCCTTTAATTTCAAGGTGGTCCACAGGCCGGGGGCGCAGATGGTCGTGGCGGACTTCCTCTCCCATCAAGGGGGGGGGGAGTCGGCTGCAGGCCGGACGGCCGCCCGGCCTGAGTCGGGCGGTGGGGGTATGTGGCAGCGGGGGCGTGGTCAAGCGCCGGTCTGTGACAGGAGGGCGGAGTCAGGGAAG
The DNA here is from genome assembly GCF_027579695.1 of Neoarius graeffei. Taxonomy (NCBI): domain Eukaryota; kingdom Metazoa; phylum Chordata; class Actinopteri; order Siluriformes; family Ariidae; genus Neoarius; species Neoarius graeffei. The sequence continues at coordinate 104,498,489 of NC_083573.1, forward strand.
GTAAGTGGCAGAATCACGCCACCTGAGAGCAATTAACCTGTTTGTGTGTCTTCCCAGTGACTGCGCCCTATATCAGGAGGGAGAGCGAGAGCAGAAGGAGCTCAGCCCTGAACCAGACGCCGGTTGTGTGTCTGTCATTGTTATACTGAAAAGTGTGGCAATAAAGCCCTTTATAAAACCTGATCTCTGTTCTGCCGTCCTCTGTGCTCCACCCACACGTAGGGTCGCTTACAGTTAGCTTTCACTCCCTAGCTTAGCTTTCACACACTACGTTAGCTTTCACTCCCTAGGTTAGCTTTCACACACTATGTTAGCTTTCACTCCCTAGCTTAGCTTTCACACACTATGTTAGCTTTCACTCCCTAGCTTAGCTTTCACACACTATGTTAGCTTTCACTCCCTAGCTTAGCTTTCACACACTACGTTAGCTTTCACTCCCTAGGTTAGCTTTCACACACTACGTTAGCTTTCACTCCCTAGCTTAGCTTTCATTCACTAGGTTAGCTTTCAATCCCTAGCTTAGCTTTCATTCACTAGGTTAGCTTTCACTCCCTAGCTTATCTTTCATTCACTAGGTTAGCTTTCACTCCCTAGCTTATCTTTCATTCACTAGGTTAGCTTTCACTCCCTAGCTTATCTTTCATTCACTAGGTTAGCTTTCAATCCCTAGCTTAGCTTTCACACACTACGTTAGCTTTCACTCCCTAGCTTAGCTTTCATTCACTAGGTTAGCTTTCAATCCCTAGCTTAGCTTTCATTCACTAGGTTAGCTTTCAATCCCTAGCTTAGCTTTCACACACTACTTTAGCTTTAACTCAGTAGGTCAGATTTCATTCTTTAGGTTGGCTTTCACTCACTTGGCTATTTTTTATTCTTTATTTTAGCTTTTACTCACTGATTTAGCTTTTACTTATTTGATTAGCTTTTACTCGCAAGGTTTATTTTGCTCTGAAGAAATTAATGTGCATGTTGGAAAGCCACTAACGTCTCTTTTTACCACAGATTACATTTCACTATTACAAAACAATCATGAACCTCAGTCAAAAGCCAACATGGATTTGCGTTAATTAAGCTGGATAAGTACTTGTTTATAGCTAGCTTATTAAGCTAAGACTAAACTGATGTCAATTTAATTTCTCACAATATTAGTATCATATCATCATGATATAATATCCTACTGAACTAACGTGACCAGACGTCCCGGTTTGACCGGGACAGTCCCGATTTTGAGTTGCGTGTCCCCAGGCCCGACAAAGGTCCGTCGGGACGCTGAAATGTCCCGGTTTACACCAAACACTAACAAACTGTCCCGGTTACAGCGATCATATATAGCCAACGAGATGTCAATAAAGCTTCTCGCAATTCAGCATCAATGAGCGTGTGTGCGCAGTCAACCTTACAATGTATCTATTTGTACAATGTTGCAATATAGCGGCCGCGTTATAACGTTTTTTTCGCTAGCGGCAATGCCGAACGGATGAGCGCTGGGCGGAGATGTTCGCGCACTTCAAGAGTAGGGAGATTCCTTACAGCAGTGTCAGCCAGCTTTGCCAGTTTGCCATGTGCCTACCTGGCACCAATGCTCCAGCTGAGCGAATATTTTCACTCATGAGCAACACCTGGACTGACGAGAGGAATCGCATGACCGCGCCTACTCTCGAAGCCTTGCTCATTACCCGGGCCAATTTCAACGATACTTGCTCGCAGTTTCCCAGCAGGCTCTCGGGCAATAAAGCGCTACTGGAGCAAATTCACTCATCATGTAAATATATGCAATAAAATGGCGTCTTCTTTAGGGTGGGTGGCTGTGTTTCTGAAACATTTTTTGTTGTCTTTCATCTGTTTCATCCATCTTTAATAATCTGTATCACAGATTGTCTTGACTTGTTTGATGCTGTTGTCAACTCAGGGTTCACGTTTTCAAAATAGTTAATAGCCGACACTGGTTAAAGGGGTACCAAATATAATATATACAGTTGCTGATGTGACAAAGTAACATATTCTTAAGTATTCTATCAAATTTATATACTAGAAAACAACGAAATATCTTGGTAATTGTAAATATAATACTTTATACGCTAAATCGCACAAGAGTCGCCATTTTTAAAAGACCGTGACGTCAGCGCTACCCACTGCACTAGCGGAACTCTCCGAAATAGAGGAGATAAGCGTGTAATCATGGCATCGGACGCATCAAGTGAAAGCGACAGCTCTGTCGAATCATACGAAGAGATCCCGCAAGACACACTGCAAGCAGGCTATGGCTTAGAAGGGTACCAGTTTGAACCTAGGAGAGGTACTCTCGACTCCGGTGATGAAACAAGAGAAGAAAGCTCGGATGACGGCGAGGATGAGACTGATGCTGACCATGGGCATGGCGAGCGTGGGGCAGAGTGTCTGCGTGCAGGTGACACGGCGTGGTGCTCGTGTGGAAAATGTAACGTGGAGTTGCTCACGAGTCCAGCAGAATTTATTTGCTGCAATGAGATAGGCGCCACCCGTGGACTTGCGAAATCGTCGCAAGAGGCAGAAACAGGTATTTCACACGTGCTATTCCCAACCTCAATGAGCCAACACAACTGGGCACATACATACGTCATGAGTGTTACGCAGAGAAAATGAACGTGCATTCTGATTGGATAAAATTAATATCATGGCGGGCTGTTCAAACTGCGGAAATAGTTTGCTCAAGCTACTTTCAAAACACTATAACTTTCCAACCTTAGAACAAAAAACTTTTGTAAGTCTTGAATAAGGTTCATTAATGTGTGTTTTATTGTTATATTTACTCTATATATTGCCCTCTGTTCCCCTTTAAAGATTAAACAGAGGCATTTTGGGTAAAGGTTCGGAGGTGACAACGATTAGGCTCATGCGCTCATTCCTGTTACAATGCATAGCCTATTGTTTAAAAAAAAAGTTCATCGCATAAAATGATGTTAATATGCAAGCAATGCATTTTCTTGGCATTTTCACAAAGGTGAAATAAATCAGTTGAAATTTAGGCTATTGGCCCATTCCCTATCATCACATCTGTTGTCTGATTTTCTTACTTTAACTGAATTGTGATAGAAGTACATGTAGATAACAAGAAAATACTTGATTATTCTCTGAAATGTTGATAAAAGTGAGCTTCTACAGCACGGGCAATTGCTCTAAGACAACGAGGGAGGCTCAGCCTCCTCTAAAAATGACGAACATTGTGTAGGATGAATTGCGCTAGGCTTATGTTATAGCCGACCTTATAACATTGCTATTTCAGATCCAGAATCATAGAAATATATGTGCTCAACCCACTACAGTGCGAAATCATTCCGTTATAACTTTCCCCAGTTCGCCTAATGTGCGCATGAGTTTTTCCCCCTTGACAGCGCGATGCAGCCCAGCCTCAGTGCACTTCAATGGTTGGGAGCTCTGCGCTTTTCAATATCAAAATGCAAGACGGTTATTGGACAAATACTGCAAAAACGCCCGCCCACGGAGTCTCACGGACTCCCAGCCTCAGTGGACTTCAATGGCATTTGGGAGCTCTGAGCTTTTCAATCTCAAAATGCAAGACGGTTATTGGACAAATACTGTGAAAACACCCGCCCACGGACTCCGAGCCTCACAGTGGGAGGGACATGGCAGTTTCCGCGAGGAGACTGGTGATTGGTGAAAGCGGCCGGATATTTTCTTTGATTGACAGCTCGTTTCAAATATAGACAGGCAGCGGTGAATTTCAGTTCAGTCCCATGCAGATTCGCAAGTGCTGTGGTGTATTGTAAGAAATCAGCTTACATTTCGATTTCATTCATTACATACGGTTTCTACCAGCTTTTTTAGTTTGTATATATTTTCATTGTAAATAAAGTGTAAATATAGTGTTGTCAAGTTTGCTATGTTAGTTCCAGAAATTTCGTTTATTTGAGTGACTGAACTTGAACTTGAGGCAGCTAGTCAGCTAGCAAGAAAGCTGCACACGGATGCCAAGCATTGCTGATTTAATTTTGGCGAAGCCATTTGCCAGTCTTCCTTTCGAGGAAAAAATTAAAATTAAAGAGCAGGGTAGACCAACGCCTCAAATTGACTTGGTGAAAAAGGTAGGGAATAACACTCGTTCCTTTCAGCTCTCCTGGTACGAGAAAGTGAATTGGCTAACAGCAAGTGACCCACATCAACAACAGTAAATAGGCTACTTTAGTAATATGTCATGGATGGACCAAAAATATAGAATCTATTTAAAATGTTTAGGCTGAGTATATTATATTGGAATATATATTTTTCTGGATATGAATTAAACACAGCTACAATTTGGAAAACATTTTTAAACAAAAACACAGCCGAGAACATTTCACACTACAGACCTGGATTAAAAGTGAAGGGTTATCAAAATTGTCAATAAAACATTTCTCAGTCAAAATAAGTAAAATATAGGGAAAGTGTCATTGAATGAAATGTGTGGCCCCCAGCTCTACTGCTGAGGTTCCTGACAAAGAGCTGCTTTCAATAATGATCAATTTTTAAACAACATGCCACAATTTTAAAATATAAAATGTTAAAATATACCCCCCTCCCCCCCAACACCACCATCATGTATATTGGACAGTAGGCTAATGGGCCAAAAGAACCTGTTATTTCACAGTTTGTGATCCTGCCAACAATCAGCCAGATCAGAGGCAAGAGTATGGGCAAAATTGATGTGTTTTTTCTTTTTTCTTTTAAAATCTGGAAATATCATAACCGACCAGCCTCCCGTGTTTGAAAGACTACCAGCCGCTACTGTTCTACAGAATGATAACAGCACCTGTCTGAGCCGGTTTGAGCCGGCGCATGTTTACATCAAAACGCGTGTGCGTGCACGAGTATCACGGTCATGCGCAAAGTGTCCCGGTTTTAGACTCGAGAAATCTGGTCACCCTAAACTGAACTCTTCGGCATAAGCAGACCATCACTGAGAATAAACACAACCCCACATGAAATATTATTGAAATTAAACCCAAATAGAAAGATATGTATAAAAAGACACTGATTTCCTTTCCAGTAAAAATGCAACATTTTTTTTAAAAGTCACATGAGGTAAGCAGAGTCTAAATTTTGCTCATCAGCATGTCATTGGCACAGTTTGTCATCCCATTTTCACACAGGAGAGAGGCAGGGAGAGAATTGGTAAGAGATTGAGAGTGTGTGTGTGTGTGTGTGTGTAAGTGTGTGTGTGTGCGCGTTCGTGTGAGTGAGCGAGTGTATCAAGTCGGACGTGATACAGGGACAGATAAGGCACAGGCTCAGATTAAAGCTCACACGCCGTGGCTCGTTATCACTCTCGCTCTGCTGGAACACGCGCTGCTCCCTCAAACATAAACACACACACACACATACACGCTGTGATGATCGCCTCCCTCCCCATCTGTTAGCACTAACATACCGTACTGTATGAGTGTCTAAGGTTTTCTGTCACCCAGACCATCGTGGAATGTTGAGTAGCTGAGGCTTCCTGCCAGTTCTGACTGAGCACCACATGACCTGATTGATGATTACATGTTTTTAAAATCCAGTCTGTTGTTATTATCACTTTTAACAACAGATGAAGCAGCAAAATTGGGTTTGTTAAAACCTGGTGATAGTCCACTGGTGCCTGTAAACACTGCAGATCATATTCTTTTTATTCACCCTGGTTAGCAAAGAGGCACATCAGCTAGCCATTCACTAAAATACTCATCGAGCTTCATCTAATGATGCAGGTCTGACCAGGCCCGGCGCCAGGAACAGTTTACTAAGGGGGCAATTAGAAATCGCAAGGGGGCAAATATTTTTTCATATAGTGTGTAGTAGTGATGGCGGTCTGACAACGTGTTTCAAACAATTAACTGCGCCAACCACAAAACCACGGCCCCGAAGGTTGCTTTAGTCCGGGAAAATCATGTGACATATTACCAGGGCAGTTTTATCAGCCCCCGTGCCCACCTGTTAACCCTCCCCTCTGATTTTCTCACAGACACGCGTTACAACCGGAAAGATGCCAAACATAAAACAACACACACAAACCTACAGGCAAGTCCTTTACATTTAAAATGCATACAAATAGCTCTGCGGCATGAAAACAAAACGTCAATGCAAGTCTAAGGTACTTGGCTCGGCGGCCAAAATCATAATTTAAAAAAATCAACAGACCCCGCGGCTGCACCAGTAATAGCCTTCCTGACTCGCACCGAGTCAACGCTAACCACCTAATCCGCGATCCCAGTTTAGGCGTGTAGGGGACAAAACACTCTGAAGTGATGAATTTTCACCCCCGCTGCATGGGGGGTGACGTCAACGACACATATTTTTACGCTATTTGCGCACAAAGCGGGCCATATATGAACACATACACCAACATAAACGGAGATAAACATAGCCTACAAAGAAAGAAAATGGATTCACAATATTGTGATTGAATTTGTTTAATTCGGAGGGGGAAAGACTACTCCCGTAAACTGACTGCATATTGCAGGATATTGCAGAGACAGTGCACTTGTAAGTGTACATGTAAAACCCCCGCCCGCCCGCACGACCCCTCCCCTTGTCCTTATCACAGGTCTGTGTGTTCGCGGCTGTGTAAGCATTTCACACATACACCCACAATAACTAGTCCCCAGTAGTTAGGATTGATACATATGTCTAAAACAGGGTTAATATTAAATTCAGGCTTTTTGAAATAATCCTACCTTAATACAGTTGAATTCTACAATTGCAACGTAAGAATCATAACAACCAATCAGATTTGTTCTACTGTGCCAGTTTTAGTAGTGATTTATGTGAAATGTATTTTTGTGCAATGCGCAACCACTTAATATTTCATATTTGAAAATGCAAATTATTAATACGTCTATAATACATTATATTTTCATAAGAAAACAATTAAGTGATCTGAGTCTCCATTGAGGGGGCGGGGCTGTAGCCACGAGGGGGCGACGCCCCCTTTCGCCCCCCCATGGCGCCGGGCCTGGGTCTGAGGTCAGAAAGGCTACAATATTTGAAATCAGAGAATTGAGGGATCAGTGATGTGCCGAAACCTTTAAGAGTTGGAGGAGTTTCTGGGTAAAGCGGTGCATGGAATGTGGACAGATCATCTCTTTATTATAAGTAGCAACAGTTGGTACAAATGACTGCAGTCTCAGAATTAGACAACAGTTCTCATCCCCAATACCCCCATAACCAATCAGACCACAGTTCCCATCCCCAATACCACGGTAATCAATCAGACCACAGTTCCCATCCCCAATACCCCCATAACCAATCAGACCACAGTTCCCATCCCCAATACCCCTGTAATCAATCAGACCACAGTTCCCATCCCCAATACCCTTGTAATCAATCAGACCACAGTTCCCATCTCCAATACCCCTGTAATCAATCAGACCACAGTTCCATCCCCAATACCCCTGTAATCAATCAGACCACACTTCCCCTCCCCAATACCACTGTAATCAATCAGACCACAGTTCCCATCCCCAATACCCCCATAACCAATCAGACCACAGTTCCCATCCCCAATACCCCTGTAATCAATCAGACCACAGTTCCCATCCCCAATACCCCCATAACCAATCAGACCACAGTTCCCATCCTCAATACCCCTGTAATCAATCAGACCACAGTTCCCATCCCCAATAACCCCGTAATCAATCAGACCACAGTTCCCATCCCCAATACCCCTGTAATCAATCAGACCACAGTTCCCATCCCCAATAACCCTGTAATCAATCAGACCACAGTTCCCATCCCCAATACCCCTGTAATCAATCAGACCACAGTTCCCCTCCCCAATACCCCTGTAATCAATCAGACCACAGTTCCCATCTCCAATACCACTGTAATCAATCAGACCACAGTTCCCCTCCCCAATACCACTGTAACCAATCAGACCACAGTTCCCATCTCCAATACCACTGTAATCAATCAGACCACAGTTCCCATCTCCAATACCACTGTAATCAATCAGACCACAGTTCCCATCCCCAATACCACTGTAACCAATCAGACCACAGTTCCTATTGCCAATACCCCTCAAACTAATCAGATCACAGTTCCCATCCCAATACCACTGTAACCAATCAAACCACAGTTCCCATCCCCGATATCCCTGTAACCAGTCAGACCACAGCTTCCATCCCAAATATGACTGTATCCAATCAGACCACAGTTCCCATCCCCAATACCCCCATAACCAGTCAGACCACAGTTCCCCTCCCCAATACCACTGTAATCAATCAGAACAAAGTTCCCATCCCCAATACCACTGTATCCAATCAGACCACAGTTCCCATCCCCAATACCACTGTAACCAATCAGACCAAAGTTCCTATTGCCAATACCCCTCAAACTAATCAGATCACAGTTCCCATCCCCAATACCACTGTAACCAATCAGACCACAGTTCCTATCGCCAATACCCCTCAAACTAATCAGACCACAGTTCCCATCCCAATACCATTGTAACCAATCAAACAACAGTTCCCCTCCCCAATACCCCTGTAACCAGTCAGACCACAGTTCCCATCCCCAATACCCCCATAACCAGTCAGACCACAGTTCCCATCTCCAATACCCCTGTAATCAGTCAGACCACAGCTTCCATCCCCAATATCCCCATAACCGGTCAGACCACAGTTCCCATCCCCAATACCCCTGTAATCAGTCAGACCACAGCTTCCATCCCAAATATGACTGTATCCAATAAGACCACAGTTCCCATCCCCAATACCCCCATAACCAGTCAGACCACAGTTCCCATCCCCAGTACCCCTGGAACCAATCAGACCACAGTTCCCATCCCCAATATGACTGTATTCAATTAGACCACAGTTCCCATCCCCAATACCCCTGTAATCAGTCAGACCACAATTCCCCTCCCCAATAGCACTGTATCCAATCAGACCACAGTTCCCATCCCAAATACCCCTGTAATCAATTAGACCACAGTCCCCCTCCCCAATACCCCTGTAATCAATCAGACCACAGTTCCCATCCCCAATACCCCTCAAACCAGTCAGACCACAGTTCCTATCCCCAGTACCCCTGGAGCCAATCAGACCACAGTTCCAATCCCGAGTACCCCTGGAACCAATCAGACCACAGTTCCCATCCCTAATATGACTGTATTCAATTAGACCACAGTTCCCATCCCCAATACCCCTGTAATCAGTCAGACCACAATTCCCCTCCCCAATAGCACTGTAATCAATCACACCACAGTTCCCATCCCCAATACCCCTCAAACCAGTCAGACCACAGTTCCTATCCCCAGTACCCCTGGAGCCAATCAGACCACAGTTCCAATCCCCAATCCCCCTGTATCCAATCAGAGCACAGTTCCCATCCGCAATACAACTGTAACCAATTAGACCACAGTTCCCATCCCCAATACCACTGTAACCAATCAGACCACAGTTCCCATCCCTAATACCCATGTAATCAATCAGACATCAGTTCCCATCCCCAATACCCATGTAATCAGTCAGACCAAAGTTTCCATCCCCAATACCACTGTATCCAATCAGACCACAGTTCCCATCCCCAATACCCCCATAACCAATCAGTCCACAGTTCCCATTCCCAGTACTACTGTATCCAATCAGACCACAGTTCCCATCCCCAATACCCCTCAAACTAATCAGACCACAGTTCCCATCCCCAATACCCCTGTAACCAATCAAATCACAGTTCCCATCCCTAATACCCATGTAATCAATCAGACATCAGTTCCCATCCCCAATACCCATGTAATCAGTCAGACCAAAGTTTCCATCCCCAATACCACTGTATCCAATCAGACCACAGTTCCCATCCCCAATACCCCTGTAATTAATTAGACCACAGTTCCCATCCCCAATACCCCCATAACCAATCAGACCACAGTTCCCATCCCCAATACCCCCATAACCAATCAGTCCGCAGTTCCCATTCCCAGTACTACTGTATCCAATCAGACCACAGTTCCCATCCCCAATACCCCTGTAATTAATTAGACCACAGTTCCCATCCCCAATACCCCTCAAACCAATCACAGTTCCAATCCCCAATCCCCCTGTATCCAATCAGAGCACAGTTCCCATCCCCAATACCACTGTAATCAATCAGACCACAGTTCCTATCGCCAATACCCCTCAAACTAATCAGACCACAGTTCCCATCCCCAATACCCCTGTAACCAATCAAATCACAGTTCCCATCCCTAATACCCATGTAATCAATCAGACAACAGTTCCCATCCCCAATACCCCTGTAATCAGTCAGACCAAAGTTTCCATCCCCAATACCCCTGTATCCAATCAGACTATAGTTCCCATCCCCAATACCACTGTATCCAATCAGACCACAGTTCCTGTCCCCAGTACTACTGTATCCAATCAGACTACAGGTCCCATCCCCAATACTACTGTATCCAATCAGACTCACAGTTCCCATCCCCAATACTACTGTATCCAATCAGACTCACAGTTCCCATCCCCAATACTACTGTATCCAATCAGACTCACAGTTCCTACCCCACTGAACACTGTGCATTGCATTATGTATGTATTGTTTTGTCATGATCAATCACTGATGTCACGACTCCAGACACAAACACACACACTGATCACACACTGATACACTGTGTTACCTCTTGTCAGCATGTGAAACTTTCAAGGGAAGCTTTGGCTGCTTAATCTCCATGTTATCACTCAACCCGAAATGGAATACAGAGGCAAGACTATTTATGGATGATAGGTTCAACTGGCACACCAATGTGTTTATTTTAAACCAGTAAAAGTTGCACAGGTTCAGTGTGAGCAAGGTCAGCGTCAGCTCAGTTTAAAGATCCAGGTCAAGATTTTCTGTTTACAGTCATGTCATTCTTATTTATACACATTTACATGACACACTCATCAGAGCTTTTTCACAGAAATCATTTTCAGAATACATTATTATTGATTCTGCTATGACCTGGTGACTTGTCCAGGGTGTACCCCGCCTCTCGTCCATAGTCAGCTGGGATAGGCTCCGGCTTGCCTGCGACCCTGTACAGTGTAAGCTACTACAGATAATGGATGGATTATTACTGATTGATGTGCGAATACAAAAAGCTTATTCATAATGGTATAGCTGATGCTTCGCTAATATTCATCTACTGAAATTAGAAAGGAGGCGGAGCTTAACAACATTAGACTGTTCTTAGAAAAAAAATAAAATTTCAGTTTGATGTGTTTAATCGATCTGAAGATTAATGCGAGTGCTCGTAAAGAACAACTTCCTCTTGGATTATAAAGTGAGTTTGCAAAGTAATTCTTCATAATTATTGGCACATAGCTGTAATAAAATCTAAACAACAGCATCTCCTCACTGATCTATTTTCAGTGGGTATGGATTGAGAATTATTCTCATCAGTAAGGTACAGAACAATATTTTCTGGTTAACATCCACTTCATGAACATATTATACACATCCTACATTTCTCTATACTCACACTGGTGTTGAACTCAAACACACACACACACACACTAAAGATAATGTCAAACTTGGCTCACACACATCATACATTGTTTCAGTATCACTACACCGGCTGTGTTTCATTTACAACTCACAACTGCGTCCTGTTACTGCTATTTTAATGCCTTTAATGGCCCTGAATCCCAGACGGGCTGTGTTCCAAATCATGTTTTATCATCTTCATCATCATAACTGAGGCCTGTCTTACTGAGCAATAATATAATTACTATAGTATTATTACACAGAGAGAGAGAGAGAGAGAGAGAGAGAGAGAGAGAGAGACTGTGAGAGACACACAGATACAGACAGAAAGTCAGACAGGAGAGAAAGAAAGAAAGAAAGAAAGAAAGAAAGAAAGAAAGAAAGAAAGAAAGAAAGAAAGAAGCAGACAGAGACATACAGACAGAATGTCAGACAGAAGGAGAACAAGAAAGAAGCAGAGAGACAGAGAGAGAGATACAGACAGAAAGTCAGACAGAAGGAGAAAAAGAAAGATAGAAGCAGAGAGACAGAGAGAGAGAGACAGAAAGTCAGACAGAAGGAGAAAAAGAAAGATAGTAGAGAGACAGAAAGAAAGAAAGAAAGAAAGAAAGAAAGAAAGAAAGAAAGAAAGAAAGAAAGAAAGAAGCAGACAGAGACATACAGACAGAAAGTCAGACAGAAGGAGAAAAAGAAAGATAGAAGCAGAGAGACAGAGAAAGAGAGATACAGACAGAAAGTCAGACAGAAGGAGAAAAAAGAAAGATAGAAGTAGAGAGACAGAGAGAGAAAGATACAGACAGAAAGTCAGAAGGAGAAAAAGAAAGAAAGATAGAAGTAGAGAGACAGAGAGAGAGATACAGACAGAAAGTCAGAAGGAGAAAAAGAAAGATAGAAGCAGAGAGACAGAGAGAGAGATACAGACAGAAAGTCAGACAGAAGGAGAAAAAGAAAGATAGAAGTAGAGAGACAGAAAGAGAGAAAGAAAGTCAGACAAGAAAGAAAGAAAGAAAGAAAGAAAGAAAGAAAGAAAGAAAGAAAGAAAGAAGCCTTCAGAAGCAGGGATAGGGAGGTGATGAAAGCAGCACAGCAGGAGGTGAAACGTTGCGTGAGGGAAGCTAAGGACAGCTACAGGAGAAAGGTGGAGCAGAAGCTGAAGGAGAACAGCATGAGGGAGGTCTGGGAAGGTGTGAAAACCATCACAAGCCACAATACAAAGACCAGAGTCGTTGAGGGGACAGTGGAGAGGGCGAACGAGTTGAATGACTTCTTCAATCGGTTCAACCAGCCCACGTCCCCCCACCTTCTTCCTCACTGCAGCCATCTCTTCTTCTTCTCTCAACACACCTCCCCCCAGTCATCACAGCAGCCCCCTCCTCAACACAGACTCCTCTATGCATTACTGCAGACCAGGTCAGAGGTCAACTGAGGAAGCTTCACCCCAGGAAAGCAGCAGGCCCGGACAAGGTATGTCCACGACTACTGAAGACCTGCGCTGCTGAACTGGGTGAACCACTCCAACACATCTTCAACCTCAGCCTGCAGCTGGGGAGAGTGCCAACCCTCTGGAAGACAGCAATCATGTATTGTTCCAGTTCCCAAAAAGAATCGGCCCAGCGAGCTGAACGACTTCCGACCAGTGGCACTCACTTCACATCTGATGAAGACGTTGGAGCGGCTCTTCCTCAGCCTCCTTAGACCCCAGGTACAACATGCCCAGGACTGTCTGCAGTTTGCATACCAGGCAGGTGTTGGTGTGGAAGACGCCATCCTCTACCTGCTACACTGAGCCCACTTGCATCTGGATAAGGGAAATGGCACAGTGAGGATCCTCTTCTTGGACTTCTCGAGTGCCTTCAACACCATCCAGCCCCTACTGCTTCAGGACAAACTGAACAGGATGCGAGTGGACCCCTGCCTGATCACCTGGATCTCCAGCTACCTCACTGACAGGCCGCAGTACGTCAGGCTGAAGGACATCACATCTGACACTGTAATTAGCAACACCAGAGCACCCCATGGCACAGTGTTGGCCCCTCTTCTCTTCACCCTGTACACCGCGGACTTCTGCTACAACTCGGAGCTGTGTCACATTCAGAAGTTTGCCGATGACACAGCCATCGTTGGGTGTATCAGTGGCAACAGAGAGGAGGAGTATAGGAGCCTGGTGAGGGACTTTGCTGTGTGGTGCAACAGGAACCATCTGAAGCTCAACACCTTGAAGACCAAGGAGCTGGTCATTGACTTTGGGAGATCCAGACCAAGACCAGTTCTGATAGAGGGAGTCGAGGTGGAGGCTGTGGATTCCTACAAGTACCTCGTGGTGTGGCTGGACAGCAAGCTGGACTGGACTTTGTAAGGTTTTATTCCTTTGTAAGGATAAATAATTGTCCTTAAATTGATTGGTGTTGCAAATAATTGCAACACCAATCACTTATACAGGAAGGGACAGAGCAGGCTGTACTTCCTTAGGAGGCTGCAGTCCTTTAACATCTGCAGGAAACTCCTGTGGATGTTCTATCAGTCTGTGGTTGCCAGTGTCCTGTTTTACACCGTGGTGTGCTGGGGGGCAGCATATCCAAGAAGGACACATCCAGGCTGGACAAACTGATCAGGCGGGCCGGCTCTGTGGTCGGCATGAAGCTGGACTCTCTGGTGATGGTGGCAGAGAAGAGGTCTATGGACAAACTATTGAACATCATGGACGATGCCAGTCGCCCTCTGCACACCGTCATCAGCAACCAGAGGAGCCTGTTCAGTGACAGAATGCTCCTTCCCAAGTGCAGGACGAACAGACTCAAAAACTCCTTTGTCCCTCACGCCATCAGACTGTACAACTCCTCTCTGGGGGGGAGGAGGGGTGACAGGAGGACAGAGGACGGGAAGGAGCAGTAGCCTAGCCTGACAATAAGCAATACCGGACAATGTGCAATATAATGTGCAATATAACGTGCAATATCTCTCCTGCTCCCCCCCCCACACACACACACTTACCCTAACCCCACTTCCCCCCCTTCCCCCCTCCCCTTCCTCTCTTCCCCATATCTTATTCTTTTTATATTTGTATATGTAAATACTTAATTTATTTTAATTTATCTAGAAGTTCTCTCTATTTCTTTTCTCTGTTTATCTGTAATGATGCTGCTGGAATCTTAAATTCCCTGAGGGAACCCTCCCAAAGGGATCAATAAAGTTTTATCTAATCTAATCTAATCTAATCTAATCTAATCTAATCTAATCTAATCTAATCAGACAGAGACATACAGACAGAAAGTCAGACAGAAGGAGAAAAAGAAAGATAGAAGCAGAGAGAGAGAGAGAGACATACAGACAAAGTGAGACAGGAGAAAAAGAAAGAAAGATAGAAGCAGAGAGAGAGAAAGTCAAACATGAAAGAAAGAAAGAAAGAAAGAAAGAAAGAAAGAAAGAAAGAAAGAAAGAAAGAAAGAAAGAAAGAAAGAAAGTCAGACAGAAGGAGAAAAAGAAAGATAGAAGCAGAGTCATACAGACAAAGTCAGACAGAAGGACAGAAAGAAAGAAAGAAAGAAAGAAAGAAAGAAAGAAAGAAAGAAAGAAAGAAAGAAAGAAAGAAAGAAAGAAAGAAAGAAAGAAAGAAAGAAAGAAAGAAGCACAGAGAGAGAAAGTCAGATGGAAAAGAAAGAAAGAAAGAAAGAAAGAAAGAAAGAAAGAAAGAAAGAAAGAAAGAAGCACAGAGAGAAAGTCAGATGGAAAAGAAAGAAAGAAAGAAAGAAAGAAAGAAAGAAAGAAAGAAAGAAAGAAAGAAAGAAAGAAAGAAAGAAAGAAAGAAAGAAAGAGACAGCATGCGACAACGAGACCCAGACATACAGAGAGAGAGAGAGAGAGAGAGAGAAACCAGAGAAAGATTGAGTCAGATTCAGAATTATTGGCACCTGTGGTCCATCTCACACTGAAAATATGAGAGAAGTCCAACCTGTAATTGAAGTTACTTTAAAAAAAAAACATAATATCAAATAAAACCATGTCACAATTATTATCATAAACTCTCATGAAGAAAATGTGACTAAACTACATTACTATTTATTATATTTAAATTTTCACCAGGGGGATAAAGATGAGGCCAAATTCCCTTCATTCATCAGCACAGGGAAGCTCTCAGCCAGGGGTGCCAATAATTATGGAGCAGACTGTATATAGAGAGATAGATTGGGTCGGTGTCTGACTGTAACTCTGGTGTCAGTGTTCCCTTTACCCTGTAATACTCAGCTCATGAACAGAGAGGGGAAAAAAATCATATGGACTGTAATATATCATCATTTTGCACCTCAGCGCATTATAAACACCCTGCTGTCCCAGAAATGGTACGTTCCAAATGGCTATAAGTCACATGACCATGCTGTATCAGTCACGGTTCAACAGCGCTAGGTTTAATTATAAACTGGAAGCTCTAGCAGATATTTCACATTATATGTACGTATGTACGGTATCTTCATACACATCGTGGTCATGTGACTTATAACCGTTGGAATGTACCATTCCTGTGAAAGTAGAATGATCTGGCAACTTGTGTATGGTGTCACATCTGGGCTGCGTTACTCATCTAGTGACTAATGAACTAATAAACTGTTCTGTCGGTGTCTGAAATGATGCCAGATTTGCTGCTCAATCACCTGGACGCTCAACCAAAGCAGTGCATCGTGGGATTTCTTCAAAGATACAAACCAAAAATAGTGACATGTTTCCTCAAAGTGTGTTTAATTGTGTATATTACACACACACACACACACACACACACACACACTGGCCACTTCAATAGGAACTTGTTGTTGAGTCTAAGCTCCCTGTTCTTCACAGGAGTGGAACCCAATGTGTTCTTCTTTCTACTGTTGCATGCTGAGATGCTTTTCTGCTCACCACGGTTGTAAAGAGTTGCTATGAGTTACTATATCCTTCCTGGAAAAAAAAAAAATTCTTCTGACCTCTCTTATCAACAAGCTGTTTGTTTACTTTCCACCCACAGAACTGTCGCTCGCTCACTCACTCGATGTTTTTTGTTTTTCGCACCAAACTCTAGAGACTGTTGTGTGTGAAAACCCCAGGAAAGAGATCAGCAGTTTCTGAAATACTCAAACCTTCATGCTCCATGTGGCTCAAACCAACTGAGTTCTGATGTTTGAACATCGTGAACATTAACTGAAGCTCTTGACGTGTATCTGCGTGATTTGATGTCAGGTGATCGGCTGATTAGAGAACTGCACCAAACAGAACAGCAGGTGGATGGATGGGTGTTCCTAATAAAGTGGCCGGCGAGGGTATTTAATGCTTTCGAACGCGCTTTGTCCAGACGACGAAGTTAAAATGTAATTTTGCATCAAGGTGTTTGTCCTGTGAGTAATAATAAAAAATAATAAATATTAAATTCCTATAATTCTTCACAAAGCGTTAAATCCCCAGACGCTATCCTCCATCTCTTCGTCTCTCAGTTACTCAGTCCGTCTCGAACACACCCTGCATTATTAAAAACACTTCTCCTAAAAGGCTGCTGCATCATTCTGTTTCTCACCGTCCTACTCGAAATATCCCCGCGGGGAGCTGGTGCGAGAGCCAGCATCCCGAGACAGACTGACACACTCCGTCTTCGGGGGAATAAAACTAATAAAAGATGATTCTGGTTCTTATTTACTCAAAATACCACACTGCTGAGTGCACCACATACCTCACCTACTGTATACCGTTATTATTACTTATTATTGCTCAGTATACAGATGTTTAGCACATAAAGTGCGATTTGTTTCAGTGCATATGAGCTGAAATGACATTAATTTGATTGTAAAATTGGAATGATTCAATTTTTTTTTTTTTTGGTCATCATTTTACAATTTTTAAATCAGTAACAGTGAGAAATGCAGGCTAAATTTTCATGTAAACTGATATCACACCAATGTCTTCAATCACAACCTTTGCATTTTTTTAAATTGGGGAATAATTTTACAAAGTAGATAGATATTAGACAAGGTGACGTCGATGATATTTCCCCAACTTTAGTATACTACTACTACTACTACTACTACTACTAATAATAATAATAATAATAATAATTCAGCCATCTTTAATGACTGGTTCCATTTTCCTACAAATATATTATGGGATATTTTGTGAATACTCATGATATATATATAATGGGGGGGGGTGAATACTTATGCACAACACTGTGTAATCGTTAACCGCCACACCTTTCTGAATTGATAAACACTGCTACCCTTTAGAACTCTCCCCCACTCCGATAACGGCTCGAGACTCGGAGCATTTAAAAGGTGTGTCATCGCTGAGTGGAAAACAGGAGGAAAACTGACTCCAACAACACCGCAGTGGTTTAATGAGACAGGAAAGAGAGCTGAGTCTGTAGTTTACCAGGAAACACACCGTGTCTGTGTCACTCAGTTTGTTAAAAAGCAGCGATGCT
Source organism: Neoarius graeffei (assembly GCF_027579695.1). NCBI lineage: Eukaryota > Metazoa > Chordata > Actinopteri > Siluriformes > Ariidae > Neoarius > Neoarius graeffei. The sequence continues at coordinate 104,516,400 of NC_083573.1, forward strand.
CAAAAGGGAACTTTTCATCTCACCAGCAATAAAACCATCAGCTTTTAGTCTTTTAGGTCTGAGAGAGTCTTTAACAGAACATCGTCACCGGGTTTAATAAGAGTGTGTGACTGACAGTAGGGCTCCAGCTAGGAGTATACACACACACACACACACACACACACACACACACTCTTCCTCTCATACATGTGAAGCCTGACATGGGTTTCAGCAAAAATACAGAAAATGTAGCTGGAACATATGAGATCTCATAAAGCACAAAAAAATAAAAATAAATAAATTAATTAATTAATGAATGAATGTAGCTGGAACAAATGGGATCTCACAAAACACAATGAACAAACAAACAAACAAACAAACAAACAGATAAATAAAGTTGGAACATGAAATCTCACAAAACACGCTAAATAAATAAATAAATAAACATAAATAAAGTTGGAACATATGAGATCTCACAAAACATGAAAAACAAACAAACAAATTAATAAATAATAAACGAACAAGCAAACGAGCAAACAAACGAATGAACGAATGAATGAATGAATGAATGAATGAATGAATGAGTGTAGCTGGAACATATGACATCTCACAAAACACAATAAACAAACAAACAAATACATAAAGCTGGAACATATGAGATGTCACAAAGCATGATAAATAAATAAATAAATAAATAAATAAAGGAAGGTAGCTGGAACATATGGATTGTCATAAAGCATGATAGATAGATAGATAGATAGATAGATAGATAGATAGATAGATAGATAGATAGATAGATAGATAGATAGATAGATAAAAAAATAAAACAAAACAAATATAATGAAATGTAATGGTGTGTGACAGACAACCGAGTTTAAAAAGCTGGAAAATTATTATTATTATTATTATTATTATTATTATTATTATTATTATTATTATATAAATGTTTTTGCTAATAACTTGTATTCATTTACTGATTTATTTATTTTTATTTTATGTTATAAATTTTATTAATTTTATTATTTATTTAGTTATTTATGTTATTTGTTTGTTTGTTTGTTTGTTTGTTTGTTTAATAGCCAATATATCTTTATGCATATTTTTTCTCCACAAACTTCATCCATCTGTAATGAATTTCTTTCACACTCCCTATTTCACCAAAAAAGTGGATATTTAAATGAACTGAGTTAGAATTTGAATATTTATGAATATTTATGTCATCATGATCATCATCTCTGAATAAATGCATGAGCAGAACATCTGTTACATGGAATAAACCTGCCTGAGAATCAGCAAAGCTGCAGTTTTAAGGTGTGACGTTAAAACTCGAGCTCGTTTCTAAACCCTGAAGTTTATCATCCACTGAGTGCCGAATAAAATCTAATCTCAAATCTAAAATCCAACCTTTCACTCTGAGAGCGAGGGCGGAGTTGGTCTCGGGTTGGTTTGGAGTTCAGGAGGTTAAGTGAGGATTAGTGTGTAACGTTTACTGTGTTTTCACTCCTGAGTGATCACACACACACACACACACACAAAACAGCTGCAGGTGTGACGAACAGAATCACGAGGACGTGATAAAAATTTACTCCTGTATTCTGCGCAGAATAGATGTCAAGAAGAAACACCTTTCCACTTCCTGTACACACCAGAAAGTGGATTTAATTTTCCACTCTGAGGATATCGACTCTATAATCAGATAAGATCATAAAGATCACTCTTTTTAAGATTTGTAACAGCTGGATTTGAGATTTGATTTTAAACCCTTTCCTACTTCATAGTGTGAGGATTTTTGCAAAACCAAATGCATTGCTTTCATCTTGAGGGCTGTGCAGATCACATTCTGTGTGTGTGTGTGTGTGTGTGTGTGTGTGTGTGTGTGTGTGTTGGGGTGGCACGGCTTTAGCTCAGTCACCCCGTCCACTAGAGGGCACTTCATAATGCCAACCCTGACGCTGTCCATGGTGCTGATACCTTCCTCCATTAGAGCACTTCTCTGGGATCAGAGTTGATCTCCGGTGCTGGTTCTGGTGGGTTTTGTGTGTGAAAATCCAACAATAAATCAAACTGGAGTGAAGAGATGATGATATTCAGAGCTGTGACACTGAGTCTGCACAGGACGATCCGATAATGAACACACAGCTCCAGTGTTGAAAGGGAGAAGTTGTCACGTGCAGTGCTGAGTGCTGTTGAATTCAGCGACTGCACGAAACAATAACATCGTTTTTCATCATTCTGAGTTCGCTCGTGCTGCAGATACGGTCCGGACTGAACACCATGCTGAGGTTTATTCATTACGGCTGCTTATTTACAGTAGCTTTAAGTGTTGGATGAACAGTGTTCCGTCTCTTCCACTCTATAATTAGTGACAATAGTGTTGAGTTCAACTGACATCTTGAAATATTTTAAACACCTATCAGTGTTTAATTAACAGCTGTGGATATGAGCGTTCAGCTCGTACCGACACCACTGAGACGACTCCTTCAGTACTGAATGAACAAAAATAAACCAGAATGTCATATTAAAACCTGCAGTACAGATTAACAGATGTGATATCGAATGATCTAATGTTAGTGTTGAGTTGCCAGTGTTCAGTTCAGGCCCTGAAATCACTAACATTACACTCTCAGTGTTTACTGAACACCGCTGTTCTGGATTATCGGCTGTAATGTTCATAAACAGGTTCCGTGTTCAGGTGATACTGAGATCACGGAAAATGCAACTTATTTCTTTTAAATGTTAAATAAACACCTTAACAGATTTAACACACACACACACACACACACACACACACACACACACACACACACACCTATACAGCTGAGTTAACACATTGTGAGTTTGACTCTTATCATGTTTGATTAGCATGTGATTTAAACACTAACAAGATGATCTGAGATGATGTGAGATGATGTGATATGATGTTAATTGGCGGTGAAGGGGATGAGGTTAAGTCCCGTATGGGTGCTGATTGAAAACTAAGTGCTGGATCAGCCGTGTGTGTGTGTGTGTGTGTGTTTATTCAGAGCTGTAAGAGTTAATCTATCCCTGTAGGTGTTAGTTCAGCACCTCGGGATGTGGTCGAGTCTCTCGGATCATCAAAACCACACAGCACCAGGTTTCTGCTTTTTGTTTTGTTTTACACGCAATTCATTTTACCCGACTAGTGTGTGTGTGTGTGTGTGTGTGTGTGTGTGTGTGTGTGTGTGTGTGTGTAAAGTGTGTAAAATAAAGCGTGCACACCGCAGGTAAAACCATAACCACACACACACACACACAGAGTACAGGACAGGTGCAGATACTCACATTATTGTGATTGGTGCAGGAATCTCCTCAGTGTGAAATCTTCTGAATAATAATAATAATAATAATAATAATAATAATAATAATAATAATGAAGAGTGCAACAAGTTGGGGTGCAGCAGCAGCAGGAGGAGGCGAGAGCGGCTCGGTTAGAGCTGAGCGCAAGAGGGGGGAGAAAACACACACTCCGGAAACACGCGTGCGCGCACACGCACGGCAGGCAGGACAGGCATCACCCTAAAGTTGGTGAGTAATAACTAACCCCCTCCTTCCCTCCCTCCCTCCCTCCTTCCGACAGGACCCCACTGGAACGAGCTGACTAATGAGAAAAAGAAAGAAAAAAAAAAAAAAAAAAAAGGAATGAAGGAGGCAGGGGACCGGAGGCAGGGGACCGGGGCGGATGTCCGACAGCGCGTCAATCCAAGCTGGACATGTCTGATGCGGATCTGATCTTTCTTGCTGTTGTTTCTTTGTATTTGTATCAAAGAAGAAGATGAAAGGAAACTGCTGTGCCACTTCAAAGGGTCCCACAAATTCCCCCGGTTCGCTTTTTGCGCTCGTGCCACCGCGGCCACACAAAAAAATCCCCGTCCGCGTGAAAGTTGAGACGCTCGAGACTGCGCTGTCCTCCGGTCACTCTCTCACTGTCCACTGCGCTGTCCTCCGGTCACTCTCTCACTGTCCACTGCGCTGTCCTCCGGTCACTCTCTCACTGTCCACTTTCAGCATCCATAAGAGAGAGAGAGAGAGAGAGAGAGAGAGAGTCCTGCACTGCAGAAACGCACTCCCGGAACGCACTCTGTGTGTGTATGTGTGTGTGTGTGTGTGTATATGTGTGTGTGCGTGTGTGTTTTCTCGGTGAGACACGGAGGTGTGAATCCGCTCCAGCGCGAGCCCCCCGTTCTGTGCCGAGGATGTGGGCATCTGAATCTGAATCTTCTCCGTCCGTCACATCCATCCATCCGTGCGCGCGCGGGCGCGTACACACACACACACACACACACTAACCCTACCCACCCCGTTAGGCTTACCAGAGATTCACCTTGGAATCGATTCTGTTTTTGAATGACTCTTTTTTTTTTTTTTTTTAAACACACCGTTGCGGGAGTCGATTCTCAAGTGCGAAAGAATCGACTCTTTGCTTTTTTTTTTTTCAGTACCACCTATTCATGATATCGGACACTTTACTTTTACACACTGTTCTTGTACTATTCTACGAATTGTTTGAATGAACGACTCTTTTTCACTGAGAGTCGATTCTCACCTTTGAACGAATCGACTCTTTGCTATCTGTGCGTGTTTGTATTTTAATTAGATCATACACTGATTGCGTACACTTCGGTTTTATGCAGCCTGTTGTAAGAAATTACTTTTAACGAGTCTTTTTATTTTTTTGTAAGTGACACAGCGGTGAGAGATGATTCAGAGGTACAAAAGAATCGATTCTTTTTGGAACCTGTTTTCTCGATTGGTGTAGTGATTCTTTTTAGTGAATCGATTTAAATTCGATTAATTCGCAGAAATTAACAGATAGTTTTTATTTTAATCATATCACCTATTCATGATATCGGACACTTTACTTTTACACACTATTATTGTACTATTGTAACTAAGGTAGGGTGGCACGGTGGTGTAGTGGTTAGCGCTGTCACCTCACAGCAAGAAGGTTCTGGGTTCGAGCCCCGTGGCCGGCGAGGGCCTTTCTGTGCGGGGTTTGCATGTTCTCCCCGTGTCCGCGTGGGTTTCCTCCGGGTGCTCCGGTTTCCCCCACAGTCCAAAGACATGCAGGTTAGGTTAACTGGTGACTCTAAATTGACCGTAGGTGTGAATGGTTGTCTGTGTCTATGTGTCAGCCCTGTGATGACCTGGCGACTTGTCCAGGGTGTACCCCGCCTTTCACCCGTAGTCAGCTGGGATAGGCTCCAGCTTGCCTGTGACCCTGTAGGACAGGATAAAGCGGCTACAGATAACGAGATGAGATTTATTTTCACATTTCTCAGTATAATAGCATTAATTTTACAGCATGGATAGCGATAACGACAGTGTTCACAGTGAACACGAGTCTTACTAGTCAAGTCAACTTTATTGTCAAATATGCTATACATGCTCAACATACAGCACAGATGAAATTTCAGTCCTCTCTGACCCACAGTGCAAACAGGCAATGCAATAAATCAAAATAGAGTAATTGAAAAAACAAACAATATAAACAGTATAAACACTCTAGATAAGAACTAGACATAGACTAAACACACACACACACACGTAAATTGGTGCAAATAAACAGTCAAGGGCACTTGAGGTATAGCAGGTAAACATGAAATAAGCAGTATAAATAATAAACTAATAGCTGAGATGAGGTAAGTTAAGATGTTAAGATGAGGTAGTGCGGAATAGTGCAAATGAGCGAGGTAAAGTGAGATGTGCGGTCCCTGAGTTCAGTGTGTTAATGAACATTGAGAGTATGTATGTGTGTGTGTGTGTGTGTGTGTGTGTTTGGGGGGGGAACTGTGAGGGTGACATGTCAGATGCTGAAGGGGGGGCAGGGGGGTGTGCGAGCAGAATCTGTGGCAGGGGGCAGAGGGGGGAGGAGGGGCAGAACAGGGAGGGAGTTGAGCCTCCTGACCGCCTGGTGAAAGAAACTGTTCTTGAGCCTGCTGGTTTTGGCCCAGAGACTCCGCAGTCTCCTCCCCGACGGCAGCAGGCTGAAGAGGCTGTGAGATGGGTGGGTGGGGTCACCTGCAATCCTGATGGCTTTGCGGGTGAGGCGGGAGTTATAAATATCCATTAGAGAAGGGAGAGAGACACCAATGGTCCTCTCAGCTGCTCTCACGATGCGCTGCAGAGTCTTGCAGCAGGACACGGTGCAGGCGCCGTACCACACGGTGATGCAGCTAGTCAGGATGTTCTCGATGGTGCCTCTGTAGAATGTGTGCATGATGGGGGCCGGGGCTCTTGCTCTCCTCAGTTTGCGGAGGAAGTACAGACGCTGTTGGGCTTTTTTGGCCAGTGATGTGGTGTTGTTGCTCCAGGACAGGTCTTCAGAGATGTGCACACCCAGAAATTTGGTGCTGCTCACCCTCTCCACTGCAGCACCGTCGATAGATAGTGGAGCATGCTGGGTGTGCTCTCTCCTGAAGTCCACAACAATCTCCTTCGTCTTCTCCACATTCAGGCGGAGATTGTTGTCCTTGCACCACATGGCCAAGCGGCTCACCTCACTCCTGTAGATTGTCTCATTGCCATTGTTGATGAGACCCACCACAGTCGTGTCATCCGCAAACTTAATGAAGAGATTGGAGCTGGATGTTGGTGTGCAGTCGTGGGTCAGCAGAATTAAGAGGAGGGGGCTCAGCACACATCCTTGGGGGGCCCCAGTGTTCAGTGTGATGGTGCTGGAGGAGTTGCTGCCAACCCGTACAGCCTGTAGTCTCCCCGTCAGGAAGTCCAGCAGCTAGTTGCACAGGGAGGTGTTGAGTCCCAGCTGGTCCAGTTTGTGAATGAGCTGCTGAGGAATGATTGTGTTGAATGCTGAGCTAAAGTCTATGAACAGCATTTTGACATACGAGTCTTTTGTCTCCAGGTGGGTGAGGGCTGAGTGGGGGGCAGTGGAGATGGCGTCATTGGTTGAACGGTTGGACTGATATGCAAACTAAAAAAGGTCCAGGGCGGGGGGAGGGCAGACTTGATATGCCGCATGACTAGCCGCTCGAAGCACTTTATGAGGATGGGAGTGAGTGTGACAGGGCGGTAGTCATTGAAGCAGGAGGGAGACGGCTTCTTCAGGACCGGGATGATGGTGGTGGCTTTGAGGCATGTGGGGACAACGGCCTGGCTCAATGAGATGTTGAAGATGTCTGTAAAGACATCTGTGAGCTCCTCGGCACAGTCTCTCAGGACATGACCAGGAATGTTATCAGGACCCGGGGCTTTTCGTGCATTTGTCGTCCTGAGAGCTCTCCTCACGCTATCTGGGGACAGTGTCAACACCTGGTCGCTGGGAGGTGGTGGGGTCTTCTGTGCCGTGGTGCTGTTGTCTGCCTCAAAGCGAGCGAAGAAGTCATTCAACTGATTCAGCAGAGACGTGGAGTTGTCACAGGTCTGCGGCGAGGGCTTGTAGTCTGTGATGGTCTGAATCCCCCGCCACAGGTTCCTGGTGTCTCTGCTGTTGTTGAAATAGTCAGCAATGTACCTGGAATACTGTCTCTTGGCCACCCTGATGCCTCGTGACAGGTTGGCCCTAGCTGTCCTCAGGCCCACCTCATCTCCAGCTCTGAAGGCGGCATTCCGAGCCCACAGGAGCCTGTGGACTTCCCCTGTCAGCCATGGTTTCTGATTGGCCCAAATGGAGATGGTTCTGGTGACTGTAAAATCATCCATGCACTTCCTCATGTAGGCAGTGACGGTCTCCATGTACTCCTGTAGATCTGTGATATTGTTGTAGGTGGCCGCCTGTCTGAACATGCTCCAGTCAGTGGTGGAAAAACAGTCCTGGAGTGCCTCTGAGGACCCCTCTGGCCGCACACGTATCTGCTTTGTAGCTGGTTTGGTGACTTTAACCAGCGGCCTGTATGCTGGCATTAGCATAACAGTGGAGTGATCTGAGGCCCCAAGGTGGGGGAGGGGGAGGGCTTTGTAGACGTCTTTATGCATGGTGTAAACATTGTCCAGAGTATTGTTTCCACGTGTAGGAAAGTTGATATGTCCATAGAGTTTTGGAAACACGCTCTTGGGGTTTGCATGATTGAAATCCCCAGCCAGGATGAGGAAACCATCTGGGTGGGCTGTCTGCTGCTCACTGATGTGCTGATAGAGTTCATTCAGTGCTTCACTCCTGTTGTTATTGGAGCCGGGAGGGACGTATAATGCTACCAGCAATATGGCTGTAAATTCCCTTGGCAGGTAGAATGGCCAGCACTTAATAATTATAAACTCCACCAGTGGTGAGCAGTGTTTGCAGACCACAACAGCATCGTGGCACCAGGCATCACTGATGTAAACACAGAGTCCTCCACCGTGAGTCTTTCCTCCCTCGACTAGCACTCTGACCGGTAGCATGTTAGTCAAGCTAGCTGAATGGCACAGTCCGGGACGCTGTCATTAAGCCATGTTTCCACAAACACGAGGACACAACACTCACTCACAGACTTAAAAGATGAGCGGAGCAGGTGGACATAATCCAGCTTGTTGTCCAGCGAGCGTACGTTGGCCAGAATGATGGTAGGGCTAGCCGGCCGGTGAGGGCTAGCCACTAGCCTAGCCCGGATACCTCTGCGCTTGCCCCTCTTCTGCTTCCGCATGTTCCACCTGTGGCGCTTCCACTGTGGGCTGGATGCAGGAGTGGGGGTCGGTGATTGAGCAGACCTCCGGAGCAAACCGTAGTCGCATAGCACTTCCGCGTCCGCTGGATTTATATCCGTGAATATAGTTCTGCGGATGTCGAGCAGAAACTCACGGGAGTATGTGTGCCTTAAAGGAACAGTCCACCGTACGTCCATAATGAAATATGCTCTTATCTGAATTGAGACGAGCTGCTCCGTACCTCTCCGAGCTTTGCGCGACCTCCCAGTCAGTCAGACGCAGTCAGACGCGCTGTCACTCCTGTTAGCAATGTAGCTAGGCTCAGTATGGCCAATGGTATTTTTTGGGGCTGTAGTTAGATGCGACCAAACTCTTCCGTGTTTTTCCTGTTTACATAGGTTTATATGACCAGTGATATGAAACAAGTTCAGTTACACAAATTGAAAGGTAGTGATTCTCTATGCTATGGAAAGTCCGCACTATAATGACAGGTGTACTAACACCTTCTGCGCGCTTCGGCAGCGCATTGATATCTGAGCTCAGTATCAATGCGCTGCCGAAGCACACAGAAGGTGTTAGTACGCCTGTCATTATAGTGCGGACTTTCCATAGCATAGAAAATCGCTACGTTTCAATTTGTGTAACTGAACTTGTTTCATATCACTGCTCATATAAACCTATGTAAACAGGAAAAACGTGGAAGAGTTTGGTCGCATCTAACTACAGCCCCAAAAAATACCATTGGCCATGCTGAGCCTAGCTACATTGCTAACAGGAGTGACAGTGCGTCTGACTGCGTCTGACTGACTGGGAGGTCGCGCAAAGCTCGGAGAGGTACAGAGCAGCTCGTCTCAATTCAGGTAAGAGCATATTTCATTATGGAAGTACGGTGGACTGTTCCTTTAAGACTGATGGACGCGACAAAGACGAACAGATACACACTGCTTTAAAACACAAAAAAACACGAAAGCACCTTTCTGTCGGGACAGAGAGGAGCCGCTGCATGTGTATGCGCCGCCATCTTGGAATTGAAAAACTACCCTGATGAAGACGAAATAAAAGAAAACATTTCAGGAGAAAGCCGAAAACCTGTAACTGTTGCTAAAGCCGAGCAAATCCAGCAGTTTATTGAGGGGCAAAGGGCAGAAAATACAACAAAATAGATGATCTACGACCTCAATGTCTTTGGGGAGTTCTGTCGAAACCGAAATGAAGGTCAAAAGGTAGAAGACATACCGGTACCTGGCGAAGAACTACACATGTTGCTGTGCAACTTTTTCATGTCCGCAGGAAAGAAAAATGGTGATGTGTACAAGCCGTCCTCAATTACGTCTTTCCAGAGAAGTATCCAGCGCTATCTGAATCAGGTTTGTTCTAAATATGGTTTCCCTTTCGGGCGGTCTCATTTTCTGTTAGAATTTGGTAAAGAAAAAAAAAATTATTTACCAGCTTAAAGTGCTGATGACACGAACATGACTCTATGCAATTTCTTAAATAAACTATACAACATGGCAAACATGTTAGATTTCTGTTATAATTACATGAAAAGAAGCTGTTGTTACGCGAATATCCAACTTTTAATTGCACAGCGCAAGAAAACTGGGTCCGTGACTCGCGGCCATGTTGTGACGTCAGCGGAAGAACACGCTGCGGTTCACTGGCTGTTCTACTCAATGGAAATGGCGCATGAAAATGCCGGTGAACTTTCTAGTGCTAGCTCTTCAACAACCAAATACTGGTACTTGAAGCAGTGATCATGATGGCATGATTTTATCTGATTTTAAATAAATGAGATTAATAATAATGTGAATGTTCACAACTAGTACATACAAACTCTGCAGCTTCTGATTCAGCAGCTGCGTCATACTCCGCAAAAACATCAGCAAGAACCTACAATATAAATGGAAATGCAATACACTAAGCTCAAATGGCTTTTGGAAAGTATAATTTCTAAATTTTTTCTACATATTCTTGAAGTCAGTCATCGGGGTACTTGCTACCGTTCCCTAACAACGCATGGCAAAGGGTAAAGTGTAGTGTTGCTACGAGTACTTGCTAAAGCCTCCGGTGGAAGATCCTCGATGTGCTGATAAGACATACAGTTCTATATAACACACAAGTGTCACGATAATCACAAAACAGATGCAAATTGTTAAAATACCTAATTTTTAAGCAATCATGTATTGATCTCTTCCGAATAGAATCTATGATAGCCTACCCTCTTTACCCTTTGCCTCTTGTTGCTAGGCGGCAGTTACATGAAAGCCGCAAGCTTTCACAAGCAAATGCATGACTGATATCACGCCGACTTTATGATTACATTTATGATTATCATGAATGTGTACTCTATGATGTGTACTCTATGAGCGCTCTGGAGCGAGTCACTTCCAAGATGGCCACGCAGACCGCATGGTTACTATTTTTAGCATCATGTCGGAGCACTCTATAGCTCTACGTACCTTTATCTTATGTCGTTTCTCAACACGTGTTCTGACAGGAGGACTGTCTTTGGAGGAGTCGGCTTGTCCCAGGCGACTGCTGGATCCAGCATAGCTACTAGTAGACGCCCTCCGGAATACTGTAGGCACTGCTGATGGTAGCAGCACACGTTTGTGCTGAACTGAACACCCAAGAGATTCTTTTAAGCTGGGAAGGGTGTCAAAACAATCCAAATCAAAGTGTTCAGAGCACAGGACGGATGTTGGTGAGGGCTCCCACTTATCACGAGTGCGCCTGACTTGCTTCACCCACTTCGCATGCAGCTCGGGATCTCTGGGAAACTTGAATAAATTTACCCCATCCTTGTGGGTTTTGGAGCAAAAGCCAGCAACACAACTCGAAGGCATAATAACTATATTATATATATATATATATATATCATCTCATTATCTCTAGCCGCTTTATCCTTCTACAGGGTCACAGGCAAGCTGGAGCCTATCCCAGCTGACTACGGGCGAAAGGCGGGGTACACCCTGGACAAGTCGCCAGGTCATCACAGGGCTGACACATAGACACAGACAACCATTCACACTCACATTCACACCTACGCTCAATTTAGAGTCACCAGTTAACCTAACCTGCATGTCTTTGGACTGTGGGGGAAACCGGAGCACCCGGAGGAAACCCACGTGGACACAGGGAGAACATGCAAACTCCGCACAGAAAGGCCCTCGCCGGCCACGGGGCTCGAACCTGGACCTTCTTGCTGTGAGGCGACAGCGCTAACCACTACACCACCGTGCCGCCCCATATATATATATATATATGTATAATAAAAATACTAATAATGATAAACTGAACACCTGCCGCATCAACAACAAACTGGTAAGTTAGGAGGAAGGTTCTTTCGCTGACATCATATAGCTCCTCCTCCTCTTTCATCTCCTGGGTGCTGCAGCCCCGTCAAATTTGCCCAAATAGCCGCGTTTATCATCATAACTTGTAAAATAGGCGCCTTCGTGAATTAATATATGGATCATTGGGAATTACTTTTTATGTTATAAAACATCGCCAAAGATGTCAAAAACGTGTCATCAACACTTTAAGGTCGGGCCGTATTGTGAAATACCGTGAACTCAGCCTTGAAAATACTGACCGAGGCCTCAAGACCTCGGTCACAGTATTTCACGATACGGACCTCCCAGCTGGTAAATAATGCATATATATATATATATATATATATATATATATATATATATATATATATATATATATATACACACTGTATGGCTTATGTAAGCACAGCTTATGAAAAATCCTAGTGCTGTCTGAATGTCACAGTAGTAAGAGTTGATTCAGAAGTACAAAACACTGATTCTTGAAACTTTGGCAAAAACGTGTCCCACTAAGAAAAGTGCTAAGTCTGTTGGAAATTAATAACATTTTCATAAATAAAAAAATTTAAGTTATAGTCAGGGGGTCCTTTGCACATACGTAAGGTTCTTTTATAGGATTGTTTTTATTTTTTTATTAATTTAATGATTATATGCTGGCCACTGCCTACAAAATCAGTTGTCCTCGGATAGGAGCTAATCATTTCAACTTGATTAAAAAAACAAAAAGTAATAATTTAATTGAATAATACCTTTACTACATGAAAGAATACATTGTTATATGTATTTAAAACTGCAAACAGTGAGTTTTGAATGATGTTTACTATTATTTTGTGGTTGCTCAAAATGTGTCCCACATATTCGTCACCACCGTCAGATATTTACAAAAAGCAATAAAATCAGGCAACTACAAGGTCAGCTATATCCCCGAGGACCCTCTTTTCAAACCTTCAGCTCTACTGCATGCTTCCAGATTACTCAAGCTCCTGTAAGTTTGGTATTTTCTCTTAAACTTGTTCATATTTTTGGACACCGCTACAGTCACAACCATAGCATGTCAACACTGTCACTTTTGTATAAAAAATATTAGATTAGATTCTGACAAATGTATACTTTTTAAGAAGAGGTCTGAAGTAGCTCGCAACAGAGGGAAAACAAGATGGCTAATGTGAACAACTCCTGCATATCATGTGAAAGAGTAGGTTTTTGTCACCACCGTCAGACGTCACCACCGTCAGGTTTTCTGTCTGACGGTGGTGACAAAAACCTCCAAATGGCCCTCAACAGAGGCTAGAACATAATTGTTGATCACAATAAATACCAATATGACATGTGATGTTTCATTAACCTCTTTTATATTTATATTTATGTAATTCCTCCTATATTTCTTCCCTATTGTCCAACCCTTAGGGGATGTAGTGTGCCCTTCCTCTCTCTCTCTCAATTCACTATGATGCCATGTTCATTTGGCTTATGTCATTTGGGATGCACATAGGGCACCTACTACCTACCTATATAGCACATAGCATACCGTACAGTGTCCCTTCTCCAATGACTAAAGCCAAATGGAAATGGAATGACTTTTAACCAAATCCAACATTCATAACATCTCCCTCAATTTCATAGTCATTACACTCAACTTTGATGACAGTTTAAGACAGGGGTCATCAAACTACGGCCCGCGGACCGACTCCAGCCCGCCACCCCCCTTTGACCGGCCCCCCCAGCCCCTCTGCCCCCCACCACTTGAACCGGCCCTATGAGGCAATCCCCAAAAGCAGTCATGGCCTATTTTTTTTAAATTGCTTTTTGGCAAATAATAACATGTCTGCATCTTGTATTTTGTTGAGTTTATCAATTAAAATTGATATTTAGTTATAAAATGAACTATTCATATTTTCCGAATTTTCATCATATGCTCGCAATCAAGCAGTGACAGGCAGCGCACGCGCAGAGAACTGTCAGTGTTCAGGACAGCAAAATGGCTAGCGGTCAGCGAAAAGTTGACAGAGAGTGCAGAGTTTTTAAAGAACAGTGGACCACCGATTATTTTTTTGTTCAGTGTAAGGACCGTGCAGTTTGTCTTGTATGTAAAGAAAGTGTGTCGGTTTTCAAAGAATATAATCTGCGTCGTCACTCCGAAACCCGCCACAAAGAGTATGCTAGTTTGCGAGGGCAAACAAGAGAAGACAGGATTCAGAGGATGAAATGCGGACTGGCTGCACAACAGAATGTATTCCTTCGCCAAACCCAGATCGACCAGGCTGCTGTCCGAGCTAGCTATAAGGTAGCTCACCTACTAGCTACCCATGGAAAGCCGTTTACTGATGGGGACTTTGTTAAAGTATGCATGCTTGCTGTGGCTGAGGAGGTGTGTCCTGACAAGAAGGATGCGCTCAACACGGTGAGTCTCTCCGCACCTACTATGACCAGGCGAACCGAAGATTTGGGGGACAACGTGTATGACCAGCTGAATGAGAAAGCGTTAGAATTCAAGTTTTTTGCTTTGGCCATGGATGAGAGCAATGATGTGCAGGACACAGCACAACTGCTGTGATCTATTGATCTATTGCTCATATTATTATAATTTCACTGTTTTTTTAAGTGTATTTATTTCATAGGCCTATTTATTTGACCTTTATTAAGTGCTGCACACAATTATTATTAATATTATTAATAATATCAACAGGCCTACCTACAATTTATAATTTTCCACTCACCTCTGCCAGTGTCAATCACCTCAACTAGGCAGATGTTTCTTACCTTGACAGCTTTGATGTTATTTTTATTAGAAAATAAATAAATGGAATATCTGTGGTATTTCAAATTAAAACAAAGTGTGAAGACTCGATTATTACTTTTGCAAACCACTAGTAAAGATAAACAAATATGTGCCAGGAATCAAGTGTTGATATAGTAGTGTGGATATACGTAGTAGTGGGGATATAGTAGTGTGGATATAGTAGTGTGGATATAGTAGTGTGGATATAGTAGTGTGGATATAATAGTGTGGATATAGTAGTGTGGATATAGTAGTGTGGATATAGTAGTGTGGATATAGTAGTGTGGGTATAGTAGTGTGGGATATAGTAGTGTGGGATATAGTAGTGTGGATATAGTAGTGGGGGATATAGTAGTGGGGGATATAGTAGTGTGGATATAGTAGTGTGGGATATAGTAGTGTGGATATAGTAGTGTGGGATATAGTAGTGTGGGATATAGTAGTGTGGGATATAGTAGTGTGGATATAGTAGTGTGGGTATAGTAGTGTGGGATATAGTAGTGGGGGATATAGTAGTGTGGATATAGTAGTGTGGGATATAGTAGTGTGGGATATAGTAGTGGGGATATAGTAGTGTGGGATATAGTAGTGTGGGATATAGTAGTGTGGGATATAGTAGTGTGGGATATAGTAGTGTGGGTATAGTAGTGTGGGTATAGTAGTGTGGGATATAGTAGTGTGGATATAGTAGTGGGGATATAGTAGTGTGGGTATAGTAGTGTGGGATATAGTAGTGGGGGATATAGTAGTGGGGGATATAGTAGTGGGGGATATAGTAGTGGGGGATATAGTAGTGTGGATGGCTGTGCCAGGCTAGTAATCTCTACTACACAATGAGGCCTGCTGGTGGTCATATTTGTCTGGGTCATACAATTCTATGTTATATAGCTGACCCGACCCCGGCCCCCCATCACAGTCAGGAACGACAATGTGGCCCCCAGAGAAAAAAGTTTGGTGACCCCTGGTTTAAGATGTTAGTGATGCATTGTACATTATTCCCACTGGTAATAACATTATTTCTTACTATGATGATTTGATATTTGATGATATGGGGATGGAGTACTTTTAAAAATGATATTGCTTAATTGTACCTTTAGGCCTATATTCCTTGAAAAAATGTTATTACATTGTTCAGGATTGTTATTTTTTTTGGACCAAATAGTTACAGTAAATAAAGTTGTTAAGCAAAAAGCCATTGACTTTGTAATTGAAATTTTGAATTATATGTTGTAATGAGGCCACTGTCACCACCGTCAGTTCTAAAGTCACCACCGTCAGAGGGAGTTTTATTTGTTTTAAATGAATATGCTTACAACATGTTTCTTCAGTGCTGTCCAGTTATGAAAGTAATCGTCTCTTTTAATGCAAAAATACATTTGTTAAATTTAAAAAAAACATTACTTTGTCTCCTTAGGCTGAAAGTAAATATTGTATAATATTAGATCTTTAAAGGAGTACACGTGAAACTGTATAAAAATTGAATAAAAGTGAATATTCAACTTTTAACAGTGTATATGTGTGCTAAGAATGCCAGATAATGATTTAAAAACTCTAAATACATATTAGACCAAATATATACAAAATAATTTGCTTTTTATTGTGTCTGACGGTGTTGACAAAAACAAAGTAATAGCTGAAAAAATGCCTATTTTATGAAAAAAATACAAAACGAGGAGCTTGCACCGGTACATTGCTGAACAGCCAAGGCCTTGTCCTATAATGATATATCTTTAGATTTTGTAATTTAAGTAACTTTTTATTTTCAAAATTAAAACCTGTTTTATCCAAAATCCCAAGAATCAGTGAAAAGAATCAACTCTTTTTGGAACTTTTCTGTAAGTTATGAGTGTAGTGATTCTTTTTAGTGAATCGATTTAAATTTGATTTATTTGCAGAAATGAACAGACAGTTTTTATTTTAATTATATCACTTATTCATGATATCGGACACTTTACTTTTACACACTGTTATTGTACTATTGTAAGTAATGTCTTGTTTATATGAACGACTCTTTTTAAGTGAGAGTCGATTCTCACCTTTAAACGAATCGACTCTTTCTTATCTGTGCGTGTTTATATTTTAATTAGATTATACACTGATTGTCTCCTCCTTGTTGTTAGACAGTTTAGTTTTACACACTCTGTTGTAAGCAACAACTTTTAACGAGTCTTTTTTAATGACACAGTTGCAAGAGTCGATTCTCAGGTGTGAATGAATCAAATCTTTTCTCTCTGTGCAAGTTTTTATTTTTATTTTGTTTTAATTGTAGATTTTATTCATTATACTGTACGGCTTGTGTAAGTACAGCCTTTGAAAAGTCCTGGTGCTTTTTGAATGATGCAGTGGTGAGAGATGATTCAGAAATACAAAAGAATCGACTCTTTTTGGAACCTTTTTTTCCTCTGTAAGTTATTAGAGGAGTGATTCTTTTTAATGAATCAATTTAAATTCGATTCATAGACAGAAATGAACAGAAAGTTGTTATTTTAATTCAAGACACCAGACAGTTTACTTTTACAAGCTAATGAAAAGTAATGGTTCTTTCTGTACAGCTGTTTTTAAGTGACACTCTTATGAGAGTCGATTCTCTAGTGCCAACGAGTTGACTCTTTTCTATCTGTTCAAGGTTTTATTTTAATTATATATGTCTGCTCATGAATATTCATGATATTGGACAGTTTGCTTTTACACAGCCTTTTATGGATAATGTCTCATCTCATTATCTCATTATCTGTAGCCGCTTTATCCTGTTCTACAGGGTCGCAGGCAAGCTGGAGCCTATCCCAGCTGACTACGGGTGAAAGGCGGGGTTCACCCTGGACAAGTCGCCAGGTCATCACAGGGCTGACACATAGACACAGACAACCATTCACACTCACATTCACACCTACGCTCAATTTAGAGTCACCAGTTAACCTAACCTGCATGTCTTTGGACTGTGGGGGAAACCGGAGCACCCGGAGGAAACCCACGCGGACACGGGGAGAACATGCAAACTCCGCACAGAAAGGCCCTCGCCGGCCACGGGGCTCGAACCAGGACCTTCTTGCTGTGAGGCGACAGCGCTAACCACTACACCACCATGCCGCCCCTTTAGTGTAAAGTAATGGTTCTTTTTTTTTTTTTATTGAGTCAATTTCAATTTGATTCATAGGCAGGAAATTATGAGAAAGTTTTATGTATAGATGGCTATTTTGGGGAGACATGACACTTTACTTTTTCGACAGTATTTTTTTTTCATTAAATCATTAATTTTATGAAAAGTAATGGCTCCTTTTCAAGCACTCTTCTTGTGCAACACAGCCTTAAGAGTTGATTGAGAGGTGCAAATGAATAAACTATTTTTGGAGCCTTGATTTTTGTGCACGTTGGATGAGTGCAAGATTCTTTCACTAAGTAGATGTAAAATCAATTCACAGGCAGGAATGAAGAGAAAGTTTACTTAGGAGATAAATGTGCCTATTCATGATATTGGACAGTTTACTTTCACATAACCTATGAATGTTTTTTTCCTGACTCTTTTGAAGGACCTAATCTGTAAAAGTTCATTCTCAGGTACAAAAGAATCAACTTTTTCCTTCTCTCTAAGTCAGCTGTGTGCGGTGATTCTTTTTAGTGAGTCAATTAAGAATTGGCTCATAAGCAAGAATGTTGCTTTAATTATGTCTGTTCATGCTATTGGGAATTTTGCATTTAAATCGATGAAGTAAATTAATGGCTTTATTTAAAACAACTCTTTTTAACCAACTCAGTTATGAGTGTTCATGATCAGAGACAGAATTTGGAATATTTCTCCTGGCTGAGTTGTTTAAGTGGAGTGATTCTTTTTAGTGAGTCTATTTATAATCGATTCATAGGCAGGAACAAATAACAATTTTTAAAAAAATATTATTTAATTACATAGACACAAAAACTAACACAGTTTTGATGAGTTAAACATAAACTGGCACCAAAAATGTCAGATCCTTTGTAAGATAAAATTCGGAAATGTAAACAAGCATTTACATTATTTATCATTTGACCTTTACGGTACATAGCATGTGAAACATTTATTTCAGAGTACCAACAGCCTGTACACTTGCTGTCTTATTAAGCTGTAACTGGTTTTTGAATGGACAGAATTACAGCTCGTAGAAGCCACTCTTACTAAACGGACCACCACAAACATGATCTTCAGGTGAGTCACAGGGGATTTGTCAGTAGTTGTGTGTTAAGAATTGGAGCATAGAGGGAAAAAATGGGGCATTAAGGAGATTTTTAAGCTTTGCGTTGGGGTAGCAATAAATGATAAAACAATGGTTCCATGATAAGAGGTGTAAAAGGGGTTATGTAATGTATGCATCCTCAAAGGCTTGTTCATCAGGGATAACTCAATGTATCTGAGATAAAATTATGTCACATGTCTTTAATTTTCTGTAAAGCTGCTTGTGACAATAATAAAAGCTCTATACAAATTAACTGACTTGACTTGGCTTGACTCGATATATGGGCACAATGTGAAATTAGGGCTCCAAAACTGGTGGACTAGAAGGGCCACCATTCATTATCATTAATGTATCGTTAATGTTGGTCCATACCTCCACCAAGCCACATGTTATCAACATCAAATTCAAATCACTTGAACTAAGGATAATACTAAAGCTGTCCACCAAATTTCATCCAAATCCGTTCACTACTTTTTGAGTTACATTGGGAACAGACAAACAAATCCTGGATCTGCATACATATCTGGATTTGCATCAAAATCTAATCAATTGTTCCTTGGCCCTTGACCTTTCCACCAAATTTCATCCAAATCTGTTCATGACTTTTTGAGTTACATTAGGAACAAACAAACAAACAGAGGTGAAAACATAACCTCCTCTGGAGGTAAAAATACACAGATACAAAATTGTCTTTGTTGTCAGTTGTCTTTGTTTTGTCATTTAAAATCACTACATGCTGCATTATAAACCAATATTTGAAGTTACACCCAGGAGCCAGGACAATACAGCCTCCTTATTCATGAGGGCTGCGGTCCAATGACTGTATCAGTGAGGAGAGTTAAAATGTCATTGTAAAAGGTTCTAGAGCGATCTAAGTTGTCAAACATACGTAGAGAAGGAGTTGAGATGGAGAAAGTGTGTGAAGGAATGAGAGAAAAGTTGTCGATATGGATGAAAGAAAAACTGCAGGCAAGACATAAAGCACCATTTCAGTGAAAATCTTCAGTGGGAAGCTTGAAGTCGATATTTTCTAGGTTGCTAAATTAGACTACGTAATGTTAACTAACTAGCTAACATCGTTTTATGAGACATACAGGTTTCTCCAGAAAATATGAAGTAGCCAGCTAAAAAAACAGTAGTAGGCAGGTCTGGAATTTGTAGCGGTGAAGCCAAAGGGGCGCTAATGCTAGGGGGTCTGGGGGCATGCCCCGTCCCCCCCAGAAAATTTTGAAATTTACATGCCTTCTGGTGGCTTCTGGTGCATTCTCAGCTAATAAATTATCATTTCCCTGTAAAATACTTGCAAAATATGTCTGAAATTTCCCTCCACGTGTGTGTGTGCTTGGCTTTCTCAGTTCCTCTCTGTAGTACGCTGCCTGGCTCTGTAACATAACTACATGTGATACGGTGTGGTCACATGGTCCAGCTCAGCCAATCAGAGCACAAGAATCAATCAACAAATATTGCGTCACTTCCTGTCATGTTAGACCCAAGTCGAAGACAATTTCATGGTGAAATAATTGGAGTTGCAGCAAGCTATGGGCAGCAGAGACGATATAAATTACTTGAACATTGAAAGGCAAGGTGTTTTTAATTTTTTTTTTTTTCCGGGATTGAGTAGCCGGCACAGACCGTCTGTGTAGGTGGAGAAAACCATCAGTCGCCAATGCTTGTGAACATCTCTGGACAAAGGAAATGACTAGAAAGCCGATTGCCTCAGTATATGGAAAAAGGATGCTGTTGGTTGGTTACATTTTAATTTTGGTTGAACCTGATGGTCAAATCCCAGTATTTTATCAGGAT
The DNA here is from genome assembly GCF_027579695.1 of Neoarius graeffei. Taxonomy (NCBI): domain Eukaryota; kingdom Metazoa; phylum Chordata; class Actinopteri; order Siluriformes; family Ariidae; genus Neoarius; species Neoarius graeffei. The sequence continues at coordinate 104,537,102 of NC_083573.1, forward strand.
GTTTTTTTGGTGCCACTGTTGGTTCTGGATCGCCATCAAGAAATGGGTCGTTGATTTACTGTGCAGGATATTTTTCAAAGTTTTGGTTATCCATGAACCAGGCTGTTCACAGTGTGCAGGGGTGTAGCTAGGATTTTTCAAAGGGGGCGCCACACACTGACTGGCAGCCTAAGTACATTATGTAACAAAAAATAATTACCATTGCTAGTTTTAGGTAGCTTAGAAACGGTCTCTTCCATTATTGTTGTTTCTTCCATGTTTTCTTGATGTGTTCTAGAAACGGCACAATAAAACTTAGCTTCGAAGCCACAAAATGCAACTTTGACAGAAAAAATATAAAATAAATTGCTTACCTCTCTTCACATCGAAAGAAGGAGGAAAGTTTCACTTGTTTTGACATGGTGAATTATTAACAAGAGGAAATACTCGTAATTCACATCTAAAAAGACTGCAGCTACACTGGCAGCTTGACCATGCTTTCTAGTGCGATCGTGTTGTGCTTACGCAGAACCGTGTCAGTCCTGCACGCCTTGGCTCATGCACCTGAAGGCGCGACTCGGGCTGCGCACGCGCCTAACGAGCTCTGTGCCGTGTGCCGTTAAAAAAGAACACCTGTCTTTATTCAATGAACTACGTCTGGGCTATTTAAGGACTGCGTCCATGCAAGGACGATGCGAAGTATTATGCTGCGTCTAGTGTGCCTTATAGAGCCTTAGTCGCTGTTCTTGTTGACCTCCTGGTTTTTCAACTCCTGTTTCTTGTCCCTTGATCTTGTATAGTTTTGCCTCTGATATTCTGTTCGCGCCTCGATTGACCTCCTGCCTGTTTCCTCGATTACGACTTTGCCTGCTGTTTCGGACTGTTTGCCTGTTGTGTGCGTTTCATGCACTTTATGCTCATATCGCACTGTGTATTATTTAACATATCTGCACTTACATCCGCCTCTCCCGCACACACTCTGACAAACTGGGTTTTCGCGCCCAAACCACAGGAAGTCCATACAAGGTTAAAGAAACCCTAATGAGGCTGAGGTGACAATCTAGTTAAAAAAAATGCTAGAAAAATTACAGTGAGCGCTTTTCTAATATTCTTATGTGGCTATTGAAAAAATGTATGGTCCGACCCCCCAGCTACACCCCTGGTGTGTAATAAAGATGTAAGCTATGAATCTTCAGGTAGAATGGCGGCTGATTGTTTGTTAGCTTGATCGTTTGTATACAAACTGATTTATATGGAGATCGAGTCCAAATGAAAAAACCAATAAATAAAGATTCTTGAACTGTTCAAGGATTGAAAATGGCCATTGGAAAGAAAACATTGACACTAATTTACAGTGGTGCTTGAAAGTTTGTGAACCCTTTAGAATTTTCTATATTTCTGCATAAATATGACCTAAAACATCATCAGATTTTCACACAAGTCCTAAAAGTAGATAAAGAGAACCCAGTTAAACAAATGAGACAAAAATATTATACTTGGTCATTTATTTATTGAGGAAAATGATCCAGTATTACATATCTGTGAGTGGCAAAAGTATGTGAACCTCTAGGATTAGCAGTTAATTTGAAGGTGAAATTAGAGTCAGGTGTTTTCAATCAATGGGATGACAATCAGGTGTGAGTGGGCACCCTGTTTTATTTAAAGAACAGGGATCTATCAAAGTCTGATCTTCACAATACATGTTTGCGGAAGTGTATCATGGCACGAACAAAGGAGATTTCTGAGGACCTCAGAAAAAGCGTTGATGCTGATCAGGCTGGAAAAGGTTACAAAACCATCTCTAAAGAGTTTGGACTCCACCAATCCACAGTCAGACAGATTGTGTACAAATGGAGGAAATTCAAGACCATTGTTACCCTCCCCAGGAGTGGTCGACCAACAAAGATCACTCCAAGAGCAAGGCATGTAATCGTCGGCGAGGTGACAAAGGACCCCAGGGGAACTTCTAAGCAACTGAAGGCCTCTCTCACATTGGCTAATGTTAATGTTCATGAGTCCACCATCAGGAGAACACTGAACAACAATGGTGTGCATGGCAGGGTTGCAAGGAGAAAGCCACTGCTCTCCAAAAAGAACATTGCTGCTCGTCTGCAGTTTGCTTAAGATCACATGGACAAGCCAGAAGGCTATTGGAAAAATGTTTTGTAGACGGATGAGACCAAAATAGAATTTTTGGTTTAAATGAGAAGCGTTATATTTGGAGAAAGGTAAACACTGCATTCCAGCATAAGAACCTTATCCCATCTGTGAAACATGGTGGTGGTAGTATCATGGTTTGGGCCTGTTTTGCTGCATCTGGGCCAGGACGGCTTGCCATCATTGATGGAACAATGAATTCTGAATTATACCAGCGAATTCTAAAGGAAAATGTCAGGACATCTGTCCATGAACTGAATCTCAAGAGAAGGTGGGTCATGCAGCAAGACAACGACCCTAAGCACACAAGTCGTTCTACCAAAGAATGGTTAAAGAAGAATAAAGTTAATGTTTTGGAATGGCCAAGTCAAAGTTCTGACCTTAATCCAATCGAAATGTTGTGGAAGGACCTGAAGGACCTGAAGCGAGCAGTTCATGTGAGGAAACCCACCAACATCCCAGAGTTGAAGCTGTTCTGTACGGATATCCACTTCAAGCTGGTTCATTATCTGAGATCAGGTGAAATGTTCAGAGCAGTGGTCCTCCATGCTCCAGCAGGGTTAGGAAACACTGAACTCACTTTTATAGAGCTTTATTTTCAGTCTTGTCATGAGGAATCATACAGAAAAATGGCACCTATTGGTGTTAGATGACCGTTAAATGTCGTTGGGATTTTTAAATGTCAGGTGAGCAGAGCAAGAAATTTTTAAAAAGTGACCATTAGTTCTTGATTCACAACTGAATCAAATGAATCACATGTCGCATGGATTGATTCACTCTAATGGATGTGTTCAAAAGAGTCGAGTCAGTCGAGTGAGTCGTAATGAAGATGGTTACATCTACTTTATCTCCGGTTACGACACAAGGCAACTTTATCAGTTGATTTGAGGATTCTTTTTGTTTGCTTTAAAGATGCTAAAATATGTATTGAGGCTTTTAGAGGGCAAACATGTCACACTTTTGTCCACATGCAAGCCAGAGCTCTCTCTCTTATCACCAGATCACCACCAGTAGAACGCTGGTCATGGAGGTGTATGAGAACCCAATGGCCACTCTTACAGAGATGGGAGAACCTGATGGAAGGACAGTCATCTCAGAATACGCCATCAGTCAGGACTTTATGGTATAGTGGCGAGACTGAAACTGAGTAAAGTACATGTGGCAGACTCTCAGAGCAGGAGGAAATAGATTATCTGGTCTGATAAGACAAAAAAAAAAGACTCCAAGCATTAGGTATAGGAGAAAACCAGGTACTTCAAATCAACTGGTGAATACCATTCCTACGGTGAAGCATGGTGGTGGCAGCATCATGCTATAGGTGTGCTTCTCCACAATAGAGATGAGGAGATTGGTCAGCATTAAGGGAAGGATGAATGCAGCCAAATACAGAGAAGAAAACCAGACTGGGGTGAAGATTCACCTTTCATGACCCGAAGCATGCAGCCAAGAAAATGCTGGAGTAGCTTCAGGACAAGCCCCTGGATGTCCTTAAATCCTGTAGAGCAGGGGTGTCAAACCTGATCCATAAAGGGCCGTGTGGCTGCAGGTTTTCATTCCAGCCATGCAGCAGCACCCTGATTTGGCTTATTCAATCAACTGACACACCCACCCTTTAATCAAGGGTGGGTGTGGCTGCAAGTATTTGACTGTGTGAAGACAGTTCAGTTGATTGAATGAGCCAAGTCAGGTGTGCTGCTGCATGGCTGGAATGAAAACCTGCAGCCACAAGGCCCTTTATGGATCAGGTTTGACACCCCTGCTGTAGAGTATCTGTGTAGAAATCTGAAGATGGCCATTCACAAACATTCCCCATCCAATCTGATTGAGGTTTCGAGGAACTGCCAGGAAGAATGGGCGAAAGCTCCCAAATTCAAGAGTGTAGTGCTTAGAGAGACTTGTCCAAGAAGACTCGAAGCTGGAAGTGACCTCATAAAGCAAACAGGCTTCAAGAAAATACTGAATAAATGGTCTGGATAATTATTTAGGGTGGCACGGTGGTGTAGTGGTTAGCGCTGTCGCCTCACAGCAAGAAGGTCCTGGGTTCGAGCCCCGGGGCCGGCAAGGGCCTTTCTGTGTGGAGTTTGCATGTTGTCCGCGTGGGTTTCCTCCGGGTGCTCCGGTTTCCCCCACAGTCCAAAGACATGCAGGTTAGGTTAACTGGTGACTCTAAATTGACCGTAGGTGTGAGTGTGAATGGTTGTCTATGTGTCAGCCCTGTGATGACCTGGCGACTTGTCCAGGGTGTACCCTGCCTTTTGCCCGTAGTCAGCTGGGATGGGCTCCAGCTTGCCTGCGACCCTGTAGAAGGATGAAGCGGCTAAAGATAATGAGATGAGATAATTATTTAAATGAGAGATTTCAGTTTTGATTTTTAATACATTTCTGGAAACATGTTTTCACTTTGTCTTTATCAATTATGCTGTGTAGAGCAAGGGAAAAAAAGTTTTTTTTTAAAAATTAAATCTTAAAGACAATACGATGTTTTGATACTGAAAGGCTCTGAGTACTTTCTAAAGAATATAATATACAGTGGATAGATAGATAGATAGATAGATAGATAGATAGATAGATAGATAGATAGATAGAGGACTGTCTGAGGAATAGAAATAAAAAGTCAATAAAAAATGCACATGCATGACATTTGGAAATTAAATTTGTCCCAGTTTTCCCCTCAAAAATTGCAAAATGCCAAACTTTACAAAGATAAACATATTTGTGTTTCACAAGCGTGTATGCTCACCTCATCCACACATCCCCACTTCATCCTTGAACATGTACAGCATAAAAAGTACCTGCATCAGAGAAAACTGCAGTGTGGTAATAAAACACAATATAATTGACTAATGGTGTTTAGCAGTCAGGACTGATTTTCTCATAGTGAAGAAGAAGAAGAAGAAGAAGAAGAGGTGTTCACTGTGAAAAGAGGAACTCCTGAGGAACCATTTCGAGTTAAGGCATCCATGATGCCATGGACCCTAACAAAGTTTCCAGGGCCTTTGGAAGAAAAAACAGCCCCAAAACATCATAGAACCTCCACCAGTTGGGATCGGGTTCTTTTCATAATAGCCATCTTTCTTTTTATTCCAAACCCACAGTCAGTGTTTGTTGCCAAAAAGCTCCATTTTTGTTCCATCAGACCAGAGAACATAGTTCCAGTCAAAGTTGGAGTAGCATTTCACAAACTACAGATGCTTACGTTTGTGGTTAACTGACAGAAAAGGGTTTTTTCTGGAACCTTCTAAATAATCTGTTATCGTGGAAGTGGAGTCTGATGGAGGTTTTGGAGACTCGGAAACCCCAAGATTTTACTTTTTCTTGTAATTCACCAACAGTGATCCTTGGGGATTTTTTTGCCTCTCTTACCCTCCTCACTGTACATGGGGGTAAAATAAACTCAGCTCCTCTTCCAGGTGAGTTTGTACCAGTTCCAGTTGGTGTCCACTTTTTAAAATTATTATTATTATTATTATTGCTCTAACAGGACATAGGAAATGGACATTTTCAGGCGAGGAGCTATTTTTTATACCCATTCTCTGACTTATGAAGGTCAACACACTTCTCCCTCATTGGGTTTGTGTGTTTCGTATCTTTCCCATGTTGATATTGAGGGAATTTGACCTCTGTGTCGTGTCATATTTGTTCCCCAGTTAATCAGGAAGTCATGGATTACAGCTTGAAAGTTCCTACACACTCCAATCAACTCAAACATGTACAATTTAAATGGAAACATGCTTCAGGTACATTGTGTACATTATCATTTCCAGGGGTGCTAATAATAGTGGAGCATGTGTTTTTGTTGAAAATGATTGCTTCTTGATGAGGGATTTGTTCTTTCTCTGAATAAATGTATTTGTTTTGTCAGTGTGAGATGAAGCAACTTCACTGAAAGGTGGAATTTTTCTAACCTTTTTTTTTTACTGATCTTTATAGGAAGGGCCAATAATTGTGGAGGCCACTGTGTGTGTGTGTGGATATATAGAGTCAGTTAAGCAAGTTCATGATATTAGCATAAATGAAATAACTGAAATGCCACAGATTAATCAGGAGTACTGAAGGTCAGTGTATTAATGATACAAATAAAGATAAATATGTTACATGTAATTAACTTGATAAAGAAATCCTCCCTCCAGCCGACATCGCCGTCTCTCAGAGAGATTTTTCATTTTATTTCAAAAAAATTCCACATGGTGTGATGACTATTAATAATAATTATAATAATAACAATAATAATAATAATAATAATAATCTCATCTCATCTCATTATCTCTAGCCGCTTTATCCTGTTCTACAGGGTCGCAGGCAAGCTGGAGCCTATCCCAGCTGACTACGGGTGAAAGGCGGGGTACACCCTGGACAAGTCGCCAGGTCATCACAGGGCTGACACATAGACACAGACAACCATTCACACTCACATTCACACCTACGGTCAATTTAGAGTCACCAGTTAACCTAACCTGCATGTCTTTGGACTGTGGGGGAAACCGGAGCACCCGGAGGAAACCCACGCGGACATGGGGAGAACATGCAAACTCTGCACAGAAAGGCCCTCGCCGGCCACGGGGCTCGAACCCGGACCTTCTTGCTGTGAGGCGACAGCGCTAACCACTACACCACCGTGCCGCCCCCAATAATAATAATAATAATAATAATAATTATTATTATTATTATTTACATAATAAAATAGATATGCAGCAGAGAGAGATTGGGTGATCCTGGCACAGTCAGGCTGGTAAGGCTCATCATCAGCTCAGGGCCCTCCCCCTCTCTACACGCAGCCCAGACAGCGAATGGGACTTCTCCCAGGAAGCGCTGCCTAGTCAAACCCACCAAGAACCTTTCGGAGAATATGGAGGCTCCCCAACACAGCAGCCTTCTGCATTACCCAGATTGTCAGAAGAGCTGTGCTCCCGATGGAAAACCCGGGCACTCTCTTGATCTGCGTCAAGAGATCAGGAGGTACCAAACCAAGGGCACCGAGAGCAATGGGGAGTCGGACAACCGTGTACTTGGGATGCAAGCGAGACATTTCAAATGTGAGGTCCGCATATTTTCCATGTTTTTCCTGAATCTTGTCAATCACATTGCTGTCAAAAGGGACAGAAAATTCAATTATGTAAATGACTTCATTGGCTTTATCAAAAAGGACAAGATCAAGTTTGTTGGCTGGAATTTTGCACAGGCTGTATATAGGCCTATTCCAAAGAAGTTTAAAATCATCATTTTCCATGACGCCCTGTACATGTTCAGGGTCATACCATGGATGGACCTCGGAGTCAAAACCACACACTGAAAAAAGTAACCTACCGTATAGAATTTACCCAATAAATCTGAGGTAACAATTTGCATTGACTTGTTTGGGGTAGATATAATTCCATATATTGAGTATAAAATAACTGAAATAAAAAGCTATGAAATACTTAAATAAATTGGGTAAAATTTACCTCACATTTATGTATCTATTCAACAGCTACTTTCTCATTGAAATTGGGTAAAATTATCTCTTGTTTGCTAGTAGGTAATACCTGATAATTACTAATCAAAGGTAATTAATATCACTTAGTAACCATTACTTATTCGGAGAAGGTAAGATGTACCCCCCCCCCCCCCCCAAAAAAAAAAAAAAAGACTTTCAGATGGTTCATCATCTCAATGTTTTTAATCCATAAAATCATAAAAAAAACCCACACAGAATAAAGTGCAGTACAACAGCTTCACACAACATTTCAAGTAATGAACCTGTTTTATAACTCACTAAACTAACAGCTTCAAATGTTGTTTCTGGACTGACCAAATCTGCAGTCCAGGTGCATTTATACAACAAATAACTGAACCGCCTTGTTTATATGCAGCAATGATGCACCAAATGATCATCTCATCTCATTATCTCTAGCTGCTTTATCCTTCTACAGGGTCGCAGGCAAGCTGGAGCCTATCCCAGCTGACTACGGGCGAAAGGCGGGGTACACCCTGGACAAGTCGCCAGGTCATCACAGGGCTGACACATAGACACAGACAACCATTCACACTCACATTCACACCTACGCTCAATTTAGAGTCACCAGTTAACCTAACCTGCATGTCTTTGGACTGTGGGGGAAACCGGAGCACCCGGAGGAAACCCACGCGGACACGGGGAGAACATGCAAACTCCACACAGAAAGGGCCTCGCTGGCCCCGGGGCTCGAACCCAGGACCTTCTTGCTGTGAGGCGACAGCGCTAACCACTACACCACCGTGCCGCCCCATCCAAATGATCAAAAAACACAAAATAAAGTGCAGTACAACAGCTTCACACAACATTTCAAGTAATGAACCTGTTTTATAACTCACTAAACTAACAGCCAGAGAGAGGAAGATGGCAGTCCGAGAGTTCCCTGTCCCGCTCACTCAAATGCGCGGTCTGACGCATGCGCAATTTGGAGCACAGGACTCACGGCTTTGGGGTATATTTTACCATATTTTTCCATGTAACAGTTGTTACTGTTAACGAATAGATAGCATAATATGTATAATTTACCCATTACTTTATAATTCCTTGGCTGACTGCAATAATCGAGTAAATTGTATCTGGTTTGCATAGATTATATTTACCACTCTCCAAAATCACTTCTTACAGTGCAGGCATGGCGAAGACGGTAGTAAAAAGAACGAGCCATGCCATCATGTCGTTTTAGATATTGCGTTTGTGCCAAAGCAGGGCATCCACTGACAAGGTGTTGGACAGTCTCATTAAATTCATTGCATAATCTACATTTAAAATTCACATTTTGCTTTAAAATCACATTTTGGCGATTACGAGTGGGCAGTGACTGGTCCTGGGCTGCAAAAAGAAAGCCCTCAGTCTCACTTTTCAGACCAGCCGACTTCATCCAGGCAAAGGAATCGGTAAGATGACTGTTCTGTTCCACACACTGCATGTAGACACGATGCAGTGGTTTCTCAGAAAGCCTCTCCTTGAAATACCGACTCTGCGCTGATTTGATGTACGACTTCACCTGGTTGACGCTCATCTCAGTACCATCCAGCAGTACATCACCATCAATAAAACCAACATCAAAATTGAGATTTTGTCCAACAACCTTAGCACGCTTAAAATAGCTGTGGAATTCCTTGCTTTCATCATGAGTCTTGACATGCTTCACCAGAGGATCATCCGACAAATAAATGTGAGCAAAAGTGCACACTAAAATTCTATCATGGAGAGCTTCCACATTAATCAAACCTTGACCTCCAGAATTAATTGGCATATATAAACGATTGAGCGAGGAACGAGGGTGGTGAGCTTTATTATCGGACATGATCCTTCTAGTGAGGCGGTCAAGGCCCTGAATGTCTTGTTTAGTCCAGTCCACTATTCTGAAGGAGTAAGAAAGGACAGGCACAACAAAGGTGTTGGTGGCTTTGACCTTGTTTCGAGCATTAAGCTCTGAACTCCAGACCTTTTTTAGATGAGATTTATATTCTGCCCTAAGTTTGTCTTTGATCTGGGCATTCTGGAGTTTGTCTCGAACTTGCATTCCCAAGTAAGTGTAGGCCTGATCTTCCACTAGATGCTCAATAACTCCTCCCTCTTGCAACTCAACTGATCCACCTTGTACTGCCTTGCCATGTTTCAAATGAAGAGTATTGCATTTGTCGAGTCCAAAGCTCATACCTATATCATTAGAAAAGGACTTGACAACGAGAACCTGTTCTTTTAAGTTTGATTCTCCTTTGGCAAGCAGTTCAATGTCATCCATGTAAAGGAGATGAGTAAGGGGTGTTGGGGACCTGTGCTGAGGAGGTCCAGGGTGATATCCCTCCTCCCTATTGAGCAAAAAACTCAAAGGGTTTAGTGACAGACAAAAAAGCAAAGGGCTAAAAGAGTCACCCTGAAATATTCCTCATTTAATTGGAATAGATTCCGAAGTCTGCACCTGCCCTTGTGAGTACATCTCAAGCTGAGTTGACCAGCAACTCATTAAAGACTTGAGTAAAACAAGCAGTCGCTCAGGCAGGTCAACACATTGCAGAGACTTCAGAATCCACTCATGAGGTACTGAGTCATATGCTTTCTTGTAGTCTATCCAGCACATTGAGAGGTTACGGTGATAAGTTTTGGCCTCTTCAAGTATTGTTTTTTGAGCAAGGAGTTGATCCTTGCATCCCCAACATCCCTTTCTCGCTCCCTTCTGCTCTCTATAAATTATATCATTGTTTGAGCAGTACGCTGACACTAAACTTGTCAAACACCCTGTAAAAAAAAACTTATACTGAGTGTTTAAACAAGTGATTGGCCGGAAATTTTTGGGATCAGTCAAGTCACCTTTTTTAGGAAGAAGTATTGTGCGTCCTTTGCAGAACCATGGAGGAACATTCCCTGAATCCAGAAGCAAATTAAAATTGGTCACTAAGTGTGGCTGGACGTAGGGAAACAGTTTCCAGTACCGGTTTCTTATGCCATCAGGCCCTGGTGCCGTATTAGATTTGGACTTTTTTATAATAGTTTTAAGGCAATCTGGTGTAATATATGATATATACGGCCTTTTAATTTTCTCATGCATAGCATGATCATAATCTTGGACCCATGGTTCCTCAAGGTTGCAGTTGCCGGGTACAGACCACAACTGTTTCCAGAACCTTTCATTGAAGTCCATGGGGGGTTGTGTCTCATCACCACCTTCTTTTGATTTAAGTTGCCTATAAAATTGTTTTTCATCTTTTTGGAAAAGTCTGTTTTGTTGAATGAAATTATTTTTCTTTTCCCATTTTCTTTTCCTTTCAGTCCAAACCTTTATTTTTGCCTTGAGGGAATCAAGAATTTGGAGAAGAACTTTTTCTTTTGTTGTCTTAAATTTTGTCTTCAGTTTTCTCCAGATTGACTTTTGACATTTTGTCATTGAATTCCCCAATAATCGTAATTTGAGGCATAGTTCAATCCAGGAGATAGCTTTTCTTGTTTGATTTATTTTCAGGGCCGGAGTGGGCCCTGTTTTCAGTCCGGGAGTTTAATTCACATTCAGGCCACTTTGAAATGGAGGAGGAATTTGAGTACATTAAAAAAGATAAAACAAATAACTGTTCTTTCACAATGCTTTTTATTTGGTTTAAATTCAGGTAAACTTCACTTCACTTCACTTTAAGAATATAGGTTATAATTCAAATTAACATAAAACAAAAGATAAAAATTAAGAATAAAAGTTGTTTGTACTGACGAACGATTTCATCTAGTATGAGACGGGGCTCCACTTAAAATTGGATGGTGTGTGGCCGCGTGTCTAATCCGCATATACATTTATCTGTGTCACCAACATGTCCCAAAGTTCCTTAGTGAAAATATTTGAAAACACATCCAAAGGACATGCATCTTCAGAAATCGGCATCTTCGGCCCGGGTGTGGGAATGAACTTTTACGTCGGGGGCGAAATCCAGCTGACTGCCACTCCAAATAGCAAAGCAGCGAGTATGGCTGATTGTTTCGCGTTATTTAAGACAAATTACACAACACATTTTTAGTCACATAGTCTTAAAATAACGAAAGCACCCATCTCGCGTGCATTTGAACCAATGCTTGTGCATTACATGCCGCATACGCCTCGAAAATAATGGCAAATCAACAATGCTGGGTACTCAGCAACCGGCAGATAAAGCGTGAGGGCGCATTAGGCAACTCAAAAATGGTTAAATGAAATGTAGGCTAAAGCAAGTGTTCGATTCTGCTTAGAATATTGGCATACGCATACACCTCTTCTAAGTTATATATTTAACAACAATTATTTAATATCAAATATGACTTCTAGGCCTATGTGTTCATAACCACAATGTGCGCACGCCTGTGGAAATGCACGGTGTGACAGCGAGATGAAATAGGCTGGATGAGGAAATAACGCGCAACAGCACATTTGGGACCTGTTCATCTAAAATTGTTAATAACTGGGATGTAAAGCAATGTCCGTTCTTCTTAGAATTAAGACATACACCACATCTATACCGTGTAAATTGCGAGATTTCACATGACATCAAAAAGCTGAATTGACATCGCAAACTATCGACACATTATAGGCCTAGCATAGACTGATAAAATCGACAAACAGGGTTATCATACTCCATATCTTTTGTAACCTACCAGCTGGTCTTGAGAACATATCTGTCAATTTGGCACATTTTGCTGCCACCTCCTTCCTTTTTTTAAGCTTCGCCCTTTCGGTTCCACCTGACCTCTTTCTGCCCTCCATCACTGACGCGCGCTGTTTCGCGCCAATGTTGTTTAAGTTCCCCGCAATACAGAGGAGGAGTCTTGGACCAAACCAACTGCAATAGAGGGGAGGGGAGAAGTTCCTTATTTGGTAGCGCCTATTTAATCTGCTGCGATGCTGTCGGCGTCTGGGCTGCCATGTGAAAATGCAGAGTGCAGTTGAATTGATGATTAATGCAAGAATAAGATCAGTGACCAAAATTAGTGAAAATTATTTTCCCCATGCTCCAAGCAGGCCACCATTGATGGTTTGGGCCGGGGATGGTCCCGGCTAAATATAGGGCCACCCCGGCATTGTTTATTTTCATTTGAAACCGATTTTTCTTTGGAGCTTTGTTTTTATTTACATTAATATCTTCAGTTTTGGAAACCGTATGTAGTTCCTCCAATGTTCGAGCAGCAGCATACACACAACAGTTGATTTCCTCCAATGAACTGTCTGCAGATAAAGTTGCAGAAATAATTTCATTTTATTTATCAAATTCATTTTCAGGGAATGATTGCTTGGAATGTTGAAGTGGCCTCCGTTTATCAATAGGCAAATCAAGAATGTCATTATAAATGGAATGAAACAAAATATACATTGGATCATCAGAAAGGTCAGTAACAGAAGATGGGGCAGAATCAGATGAAAAAGGTTTTTCAGAAGTTTTCCCGAGGCCACTTGGCTCATGTGAGCTAATTTCATTGGTGACTGGGGAAAGAAGAATGCGGACATCCATTTGGAGTTTCGGGTCTGCTGCCGCTGGAGCAGTGGGTTCTTCTGGCAAAGGTACCTGACGGACTGGTGATTTTAGCTCACTTGACTCATGGCGCATGTAAATTTTTAGTCGCCGGAGTTGATCACACAGATTTTGGTCCATCAGGTAAGCATACATGGGCATGGCATTGTCCCAATGTTGCTTCAGCATCTTGCCATTGATGCGTGGATTGTCAGGCCTTTGCACACTCAAGTAGTGTGGACTTAAGTTCTTTCATCCAAGATATTCTTGGCCGGACATTGCGTCTCCCCCTGGGGCAAGTCCTATCTCCAGTTTGGTTGGTTTCATCACCGGAGGGAGACTGACTGGGCTGCGGAAGTTGGAAATGATTTTTGTTTATTTGTTTCATAACCCAGTATACACCAGCTTCGGGGGGTTAGCCCTAACTGGGTGATGTACGTTTAGTTCAGGGGAATAGATCCTCCCTATCTAGGCCCACCACGGAGAGGCGTACATCATCAGGCCCTTATTATTATTATTATTATTATTATTATTATTTTAATCAATTATGTGTTAATCTTTGCTGTTTAGTATTATTGTTTAATTCAGTATCATCATTAAAAGGCTTAATTAATTAATATTTTTAAAAATTATTATGATTGTTGTCATAGTTACAGGATGAAGAGCAGTGAATTAGACTGCGATTCAATTTTAAGCTCGAGACACTCTGACATACATGCCAAAGACAGATAGATAGATAGATAGATAGATAGATAGATAGATAGATAGATAGATAGATAGATAGATAGATAGATAACATTTTTCTAAAATAAAGTTCAATAATAAAAAAGAAATGAATATAGAATTTTAAAAATACATATTTTAATATGTGATTTTATGTTCCTTGCATAATTTAAATGTAAAATTAACTTAATTATTTTGTGTATTTATCTGTTCATTTTTTAAAATTAGTTACTGAGTTGATTATTTATTTACTTGTTTGTTTATTATTTTTAATTAAATTATTTATGCTCTTAGAAACCTTTAGTAATCATTTTTTAAATTTTTTATTTATTTTATTTTTTTTCTAAGAGTGTACTTATACACCAAATCAAACATGACGCTAAACACATCTGGTTTAAAAGATTTTACCATTTTTTATTTTTATCACCATATATATATTAATTTTTAGAGTAAAAATATCAGGTTTTGGAACCTCTGCAGTGACACACTGATGTTTAAAAGCAACATTTCAGCCTCATCATGAGTAAAGCACAATATTAATGGTAAATATTTGAAATTTTAGCACAGGGTGCATGAAGTCTCACTGATGTCGTGTCCCGCTGTTCCATTCAGACCAGAAACCAGCTTCCTCTCAGCATCGTTCTCTCGTTTGGAACCGAGCAATCGAACTGAGTGTGTGTTCATGTAGCCATAGTGGGGGATTAAGAGCAGAAACATGTCTCTGTATCACGCATCTGAATCCAATATCCAGTGCAACATCCAATATGTCCCTCTGTATGCTAATGACATTACTGTAAATAAGCCGAGAGAAATCATTCGCCGCCAGCCGCTTACTGTCACCAATACTTCTGTTCGGATCTCCTCAGAAGATGAATTGGAGGAATGTTATTGACAAAACTTAATTTAGACGACCAGCTCCTCGGCTGAGAGATTCGTCATCATGATCATTAGCAGCCTGATTTGCCTCTGTCAGCAAGCAGTGTACGTACACACACACACACACACACACACCATGTGTTTTTGGACATTTGTTATCTAATGGGTTTTAGATTCTGACTCCCAGCAAATTTTCTGCACAAGCATTTGTTTATTTCATTATAATTTAAATTATTGAATCATTTTAATTATTAATACACAATCTTGGTCAAATTTCCCATGTATATATATATATATATATATATATAATGAGTGATTCCACGCTTATGGGTACTGAAATGGGGACATGAACTTATTTTTAAAAATTCACCTAAAACCATTTCTTTTTTTACCATCAGGTCACAAAACATGTAATCTTTAATGAATGATATGTTAAAAGATAACTTTAATTTTCTGAGATGTAATAAAAACATATTTATATGCCAAAGTCAGAACGTAACAGAAGTGTTGTGGACATATAGATTCTCAATTTTAACAATGTAGAATTACTTTTTGAAACATAGGAAGGTGATGTTTTTGCAAATCTCATCTCATCTCATTATCTGTAGCCGCTTTATCCTTCTACAGGGTCGCAGGCAAGCTGGAGCCTATCCCAGCTGACTACGGGCGAAAGGCGGGGTTCACCCTGGACAAGTCGCCAGGTCATCACAGGGCTGACACATAGACACCGACAACCATTCACATTCACACCTACGCTCAATTTAGAGTCACCAGTTAACCTAACCTGCATGTCTTTGGACTGTGGGGGAAACCGGAGCACCCGGAGGAAACCCACGCGGACACGGGGAGAACATGCAAACTCCACACAGAAAGGCCCTCGCCGGCCCCGGGGCTCGAACCCAGGACCTTCTTGCTGTGAGGCGACAGCGCTAACCACTACACCACCGTGCCGCCGTTTTTGCAAATATAATTAATAAACATGTGTAGTAGAATAAACATACACATTCTTTCAATAAGATTAACATGGTATATAGCTAGATTGTAATTAATTTGTAACAGACGCGAGATGGACAATCGTAACAGAAGTAATGTAACAGACATCATTTTGGAACTCATAGGCTTGACTTTGGCATATAAATATGTTTTTATTACATCTCAGAAAATTAAAGTTATCTTTTAACATATCATTCATTAAAGATTACATGTTTTGTGACCTGATGGTAAAAAAAGAAATGGTTTTAGGTGAATTTTTAAAAATAAGTTCATGTCCCCATTTCAGTACCCATAAGCGTGGAATCACTCATATATATATATATATATATATATATATATATATATATATATATATATATATATATATATTTCCCCTTCATATTAGTCTATTTGTTATCCAGTGCATTATTTATGTCAGCTAAAGTAATTCTTAATCGTAACAATTATTTTATATTTATAGTCTATAAATGTGGCGGGACCAGCAGATCTCGCGCTGTCCCTTCGACCTGTATGACTCGGGTGGACCTAATGGGAGCCCAAACTACTGTTGTCATACACTAACTGGCCACTACATTAGGAACACCCACATATCCATCTGCTGTTTGATGCAGTTCTTTAATCAGCTGATCCCTTGAATTAATCAAATCATGCAGATACAAATCAAGAGCTTCAGTTAACGTTCATGATGTTCAAACATCAGAATGGGAAAAATTGTGATCTCAAATTGTGACTTTCTTTCACTGTGGCATGTGTGTTGGTTTGAGCCAGATGGTGGTGGTGGTTTGAGTATTTCAGAAACTGCTGATCTCCTGGGGTTTTCACACACAGCAAACAGTCTCTAGAGTTTACACAGAATGATGCCAAAAACAAAAACATCGAGTGAGTGAGTGAGCGCCAGTTCTGCGGGTGGAAAGTAAACAAACACCTTGTTGATAAGAGAGGGCGGAGGAAAATAGCAAGATTGGTTTGAGCTTTTTTGCCAGGAAGGATATAGTAACTCATATAATCGCTCTTTACAACCATGGTAAGTAGAAAAGCATCTCAGCATGCAACAGCAGAAGAACACATTGGGTTCCACTCCTGCAGCCAAGAACAGGGATCTTAGCATCATGAACAAGTTCCTATTAAAGTGGTTGGGGAGTGTAGTTCTAGGGGTCCCTGATGCATGCAAGTCCTCTGACAAAGTGGTGATCTATCAGGTCTCTCAGGGAGAGGGTTGGACACTGGGTTAGCATCCCAGTCAGTTCCGAATGGACAAAAAAGGAAATCAGGAGTGGAAGTCCTGTGTTGTTGCTGTACATGCCAGGAGGCATAAAGGGCAGTGAATATGTGTCTGAATAAATGTGCAGAAGGGACCTCATGATGCCCAGGTGGCAGCAGTGTCGACTTCCTGGAGATGAACCTCACGTTTGGTGCCAGATGTCTATTCAACCTTCAGGCTGTGGTAATAATGTCCACAACCCACTGAATCAATCTCTATTTATGCAGAAGAGCCTCTTGTTTCTTTCCCCCATGACAGAAGAACAGCTTATCTGATGATCAAATCACCACAGTCCAGTCCTAATAGTACCTTAGGGTGTGTACTGGGCAAAGCAAAGAATCTTGGCATCTTCTTCCTTATTATAAACAAATTACATGACTTTGGGGAGAAGGTCAGGGTTCAACCACAAAGCCACTCTAGAGTCATCCAGCCATCAGAATGTGCAAGGTGAGCTTATCATCAAGACGTGTCATTCTCTCACGCAGTGATCACTAGCAACCAATCAGTCTTTATAGATACCCATTTCTGCTCGGAATCCTTTATGGGTTCAATTTGGATGGGGGTAGTGGGGGTCTTAAAGGACTCCAGTACAACAATAAGAGCCAATGCTGGGCACTTTCCTTCAGAAAGGCTGTGACAAGTCTCTGATCCCTCAGCAAAACACCATCCACAGTGCTGTAACACCCTGCATTGGCAGCCACATATACCTTTACTGGAGATGGGGACTTTTGGGTGTTTTCTGCTTCTGTTTTCGGGCACATACCGGAGCCATTATTCCAAATCAGGGGTGTCATCTTTGTGGGGGTGGCATGGTGGTGCAGTGGTTAGCACTGTCGCCTCACAGCAAGATGGTTCCAGGTTCGAACCTCATGGCTGATGGGGGGGGCTTTCTGTGTGGAGCTTGCATGTTCTCCCTGTGTCTGTGTGGGTTTCCTCTGGGTGCTCTGGTTTCCCCAACAGTTCAAAGATGTGCAGATTAGGTAAAATACTAGGCATACTTAGTACTGGTCCCAAGCATTGGGGAGGGTTCCATCAGGAAGAGCATCCAGTGTAAAACCTCTACAAAATCAAATACAGTGCTCAGCGTAAATGAGTACACCCCCTTTGAAAAGTAACATTTTAAACAATATCTCAATGAACACAAACAATTCCCAAAATATTGACAAGACAAAGTTTAATATAACATCTGTTTAACTTATAACGTGAAAGTAAGGTTAATAATATAACTTAGACCTGGGTGCGATTTGCTGGGGGGGATGGTGGGGATCATCCCCCCCCCTCTGGTTTTTATCTCTTCTGAAAAAAAATCCTCGGGGACAACCCCGTCAATAAAACAAACAAACCAAAAAAAAAAAAAGTTGACATGACAGGCATGTTGTGAGACAGTTTTCTATGGTCTACATTGCACTCACTTTCAAAATGACCCGAAGTGGCAGCTTTGATGTTCACGAACGTCTAGGGTTGCCAACCGTCTCGTATTGGGCGGGACATCCCGTTTTTTGGGTAATTTTAATTTGTCCCGTCAGGGACAGATCCTGCCCCTCACTCCAATGCTGTGGTGTAAATCGCGTAATTGCCGTGAGAAGTGCTATTACCGCTAGTCGCGGTCATCTGCGATTTAAAACCATTCACTGTTGCCATATCCTGAATTTTTAAGCTATACTGACAAAATAGGCATCAAATTAAACTAGAGCAGATGGTGCAGCCAGTGGATACAGCCTCACTGTTCGATAAGGATAGCAGATAGCTTAAAAAAACCCTTCCAAAACAGGATAGACCTCAGCCTATAGTAGGGGAGCTTTTCTGCCTCACTCCTGCCTTTGTGAGGTCTTTCTCTCTTCCTCTTCTGCTATGAAGCATTGCAGAAGGTTCTTAGGGTTTTCAAATGGACAAATAAGCAAATATCAGGGTTTTACAGCTACAGCAAATCATTTTTCAGTTTATGACATTGCCTTCATAAATATGGCCTGATGAATTATTTGGCCAAAGTTTAAAAGAGAAAAATGAGACAATAATATTAGAATTGTTTGTTATTTTGCATTAAGTTACTTAAAAATATCCATTAATTGGTCTATTAATTTTTAAAAGCTCTGTTTTAGAAATGAATTTGTAGTGGCCTACATTTGAAACCCTCACCTAAAGGCGATTCGGTACTGTAACTATTTTGGGGCGCTGGGGTGCGTGTACAGGGCCTGTACCGGTACTTGTCCGCACCCGGAACAAAGTGTCCCTCATTTGGATATGAGAAAGTTGGCAACCCTACGAACATCCCCAGCAAATAGATACACTGTAGATAATCAGAGTGTGAACGTGGATTTAGCGCCATGAATCACATCCTTACTGATGAGCGCAACAGAATGAATGTATCCACACTGACAGCCTTCTTTTCCTCGCTGTCAATGATGTGCGTTCCTTCCCTGCTGAGAAATTCGCAGAAATGTGGATTAAAGAAGGGCGAAACGCGGCGGATAGCGCACCGACGGGAAAGCAGAAAAGGCCACATGAACTGCGCCATCAGAGCAAACTGTTCATTTAGTATTCATGTATTTCAGTGATTTTCGAGTCACTGTCCATTTAATCCGGAGGGAGAGAAACATCACAGCAACGCGACAAGCAATGCGAACTTTGTTGTGTTAGTGTTCGTGTATTTAGTCAGAGAGATAGGAAGATGAATTTACTATCTCTGGTTTAGTGTTCGTTTTCATTTAGTGTTATTCATTTGATATCATCGGATGTTATTGAGCTGTTAGCCTATTGTTACCTTAATTTTGTGACGTTTCATGATTTAAAAAAAAAACATCCCCCCTTCTGGTTTTTTGACAAATCGCACCCTGACTTAGACTACACATTTTTTTCAGTTTTACTCAAATTAGGGTGGTGCAAAAATGAGTACACCCCACAACAAAAAGTACTACAGCTAGTACTTTGTATGGCCTCCATGATTTTTAATGACAGCACCAAGTCTTCTAGGCATAGAATGAACAAGTTGGCGACATTTTGCAGCATCAATCTTTTTCCATTCTTCAACAATGACCTCTTTTAGTGACTGGATGCTGGATGGAGAGTGATGCTCAACTTGTCTCTTCAGAATTCCCCAAAGAAAATAATTTCTTTACACCACAAAGGTGAAGGCTACAAGAAGATCAGCAAAGCTTTACTTATCAGTCAGAATACTGTAGCAAAAGTGGTACAAAAATTGAAGAAAGATGGAACTGCAACCATCTCACAGAGACGTCCAGGTCGCCCATGGAAGTTAACACCTCGACAGGAGCGTCTTCTGATGAGAAGGGTTGAAGAAAATCGGCATGCAAGTTCACTGCAGTTATCTAAAGAAGTAGAAAGCCAAACTGGGGTGACTATTTCCCATGACACAATACGGCATACACTGCAGAGGAATGGCATGCATGGATGCCGTCCATGAAAGAAGCCTCTCCTAAAGCCCAGGCACAAAAAAGCCCGCCTAGAGTTTGTCAGGGCCCATGCTGACAAAGATGAAGACTACTGGGGCTCTATACTCTGGAGTGATGAGACCAAGATAAATGTTTTTGGAACTGATGGCTTCAAAACTGTATGGTGTTGCAAAGGTAAGGAATACAAAGAAAAATGCCTGGTGCCTACAGTGAAACATGGTGGTGGCAGTGTCCTTATGTGGGGCTGCATGAGTGCTGCTGGTGTCGGGGAGCTGCATTTCATTGATGGCATCATGAATTCACAGATGTATTGCTCTATACTGAAAGAGAAGATGCTACCATCACTCCGTGCCCTTGGTCATCGTGCACTTTTCCAACATGACTAAACACACATCTAAGGTCACTGTTGGATTTCTGAAGAAAAACAGGGTGAAAGTGATTCAGTGGCCAAGTATGTCTCCTGATCTGAACCTAATCAAACACCTATGGGGAATTCTGAAGAGACAAGTTGAGCATCACTCTCCATCCAGCATCCAGTCACTAAAAGAGGTCATTGTTGAAGAATGGAAAAAGATTGATGTTGCAAAATGTCTCCAACTTGTTCATTCCATGCCTAGAAGACTTGGTGCTGTCATTAAAAATCATGGAGGCCATACAAAGTACTAGATGTAGTAGTTGTTGTTGTGGGGTGTACTCATTTTTGCACCACCCTAATTTGAGTAAAACTGAAAAATGTGTAATCTAAGTTATTATTAACCTTATTTTCCAGTTATAAGTTAAACAGATGTTATATTAAACGTTGTCTTGTCAACATTTTGGAAATTGTTTGTGTTCATTGTGATATTGTTTAAAATGTTACTTTTCAAAGGGGGTGTACTCATTTATGCTGAACACTGTACATGGAACAGATCTGCTTTGGTGACCCCAAATAAATGGGAGCAGCTGAAAGAAGAAGGGGTGTGGGAAGCCATGGCCTAAAGGTTAGAGAAGCAGCTCTGGGACCAAAAGGTTGCTGGTTTGACTCCCTGGATCAGCAGGAATGGTTGAAATGCCCTTGAGCAAGGCCCTGAACCCCCAACTGCTCCCCAGGCTGCTCTGGGTATATTGTATGTTGCTCTGGATAAGAGTGTCTGTTAAATTCCTGTAATGGGTGTCATCCTTGTATGCATCTCAAGAACCCCCATGGTGCTCCATAATGCAGATCCTCAAAAGACATATGTGCTGGAACGTGAAGATATTCTTTGCCCAGATCTAGATCACTTTTGATCTAGAAAGTTCATTGAGGAAATCCAATTTCTTGTTTCTTGATGGGGTCTGGGTTTCTCTCAGGGGGCTGACAGTGGAACTGAAATTTGTCCTCATGAGAGACTGTCATCAGGGGTCACTGGTGTAATGTATTTACTGTCCAATGAACAATGATTACCTCTGCCAGCTATGTTTGTTTGTTTGTTCCCAACATCATTCAAAAAATAGTGAACAGATTTATTTGGAGGAAAAGTGAGCCATGGGCCGAGGAAAAATTGATTAGGCTTTGATACAAATCTGGATATGTACACAGATCCAGGACTTTTTTTTTTTTTTTTCCAAATGTAAGTCAAAAAGTAGTGAACATATTTGGATGAAATTTGGTGGACAGCTTTAGTATTATCCAAGGTTCAAGTGATTTAATTTTGATATTGATAACATGTGGCTTGGTGGAGGTATGAACTCTACAGAGTGACCTTCTAGTTTCAGCTGTAAGGCATCCTGTCAGCAGCCCACACCCTTCATTGGCAGACTCCATTTGACTAACAGTGAAAACTTCTGCTCTTCTCGGCAGGGCTTCATTGGTCACTGGTCTACGAAACAACCCTGGCACATACAGTAGTTTCCACAGGGTTGAGTTACACCATTCCAGAAACTGGACTGTATAAATGAGTGGAAAAATGGTGCACAGTGTTCCTACTTAACAGTGGACACCCTTAGTGTGTTGAAGTGGCTGCTCAAGTGTGTTCGGTGTGCTTAGCCACAGTCAGGTGGTGCCAAGGGAGGCCCCACTCAACATGGACAAAAGGAAACCCAAGTTAGAGGAGTCCAGCTAACTTGACATGATTAGTGGTGGAGAGTGCAGAATGGCAAGGGAGAACCAATCAACCAGGCATCTTCAAAGGCTGAAGACACCCCCATGAGGAAATGAGAAAATGCTTCAGACAGTGCAGTAATTAGAAATAGAAAGTCTTGCAAATGAACAAGGGAACCCAGTGCAAGCTGTTAGCTACATTGCTCCAAAAAGTCCAAAATACACTTACTGCAGCAATGAAGAGATGACAGGAGATGATAGGAGTCTCTTTCCAGATGTGGAGAAGAGGGGACCTGTAACTACTGCCTCCCAAGCTGGAGATAGCTCCAGAGGGTGTAAAGTGTAGAAGGCAAGAACAGGAATAAGGAAGAGAACTATGGCTGCAGGACCCCAGAATTTCTATCAAACACGACATCATACGGTCATTTTGTGATGTTGGTGAAGGTCTCAGTATGCATCAGAAGGTATCCAGGTGATCCTCACCTCCCCTAGTGGTTAGACGGAGTGAAATAAAATCTAAAATCTGTGATGAAGGGACATCACGAGGTAGGACAGAGCTAAATTCCTGGCTGTGATGAAAATCATTCTCCAGTTCATGAGTAAATCCACCTCACCGCTGGCTCCTTCATAATCCTCTCCAATCACACACTTTTTGGATTACACTGCTTCATAATTCCTGCTCGGGTTTTGTTTCTCCTGAATATGATATTTCAATTTGGAGAAGTGCTGGGGTTTTTCAGGAAAAACTCAGAGAGAGAGAGAGAGAGAGACACTAATACTTCCACTGCTTTCTCCCACTGTGACAGTGGGAGAAAGCTTTGGAAGTATTAGTGAAAGAAGTGACTTCTTTCATTAGCATTTCTTTCTTTCTTTCTTTCTTTCTTTCTTTCTTTCTTTCTTTCTTTCTTTCTTTCTATCTATCTATTTTTCTTTGACTCCCATTTCTTTCTTTCTTTCTTTCTTTCTTTCTTTCTTTCTTTCTTTCTTTCTTTCTTTCTTTCAGTAAAAACCGACTCGAACTGAATTTGTGAAAAGGTTGTGGAGAGAGTATGTGCTGTTGTGGTGTCCCATCCAGTGTGTATTCCTGCCTCGTTCCTGGGACAGGCTCTGGCTCCACTTTGCCCCTGACCTGGATAAAGTGCACAGTGGAAGTGAATGAGTCAGTGAATGAGGGATTGTACTGAATTGTATGATTTGAAGAGACAGTAATAGTCCCTGCGGTATGAACCTGTGCTCCTTCGGGGTCCTGTAGAGGTTTAACCTCATCAGTGACGTTAAACACATGGACACGTGTCTTTGTGTGTGTGTGTGTGTTTCGATGGAACACCAGGCCAAGAGTGAGCGCAGCCACCACAGCACATCGGCACCTCACACTTTATTGATCATTTCAGATTTATGACCCGTTATAAATCCTGCACTGCAGGTGGGTTTGGGTTTTACAGCCTCCTCTGCTTTGGCTAAATGTTTATTGTGAGCATCTTTTTATAACATTCAACACTGGGGTCAGGTTTCAGATTACTGTAGGACATCACACACTGCCCGGGGGGAATACAGAGAATGCGCGAGAGAGAGATACAGAGAGAGAGAGAGTGAGAGATAGATAGAGAGAGAGAGAGAGAGAAATACAGAGACTTTTTTGACTTTTTTAAAAACACCTTTAATTACGCCATTGCTCCATGTGTATGTTTTCTTTCACAAGAAATAAAACAATAAATAATGGAGAAAATAAAAGGTACATAAAAAGTCATTGCTAGAAAATCATCAAATTCAGTACATAAAAACCCTTCTCTATTAAACATTCTCACACACACACACACACACACACACACACATAATTGTACATTAAAAGTTGAGAATTAGTGCACCATCCTCTTCAAGTGAACATAAAACCTGTCTAAAACCCCACAGATCTATAAAAGTGTCCAGGTTATTGGTTAGTCTGTAAAAAGCACACTCTACCTTAAGACGAGATGCATCCAAACCTTTCAGGCTCTGACCCATCCCAGGCCCAGCATCTGATTCTTTCTGGTCTTCCAGATTGCTAGTTTTGCAGTTCCGATTAAAACATTAATTAAAGCCTGAGTCTGTCTTTTCCTGACTGTGTATCTTGGCCCAAAGACAAACAAAGGGACGGAAAATTTCTCCCCTAGGTGTTCCACCCACTCTTGCAGTGTCTTAAATAGGCCCACTAGACGAGGACAAAGAGACACCAAGTGTTCTAGGGTTTCCTGTTAGTGACAGAAGGGACAGTCCTCCCTAGTGCTGGGATCCAGGTGAGCCCTGTGTCTGTTTGTGGCTATTGCTCCATGTATGATCCTCCACTGGAGGTCAACTGTCCATTTCTCAATGGGTGGCTTGTATAGAGTCCTCCTCCAGCAGCCTTTAGGGGTGCATTCTGGAGCAAAAACCTGGGTCCACCTCGACTCCCTGACTTCGACCAAAGAGTGGAAATTCAGTACCTTTACACAGCTGTAATAGAGCTGCTTCTTCCCACATGAGCTGAAGTTACCCATCACTGGTGTTTTCAGGGACAGAAGCAGCCCTCTCTCCTCTCGCCACTCTTCAGTCACAGGTCTGACGCTTAGTGCAGGAAAGATGTATTTGTAGTCCTCGTGCCATAGGTCAACCAGGGTACAGTCCTGGGCGTACACCCTGAGTGGTACAGACAGGGACTGACAGACCTCATCCACTATCTTCTTCAGCACCCTGGAAGACCTGATGCCGATGACTCCACCAAGCCTCTCCGGAGATGTTCTTATGAGGTGGCCCAGTTTAACGATGCCAGCCTCAACAAACTTGATGCGAAGTGATGTGGAGGAAAGTGTGCTGGATGTAAAGAAGTCATTGTATAACAGCGGCTCCTCAAAGATCCACAAACCAGGTCTGAGGTCCATGGTCCATGTGGTCTTGAATGTCCTCCATGCATCAAGCATCGAGTTGTAGAAAGGTGTTATTCCAGCCAGGTCGACTTCAGAGGTCCTTAGAAGAAACAGCTGTTTATCCAGTCTTAGCTGGCCAGCCTTCCTCAGGAGTAGCTGAACAGATGCCAGCCAGCAATAACTGCAGCCATAGAGTAGCCTCTGTGCCATCTGCAGTCTGAAGGCAGCAATTCTTGATGAAATGTCCTCCCTCAGCCACAGGGAGATAAAGAACTGGTGCCCTCAGCCAATGCTGACCTGACCAGAAGTTGTTCACCATGAGCCACTATATGTCCCTCATGAGGCCTGGTGGTGGCGGCACTAAGACAATCAGTCTATGCCAAAGGGAAGAAGTGATCAGGTTATTGGCTATCAGAACTCTACCCCTGTAGGACAGCTGGGGAAGCAACCATTTCCATTTAGACAACTTACACTACGTTCACACTGCAAGGCTTAATGCTCAATTCCGATTTTTTTGTGAAATCCGATTTTTTTGTGAGGTCGTTCACATTAACAAATATATGCGACTTGTATGTGATCCTCAGTATGAACGAAAAGCGACCTAAAAGTGTTCCGCATGCGCATTGCAGGATACGACGACGTCACACACAGTGAGCATGGCCAGTGTTTACGGAAGTAAAACCGCCTGGTTGCGGTATGACTCATCCAATCTAGCTTGAATAGCTGTATCTCCCCAAATGGAAATCAGCTCCCTAACCTCTGCGTCCTTCCATTGAGAAGATTCAGAACCTTCACAGCCCAAAGCGTCCCTCGCATTGATGTCATGCGCAGGGGTGCAGATACGTTTTTTTGAACTGGGGGGGACAAAAAACTGGGGGGGGACAAAGCTGCCAGCAAACCAACCCCAACCCTGATATGCCTGTCAAACTTGTTGTGGGTTACTATAGCAACCAAGCTCGAGCTCGCAACCTGTGCAGTCTGCGCAGCTCAACCAACCGAATATCAGTCTTTGTTTTGTTTTATGTGAGTTGTTGCAACTATGTATACACTGCTGTGCACTTCAATAAACCGAATGGTAATTAGTCTTTTGATTTTTCTGTGAGGTTTGCCTTATGCAAAGTGGGGGGGACCGAACGAAGTGAATTTAAATCTGGGTGGGACGAATCCCACCCGTCCCACCCTTTATCTGCGCCCGTGATTATGCGCCATGTTGTTGTAACTTTTTTTGAGAGACCCGCAGCCTACTTCAGCGCAGAATAGTGACGTTTGTGGCTTGTTGATGACGTGTAAGTCGGATGAATGCGACCTGGCGGTTCAGACTGAAGTCGCATATGAAAAGAGCGGATAGGAATCGGAATTAGGACCACATATCCAAACGGCCTGGGTCGGATTTGAAAAAATCGGATCTGTGTCGTTCATATTGTCAATAAAAGATCGGATACAGGCCACATATGGGCGAAAATATCGGATTTGAGTCACTTCAGCCTGCAGTGTGAACGTAGCCTTAGTGTTCACCTTCTCCAGCACTCCCTCCCAGTTCTGTTTTTGGAAGTCCTCACACCCCAAGTACACTCCCAGAACTTTGATGCCTCTTTTTTCCCACTTCAGTTTCCCAGGTAGATCAGGGACGTCTCCTAGGCTCCACTAACCTATTAGACAAGCTTCACATTTGTCCCAGTTAACTTAGCGGAGGAGGCCTTTTCATACACAGTCAGGCTTTCTTTAAGTTCTTGTATATCTCTCCAATCTTGTATAAAACCATTAACATTATCTGCATAAGCTGAGATGGCCACAGAGCGGTTCTGAGCCAGCTCAGGGAGACCCAGGCCCTGTAACCTGCTCCTCAGCCTACACAGAAGAGGTTCAATGACAATACTGTAGAGCTGGCCTGAGATGGGGTAGCCCTGTCTGATTCCTCTTTTAATTGGCGTAGGGCAGCTCAACCCTCCCCCTACCTTTACTAAACAACAGGCTTCATTGTACAATAGTTTGACCCAGGATAAAAAGCTCCCCCTAATTCCAAAAGCCTGCTGGGTGGAAAAGAGAAAACCATGATCCACATGATCAAATGCCTTTTCTTGATCAATGGATAAAATACCAACATTATCTCATCTCATTATCTCTAGCTGCTTTATCCTGTTCTACAGGGTCGCAGGCAAGCTGGAGCCTATCCCAACTGACTACGGGCGAAAGGCGGGGTACACCCTGGACAAGTCGCCAGGTCATCACAGGGCTGACACACAGACACAGACAACCATTCACACTCACATTCACACCTACGATCAATTTAGAGTCACCAGTTAACCTAACCTGCATGTCTTTGGACTGTGGGGGAAACCGGAGCACCCGGAGGAAACCCACGCGGACACGGGGAGAACATGCAAACTCCGCACAGAAAGGCCCTCACCGGCCACGGGGCTCGAACCCGGACCTTCTTGCTGTGAGGCGACAGCGCTAACCACTACGCCACCGTGCTGCCCATACCAACATTAATATTATATAATTTACAAACATCAAATATA
The DNA here is from genome assembly GCF_027579695.1 of Neoarius graeffei. Lineage (NCBI taxonomy): Eukaryota > Metazoa > Chordata > Actinopteri > Siluriformes > Ariidae > Neoarius > Neoarius graeffei. The sequence goes on from NC_083573.1 coordinate 104,564,917, forward strand.
TCTCTTATTAAAAATAAATTATCATACATCGACCTGTCCGGAATACAACAAGACTGATCTGCACCATTAAATAATGCAATACAATGATTTAATCTATTTGATAAAACCTTGGAGAGGATCTTATAGTCCTACAGGTCTCTAGTTCTTTAAAAGAGCTAGATCTCCCTTCTTGGGCAGCAGTGAGAGAACTGCTTGCCTACAAGAAGCCGGAAGTCTCCCTTTTTTAAAACACTCTTTAAAAACAGCCAAAAGGTCCTGTCCCAGTATCGTCCAGAAGTGTTTAAAAAAGTCCGAAGGAAGACCATCTAGTCCCTGAGCCTTGCCTGGTGCCATCTGAGACACTGCAGCAGTCAGCTCATCTAAAACAATTTCTGCATTCAGAGTGTTCTGGTCTTCTAAGCTCAGTTGAGGAAGCCCCCGCAGAAGCTCTGCAGCAGAGTCCATGTCACAGCTACCCGCACTGAATAGATCTGTATAAAAATCCACTGCGAGCTTCCTCATCTCGGCTGGGTCTGTGGTGATGTTTCCATCAGAACGACGGAGACAGACCATTTGTTTCCTCTGAACAGCAGATTTCTCCAAATTAAAAAAGAAAGAAGTTGGTGCATCCATGTCTTGGAGTCTAGTAAAACGTGCTCGGACTAGTGCTCCTTTAGCTCTGTCCTACAGAAGGGAGTTGAGTTCCTGCCTTTTAAAAATTAACCCATCATTTTTTTGTTGATCAGCTTGTGAGGTAAATAATTTTTTTTCCAAGTCTCTTCCAGTTTCTGGACAGTTCTCTGGATTTTAGCTGTGGAATTAGAGGAGTGCTGCTGGCAAAACACTCTAATTTGAGCCTTTCCTACCTCCCACCACTTAATGAGTGAAGGAAAAGTTTCCTTCCTGGATCTCCAATAGATCCAAAATAATTAAAAATTTTTACAAAAATTAAGATCATGTAATTACTTAACATTAAAATGCCAGAAGGACTTTGGTTTTTCCGTGGGACATAAAAAAAAAAAGCTCCATTAAAACTGCATGATGATCTGTAAAAACAACAGGGGAGATTTGGCAGTCAATAACTCTTGAAGTAAAAGGTGCAGAAATATAAAATCTCTCCAACCTTGCTGCACAGACTCTACCGTCAGATATTTTCACCCATGTGTATTGTCGGACTGAAGAGCGCTTCATTCTCCACACATCAACCAGATCGGTTCTCTTTAAAAAGTGAGATAAAATGGACGAGGAATGAATGTGTGGTTCCTCTCCAGTCCTGTCTAGTGTAAACCACACTCCCCTGGATCATTAAAACTTAACTTCTCTTTTAATAAATTAAACAACTCTTTACGTTCAGAGCCTTGGTTTGGTGCATAAACATTAATACAACTAAGAGTAAAATCCTGTCTTTTAACTTTTACCATAAGAACTCTACCTTTCTCCAACTCTGTACTGGACACGATGTTTATATCTAAAACAGGAGAGAATAAAATCGCAACTCCTGCACTAAAATTTGTCCCATGACTAAGAACATATTGTCCATTCCACCATAAATCCCAGGCTATTTTATTCGACTCGTCACTATGTGTTTCCTGTAATAAAATAATATCCATTTTTTTCTGTCTAATTACTTCAGATAATAAAACTCTTTTCTGTTCATCTCTTCCCCCATTTATATTTAAAGAAGTGACTCTTAACCCCTGCATATTGAAAGATAAGCGACAGAAACGTAAAGAGACAGATGGTAAGAACCAGTAGAGATAAAACACCCAGTGCTGCACGGTCATTAAAACCTTTTATTTTTTAAGTTTTGTTTTCTTAATCATTCTACTTTTAGATTCTTTGAACCCTTTCCTCAGACCAGTAACGTGCTTTTTTAACTGATAACATTTCTTTCCATCTCGTAAATCCATTCCAACAGCTCTTTGAAGTGTGGTAACTGATCTGATAAAATTTTCAACGTTGGGAAAATGATCTTTAACATTTGCTTTTTTTCTAAAAGTTTCATCCAAAAAATTATTTATTTCCTCGAGTGAATAAAGGTCCTCGCTTTGAGAGATGATGTTCGTTATGGAAACAGAGTCAGAGTCAGATTCCATGTCAGTCACACTGTCACCAAAACAGCGGTCCGGCTTTGTCACCTCTTCTGTCTCACTGTCGGGTCTGACAGCCTCCTGTAAAACCGGAGACTCTGCGTCCTGCTCGGACCCCCCGACACCGACCTCTCCCGGCTCCACCCTGCTCTGTTCAGCCTCCATCAACGCCGCTGAAACACTACTTCCGGTATCTGTAGCTCCAGGCATGGAGCTTCCGGACTCAACCTGAGCAGGTGGAGCAAATTCAGATGCCGTTGGCCAACCACCATTCACCTCCCCATTGTCAGTCACAACAGTCACTCTACTGCCCCCCTCCCCACCGCCAGTCACAACAGCTTCACCGCTGTTCACCTCCACACTGTCAGTCACTTTGCTGCCCTCCTCCACACCGTCAGTCACATCAACCACCCCGCTGACCCCTTCCCCACTGTCAGTCACATCAACCACCCCGCTGACCCCTTCCCCACTGTCAGTCACATCAACCACCCCACTGACCCCTTCCCCACTGTCAGTCACATCAACCACCCCGCTGATCCCCTCCCCACTGTCAGTCACATCAACCACCCTGCTGAGCCCCTCCCCACTGTCAGTCACATCAACCACCCTGCTGAGCCCCTCCCCACTGTCAGTCACATCAACCACCCCGCTGAGCCCCTCCCCAGTGTCAGTCACATCAACCACCCCGCTGACCCCTTCCCCACTGTCAGTCACATCAACCACCCCGCTGATCCCCTCCCCACTGTCAGTCACATCAACCACCCTGCTGAGCCCCTCCCCACTGTCAGTCACATCAACCACCCCGCTGAGCCCCTCCCCAGTGTCAGTCACATCAACCACCCCGCTGACCCCTTCCCCACTGTCAGTCACATCAACCACCCTGCTGAGCCCCTCCCCACTGTCAGTCACATCAACCACCCCGCTGATCCCTTCCCCACTGTCAGTCACATCAACCACCCTGCTGACCCCTTCCCCACTGTCAGTCACATCAACCACCCCGCTGCCCCCCTCCCCACTGTCAGTCACATCAACCACCCCGCTGAGCCCCTCTCCACTGTCAGTCACCTCAGCCACCCTGCTGAGCCCCTCCCCACTGTCAGTCACATCAACCACCCTGCTGACCCCTTCCCCACTGTCAGTCACATCAACCACCCCGCTGAGCCCCTCCCCACTGTCAGTCACATCAACCACCCCGCTGACCCCTTCCCCACTGTCAGTCACATCAACCACCCTGCTGACCCCTTCCCCACTGTTAGTCACATCAACCACCCCGCTGAGCCCTTCCCCACTGTCAGTCACATCAACCACCCCACTGACCCCTTCCCCACTGTCAGTCACATCAACCACCCCACTGAGCCCTTCCCCACTGTCAGTCACATCAACCACCCCGCTGATCCCCTCCCCACTGTCAGTCACATCTACCACCCCGCTGATCCCCTCCCCACTGTCAGTCACATCAACCACCCCGCTGACCCCTTCCCCACTGTCAGTCACATCAACCACCCTGCTGAGCCCTTCCCCACTGTCAGTCACATCAACCACCCCCGCTGACCCCTTCCCCACTGTCAGTCACATCAACCACCCCGCTGAGCCCTTCCCCACTGTCAGTCACATCAACCACCCTGCTGAGCCCTTCCCCACTGTCAGTCACATCAACCACCCCGCTGACCCCTTCCCCACTGTCAGTCACATCAACCACCCCGCTGCCCCCCTCCCCACCACCAGTCACAACAGCTTCACCGCTGTTCACCTCCACACTGTCAGTCACTTTGCTGCCCTCCTCCACACCGTCAGTCACATCAACCACCCCGTTGACCCCTTCCCCACTGTCAGTCACATCAACCACCCCGCTGACCCCTTCCCCACTGTGAGTCACATCAACCACCCCGCTGATCCCCTCCCCACTGTCAGTCACATCAACCACCCCGCTGACCCCTTCCCCACTGTCAGTCACATCAACCACCCCGCTGAGCCCCTCCCCACTGTCAGTCACATCAACCACCCCGCTGATCCCTTCCCCACTGTCAGTCACATCAACCACCCCGCTGAGCCTCTCCCCACTGTCAGTCACATCAACCACCCCGCTGAGCCTTTCCCCACTGTCAGTCACATCAACCACCCCGCTGACCCCTTCCCCACTGTCAATCACATCAACCACCCCGCTGACCCCTTCCCCACTGTCAGTCACATCAACCACCCTGCTGATCCCCTCCCCACTGCCAGTCACATCAACCACCCCGCTGAGCCCCTCCCCACTGTCAGTCACATCAACCACCCCGCTGATCCCTTCCCCACTGTCAGTCACATCAACCACCCCGCTGACCCCTTCCCCACTGTCAGTCACATCAACCACCCCGCTGAGCCCCTCCCCCGTCAGTCACATCAACCACCCCGCTGATCCCCTCCCCACTGTCAGTCACATCAACCACCCCGCTGACCCCTTCCCCACTGTCAGTCACATCAACCACCCCGCTGACCCCTTCCCCACTGTCAGTCACATCAACCACCCCGCTGCCCCCCTCCCCACTGTCAGTCACATCAACCACCCCGCTGCCCCCCTCCCCACTGTCAGTCACATCAACCACCCGGCTGAGCCCTTCCCCACTGTCAGTCACATCAACCACCCCGCTGACCCCTTCCCCACTGTCAGTCACATCAACCACCCCGCTTCCCCCCTCCCCACTGTCAGTCACATCAACCACCCCACTGACCCCTTCCCCACTGTCAGTCACATCAACCACCTCGCTGAGCCCCTCTCCACTGTCAGTCACCTCAGTCACCCCGCTGAGCCCCTCCCCACTGTCAGTCACATCAACCACCCTGCTGAGCCCTTCCCCACTGTCAGTCACATCAACCACCCCGCTGATCCCCTCCCCACTGTCAGTCACATCAAACACCCCGCTGACCCCTTCCCCACTGTCAGTCACATCAACCACCCCGTTGACCCCTTCCCCACTGTCAGTCACATCAACCACCCCGCTGACCCCTTCCCCACTGTCAGTCACATCAACCACCCCGCTGAGCCCCTCCCCACTGTCAGTCACATCAACCACCCCGCTGATCCCTTCCCCACTGTCAGTCACATCAACCACCCCGCTGAGCCTCTCCCCACTGTCAGTCACATCAACCACCCCGCTGAGCCTTTCCCCACTGTCAGTCACATCAACCACCCCGCTGACCCCTTCCCCACTGTCAATCACATCAACCACCCCGCTGACCCCTTCCCCACTGTCAGTCACATCAACCACTCTGCTGATCCCCTCCCCACTGCCAGTCACATCAACCACCCCGCTGAGCCCCTCCCCACTGTCAGTCACATCAACCACCCCGCTGATCCCTTCCCCACTGTCAGTCACATCAACCACCCCGCTGACCCCTTCCCCACTGTCAGTCACATCAACCACCCCGCTGAGCCCCTCCCCCGTCAGTCACATCAACCACCCCGCTGATCCCCTCCCCACTGTCAGTCACATCAACCACCCCGCTGACCCCTTCCCCACTGTCAGTCACATCAACCACCCCGCTGACCCCTTCCCCACTGTCAGTCACATCAACCACCCCACTGACCCCTTCCCCACTGTCAGTCACATCAACCACTCTGCTGATCCCCTCCCCACTGTCAGTCACATCAACCACCCCGCTGCCCCCCTCCCCACTGTCAGTCACATCAACCACCCCGCTGCCCCCCTCCCCACTGTCAGTCACATCAACCACCCCGCTGACCCCTTCCCCACTGTCAGTCACATCAACCACCCCACTGACCCCTTCCCCACTGTCAGTCACATCAACCACTCTGCTGATCCCCTCCCCACTGTCAGTCACATCAACCACCCCGCTGCCCCCCTCCCCACTGTCAGTCACATCAACCACCCCGCTGCCCCCCTCCCCACTGTCAGTCACATCAACCACCCGGCTGACCCCTTCCCCACTGTCAGTCACATCAACCACCCCGCTGAGCCCCTCCCCCGTCAGTCACATCAACCACCCCGCTGATCCCCTCCCCACTGTCAGTCACATCAACCACCCCGCTGACCCCTTCCCCACTGTCAGTCACATCAACCACCCCGCTGACCCCTTCCCCACTGTCAGTCACATCAACCACCCTGCTGAGCCCTTCCCCACTGTCAGTCACATCAACCACTCTGCTGATCCCCTCCCCACTGTCAGTCACATCAACCACCCCGCTGCCCCCCTCCCCACTGTCAGTCACATCAACCACCCCGCTGCCCCCCTCCCCACTGTCAGTCACATCAACCACCCGGCTGAGCCCTTCCCCACTGTCAGTCACATCAACCACCCCGCTGACCCCTTCCCCACTGTCAGTCACATCAACCACCCCGCTTCCCCCCTCCCCACTGTCAGTCACATCAACCACCCCGCTTCCCCCCTCCCCACTGTCAGTCACATCAACCACCCCACTGACCCCTTCCCCACTGTCAGTCACATCAACCACCCCGCTGAGCCCCTCTCCACTGTCAGTCACCTCAGTCATCCCGCTGAGCCCCTCCCCACTGTCAGTCACATCAACCACCCTGCTGAGCCCTTCCCCACTGTCAGTCACATCAACCACCCCGCTGATCCCCTCCCCACTGTCAGTCACATCAACCACCCCGCTGACCCCTTCCCCACTGTCAGTCACATCAACCACCCCGCTGAGCCCTTCCCCACTGTCAGTCACATCAACCACCCCGCTGAGCCCTTCCCCACTGTCAGTCACATCAACCACCCCGCTGAGCCCTTCCCCACTGTCAGTCACATCAACCACCCCACTGACCCCTTCCCCACTGTCAGTCACATCAACCACCCCACTGAGCCCTTCCCCACTGTCAGTCACATCAACCACCCCGCTGATCCCCTCCCCACTGTCAGTCACATCTACCACCCTGCTGAGCCCTTCCCCACTGTCAGTCACATCAACCACCCCCGCTGACCCCTTCCCCACTGTCAGTCACATCAACCACCCCGCTGAGCCCCTCCCCACTATCAGTCACATCAACCACCCCGCTGAGCCCTTCCCCACTGTCAGTCACATCAACCACCCCGCTGAGCCCTTCCCCACTGTCAGTCACATCAACCACCCCGCTGAGCCCTTCCCCACTGTCAGTCACATCAACCACCCCGCTGAGCCCTTCCCCACTGTCAGTCACATCAACCACCCCGCTGACCCCTTCCCCACTGTCAGTCACATCAACCACCCCGCTGAGCCCCTCCCCCGTCAGTCACATCAACCACCCTGCTGAGCCCTTCCCCACTGTCAGTCACATCAACCACCCCGCTGATCCCCTCCCCACTGTCAGTCACATCAACCACCCCGCTGAGCCCTTCCCCACTGTCAGTCACATCAACCACCCTGCTGATCCCCTCCCCACTGTCAGTCACATCTACCACCCCGCTGATCCCCTCCCCACTGTCAGTCACATCAACCACCCCGCTGACCCCTTCCCCACTGTCAGTCACATCAACCACCCCGCTGATCCCCTCCCCACTGTCAGTCACATCAACCACCCCGCTGACCCCTTCCCCACTGTCAGTCACATCAACCACCCCGCTGAGCCCTTCCCCACTGTCAGTCACATCAACCACCCTGCTGATCCCCTCCCCACTGTCAGTCACATCTACCACCCCGCTGATCCCCTCCCCACTGTCAGTCACATCAACCACCCCGCTGACCCCTTCCCCACTGTCAGTCACATCAACCACCCTGCTGAGCCCCTCCCCACTGTCAGTCACATCAACCACCCCGCTGACCCCTTCCCCACTGTCAGTCACATCAACCACCCTGCTGAGCCCTTCCCCACTGTCAGTCACATCAACCACCCCCGCTGAGCCCTTCCCCACTTTCAGTCACATCAACCACCCCGCTGAGCCCTTCCCCACTGTCAGTCACATCAACCACCCCGCTGAGCCCTTCCCCACTGTCAGTCACATCAACCACCCCGCTGACCCCTTCCCCACTGTCAGTCACATCAACCACCCCGCTGACCCCTTCCCCACTGTCAGTCACATCTACCACCCCGCTGATCCCCTCCCCACTGTCAGTCACATCAACCACCCCGCTGAGCCCTTCCCCACTGTCAGTCACATCAACCACCCCGCTGAGCCCCTCCCCACTGTCAGTCACATCAACCACCCTGCTGAGCCCCTCCCCACTGTCAGTCACATCAACCACCCTGCTGATCCCCTCCCCACTGTCAGTCACATCAACCACCCCGCTGAGCCCCTCCCCCCGTCAGTCACATCAACCACCCCGCTGACCCCTTCCCCACTGTCAGTCACATCAACCACCCCGCTGCCCCCCTCCCCATGGTCAGTCACATCGACCACCCCACTGCCCCCCTCCCCACGGTCAGTCACACAAACCACCCCGCTGCCCCCCTCCCCACGGTCAGTCACATCGACCACCCCGCTGCCCCCCTCCCCACGGTCAGTCACATCGACCACCCCACTGCCCCCCTCCCCACTGTCAGTCACACAAACCACTCCGCTGCCCCCCACGGTCAGTCTCTGCGGTCACACCGCTTTCAGTCGTGTTCCTTCCCCTTTCCTCACTGACAGTCCCAGCGGCAGCAGCCGGTTCTGTGCCCTGCTGTCTATGAGGACACGTGACCCGCTTGTGTCCCACATCCCCACATTCAAAACATTTCATGCTCCCCAAACTCGCATAAACAATGTAAAACCCTTCCTCGTGTTTAACACGGAAGGAAACTTCCAGTGTTTGAGTCGGGGAGTCCAGAAACATAAACACTTGTCTCCATAGAGACTGAATGTGCTTTAATTTATCACTTTTGCAGCCTAAACTTACCGTCCAGAATCCGCTTGCGAATTTCCCAAAGCGCTTCAGTTCTCACTCCAGCGCTTCATTGGGAATAAACGGAGGGACTCCGGACACGGTGACCTGGACAGAGGGCACCGCCAGCGGGGAAACTTGTATAAACTCATTGTTAATATATATATTGCTCTCTATGAGCTGATTAACAAGCTCCTGATGCTTCATAAACACCACCACTGCTTTATTCATGCGGGAGATGCACACGATGTTTCCATGACTCACCTGCGCTCTGACCGCGAGCAATACCTGCTCTTCCGGAACCGTGGGTTGTGGTACCACCCTTACTCCATGCTTCAAGTACAGGGGCGGCGTCCTGGAGGACGCCATCCCCGCCCAACAGCCAACAAACAAACACACACAAAACACTAAAACACCACTACTACAGTGGTGCTTGAAAGTTTGTGAACCCTTTAGAATTTTCTATATTTCTGCATAAATATGACCTAAAACATCATCAGATTTTCACACAAGTCCTAAAAGTAGATAAAGAGAACCAAGTTAAACAAATGAGACAAAAATATTATACTTGGTCATTTATTTATTGAGGAAAATGATCCAATATTACATATCTGTGAGTGGCAAAAGTATGTGAACCTCTATGATGAGCAGTTAATTTGAAGGTGAAATTAGAGTCAGGTGTTTTCAGTCAATGGGATGACAATCAGGTGTGAGTGGGCACCCTGTTTTATTTAAAGAACAGGGATCTATCAAAGTCTGATCTTCACAACACATGTTTGTGGAAGTATATCATGGCATGAATAAAGGAGATTTCTGAGGACCTCAGAAAAAGCGTTGTTGATGCTCATCAGGTTGGAAAAGGTTACAAAACCATCTCTAAAGAGTTTGGACTTCACCAATCCACAGTCAGACAGATTGTGTACAAATGGAGGAAATTCAAGACCATTGTTACCCTCCCCAGGAGTGGGCGACCAACAAAGATCACTCCAAGAGCGAGGCGTGTAATAGTCGGCGAGGTCACAAAGGACCCCAGGGTAACTTCTAAGCAACTGAAGGCCGCTCTCACATTGGCTAATGTTAATATTCGTGAGTCCACCATCAGGAGAACACTGAACAACAATGGTGTGCATGGCAGGGTTGCAAGGAGAAAGCCACTGCTCTCCAAAAAGAATATTGCTGCTCATCTGCAGTTTGCTAAAGATCACGTGGACAAGCCAGAAGGCTATTGGAAAAATTTTGTGGACGGATGAGAACAAAATAGAACTTTTTGGTTTAAATGAGAAGCGTTATGTTTGGAGAAAGGAAAACACTGCATTCCAGCATAAGAACCTTATCCCATCTGTGAAACATGGTGGTGGTAGTATCATGGTTTGGGCCTGTTTTGCTGCATCTGGGCCAGGACGGCTTGCCATCATTGATGGAACAATGAATTCTGAATTATACCAGCAAATTCTAAAGGAAAATGTCAGGACATCTGTCCATGAACTGAATCTCAAGAGAAGGTGGGTCATGCAGCAAGACAACGACCCTAAGCACACAAGTCGTTCTACCAAAGAATGGTTAAAGAAGAATAAAGTGAATGTTTTGGAATGGCCAAGTCAATGTCCTGACCTTAATCCAATGGAAATGTTGTGGAAGGACCTGAAGCGAGCAGTTCATGTGAGGAAACCCACGGACATCCCAGAGTTGAAGCTGTTCTGTACGGAGGAATGGGCTAAAATTCCTCCAAGCCGGTGTGCAGGACTGATCAACAGTTACTGCAAATGTTTAGTTGCAGTTATTGCTGCACAAGGGGGTCACACCAGATACTGAAAGCAAAGGTTCACATACTTTTGCCACTCACAGATATGTAATATTGGATCATTTTCCTCAATAAATAAATGACCAAGTATAATATTTTTGTCTCATTTGTTTAACTGGGTTCTCTTTATCTACTTTTAGGACTTGTGTGAAAATCTGATGATGTTTTAGGTCATATTTATGCAGAAATATAGAAAATTCTAAAGGGTTCACAAACTTTCAAGCACCACTGTAACAACTACAAAATACTCAGAAATTAAATAACACAAGAAAAAACAAGAAAAGTTTAGTGAGAAAAAAAATCACAAGCTCTCAGCCAACGCTCACCACACCTTCCACCAGCAAACTCCCAGCATGCAGTGCAGAGAGAGAGAGAGAGAGAGAGAGAGAGAGAGAGAGAGAGAATACAGAGAGAGCGTGCAAGAGCGAGAGAGAATGAGAGATACAGAGAGAGCAAGAGAGATACAGAGAGAGAGATACAGAGAGAGAGAGAGATACAGAAAGACAGAGAGAGAGATACCAAGGAAGAGAGAGAGAGAGAGAGAGAGATGGAGGGAGAGGGAAAGAGAGACAGAGCACGGGTGGGGGTTATGGGAGGTGTGTCTCATGGGACGTGTGAATATAAAACCAGAGAGCTGCTTTTATCATATTAATATAAATATATTTATTTTATTATGTCCAAAGAATCCTCATGGATTAAATATGAGTCCATGTTTTCTAAAACACACCGTGTGTGTGTAATAACTGTGGTTTGTGTGTGTAATCACCATATGTGTGTGTGTGTGTGTGTGTGTGTGTGTGTGTGTGTGTGTGTGTGTGTGTGTGTAAAATCACTGTGTCTGTAATCACTGTGGTCTGTGTGTAATATATATATATAAGGCGTGGTTCTTCAGTGTGTGTGCTGTAAATAACGACCTCAGTTCCAATCAGAAGGGTGTGTTCATCATTATAACACTGAAACGTTCATATCACAGAAAGCTTCTGGCCGTCTGTGTTTAAATCCTCCGCTTTAACATCCTCCAAACACTAACCTTCCCTCATTTCTACACTGCAAAAAATAAAAATCTTAGGAAGTTTATTTGTCTATTTTCAAGTCAAAACATCTAGCCACCATTATTATAAGACATAATTGCCCAACAAGCAAAACCTCATTTAGCTAGAAAGGCTAGTTTTTAGACAGTCCATCTTGAAAATCTTGTATAGACAAAAGGTCTTGAAAAAGTCTTATGCCGCTTTTCCACTACAAACGCGGCCGAGTTGGGCTGAGTCGAGCTGAGTGGGGCTGTTGGAGTTGCATTTCGACTACAACTGCGCTGAACCGTGCTGGCTGGAAGTGGGTGGACACATTGGGTGGAGTTAGCGAAAGTGGGTGGACGTCACGTGATGTCGTTAAGCAGCGCAAACAGTGACATCAGTGAGCTTTTAAGCGGTAGTCTCACGACTCGGATAGTAAACAATAAACATGGAGTCGTTAGTGTTGCTGGTCTTGGTGCTGTGGCTTGTTGTCACCGACAACACCAACAGATACTGGCAAGAGCGTATAGATGAGGCGAGGCGCATAAGGCTTCAGAAATTCTCGTAATTCGTAATTCTTCTTCTTCCGGGTTTACGGTGTTTACAGATCCCAGCGTGCTCGCGGGGCGTGTGTGGGCATGTGAGGACACTCCTCCTCACCAATCAGTGCACAGGGGAGTGTCTGCTCACGCCCCCAGCCTCACTCGGCTCGCTTTGGCTCGCTTCAGCCCCACTCCAAAACCGTGCGAGTTTTAGGGGCTAAGCAGGGCTGAAGCGAGCTGAGTCGCGCTGTTCTTTGGTAGTCGAAACGCGAGCCGTGTCGGGCTGAAGTGAGCTGAAGTGAGCTGAAAAAGGGTAGTGGAAAAGGGCCAATAGACTACATTCAGACTGCACCCTGAAACGACCCATATCCGATTTTTTTGCCCATATGCGACCTGTATCCGATTTGTTATTCACAATCTGAATGACACAGATCTGATTTTTTCACATGCGACCCAGGCCGCTTGGATATGTGGTCCTAATTCCGATACATATCCAATATTTTCACATGCGACTGCAGTCTGACCGGACAGGTCGCATTCATGCGACCTACACGTCATCAACAAGAGACAAACGTCACTATTCTGCGTTGGCTAATCCCGCCTCTTTGGTGGAAAACAACAACATTTGTACAGTTTTCAGAATTTAAATAGACTCTTATAGAATTGATCAAGCTAATGGTGGATTTGGTAGGGACCTGGATGTTGATCTGTTAGCCTGATTAAATAAAACAGTTTCTATAACTGATTTATAACTTAAACCATCCTGTATTACAAGATTATAAGATTGTTCTGGAAATTTCCAGTAATTTGACACCTTCGGTCTCATTAGTCTGCTGCCCACATTAATCAGATTATTGTGCGAGTTCCGCCGCCGCCGCAAAAACCACATCGCCAGGTCTCGCCTCATCTCTATAGCAAACTGCACTGGTGTTTCTGCACCTTGAGCCAGCGCTGAGAGAAGTTGCAGAATTCAGCTGGCTATAAACAATCTAAATAAATATTTATAAAAATGTAGAAAAAGTTTATTAATATGACGAAATAAATATGTGCAAATTATTAAGCCTGAATTAAGAGTTTGGTAATACAGCGGCCGTATCCCAAATGACTGCCTACTGAAGCTCGAGTGCACTATATAGAGTTTAAAAATCCATTACTTCCTAGTAGCATGTAGTGCACTTATATAGAAATTAGAGAGACATTTAGGAGTCAAGCCTCATTACCAGGCTACACGCTTTCATTTCAGTTCAGAAACAAAAACACACACGAGACCTCACACTTTAACACTAACCAGATAATTAAACAAACAAAAAAAAGAAATCATTAAACATGAAGAGTGCGTTTTTTTTTTTTGTTTATGTATTACGTAGATGTGCTTATTACGTGTCAATTTGCGCATGTGGGACACTTTTGGGTCGTTTTCCGTTCATATTGGAGATCGCATACAAGTCTCATATAATTGGTAATGTGAACGGCCTAACAAAAAAATCGGATTTCACAACAAATCGGATATGGGTCGTTTCAGGTTGCAGTCTGAACGTAGTGTTATTTGGAGCACCTTTGAAAATAAAACAAGTTTTTTTTTTTAAAACAAGTAAGTACATTTTGGACATTTGTCAAATGCGGTTCATCTTGTTTCAAGAAAAAAAAAACAAAGTATGCTTGTTTTGGGAATAAATGAACTTTACTGAAATCTTTGAATCTTTCATGTTGCTTTGGCGTTGTATAAGCACTGTAAGTCAAAATGCGTAGACTTTTTTTTATTATTTATTTATTTTTGGTGCCTGAGGTCCTGGGGAAGTGGAATCTTAAGAGATGTTTTAATGTTTGAATGTTGAAATGGGGAAAAAAATAAACTTGTTGCAATGCTACACGTGTCGTCAACTTGATTCAAGATAGTCTCTGGTCTCGTATCTAGAGTATTTAACTAATTACAGGTCACAGAAGGAGAATCTTTTAAGCTAGCAATGCTTAGTTGTAGAATTTAACAATCCTAATATTAGTATATTTATCTTAAATTCAGTTTTTACTGCTAAGACTTTGTCATGAATTTAAGTGAAATACCCTTCAAATGAAATAAATAAAAATGACTTGAATGGCTAAATGTAAGAAGTACGATCTTGTTATAAGAACTACTTTGATTATTTTGAGTTAATCAGATCTCGCATAATAAGTTCCCTAATTTTATTTTGGAATTATTTCATCTAAAAACAGGTTAGATTTTTCATCTTACTTTAAGAAATCTTACCAAGTCAAATTTGACTAGTTCCATTGGCAGATTTTTTTCACCTGATTCAAGCAAATATGCTTTGTTTTAATCTTTTATTTCTTATTTTTGAAAGGCCATTCATTTTTTGCAGTGTGGGGGTTATGGGAGGTGTGTCTCATGAGACGTGTGAATATAAAACCAGAGAGCTGCTTTTTAGACTGGTACCAAAATCCACAATTGTGACACCCAAAGGCATTTTTGAGACAAAGTCGGCAAACAGTCTTATTTTGTCAATTTGGCTGTGCCGAATTCAAATCTGCAATATGCTGAGCTCTATCTGACCTTTGTTGACCTCTAGAGGTCATTGAACTTTGGGCCTGTAAACGTCTCAGCTGAACCCAGTTTCTCAGCTTTCTAAGGAATGAAATGTACTAAAATGATTAATGAAGTTAGCAAATGGCCTTGTTTGTTAAATGTTTGGGTGCTGAATTCATTTTTCATTTGTAAAACGACATATGACCTCTGATAACCTCAAGGTCATTAAACTTGGCCTATAGGCCTATGCATTTAACGGCATTTTTAAACTGACTTTACTCCCCCAAAAAGAATATGAACAGACAAAAAACAAATAGAAAGGAACAAATACAACATTAAATGCCAGTCCATGTACATGTGACTTACTTTTCACAATGAGAATGCCTCGGCGATCACCTTACATAACATTGCATTACATTTAGCGGTTATTGTTTATACAAAGCTACTGAAAAAAGGACAGATTCAGCAGCATACAAAATGTGGGGGCATACAGTGGTGCTTGAAAGTTTGTGAACCCTTTAGAATTTTCTATATTTCTGCATAAATATGACCTAAAACATCATCAGATTTTCACACAAGTCCTAAAAGTAGATAAAGAGAACCCAGTTAAACAAATGAGACAAAAATATTATACTTGGTCATTTATTTATTGAGGGAAATGATCCAATATTACATATCTGTGAGTGGCAAAAGTATGTGAACCTTTGCTTTCAGTATCTGGTGTGACCCCCTTGTGCAGCAATAACTGCAACTAAATGTTTCCGGTAACTGTTGATCAGTCCTGCACACCGGCTTGGAGGAATTTTAGCCCATTCCTCCATACAGAACAGCTTCAACTCTGGGATGTTGGTGGGTTTCCTCACATGAACTGCTCACTTCAGGTCCTTCCACAACATTTCCATTGGATTAAGGTCAGGACTTTGACTTGGCCATTCCAAAACATTAACTTTATTCTTCTTTAGCCATTCTTTGGTAGAACGACTTGTGTGCTTAGGGTCGTTGTCTTGCTGCATGACCCACCTTCTCTTGAGATTCAGTTCATGGACAGATGTCCTGACATTTTCCTTTAGAATTCGCTGGTATAATTCAGAATTCATTGTTCCATCAATGATGGCAAGCCGTCCTGGCCCAGATGCAGCAAAACAGGCCCAAACTATGATACTACCACCACCATGTTTCACAGTTGGGATAAGGTTCTTATGCTGGAATACAGTGTTTTCCTTTCTCCAAATATAACGCTTCTCATTTAAACCAAAAAGTTTTATTTTGTTCTCATCCGTCCACAAAATTTTTCCAATAGCCTTCTGGCTTGTCCACGTGATCTTTAGCAAACTGCAGATGAGCAGCAATGTTCTTTTTGGAGAGCAGTGGCTTTCTCCTTGCAACCCTGCCATGCACACCATTGTTGTTCAGTGTTCTCCTGATGGTGGACTCACGAATATTAACATTAGCCAATGTGAGAGAGGCCTTCAGTTGCTTAGAAGTTACCCTGGGGTCCTTTGTGACCTCGCCGACTATTACACGCCTTGCTCTTGGAGTGATCTTTGTTGGTCGCCCACTCCTGGGGAGGGTAACAATGGTCTTGAATCTCCTCCATTTGTACACAATCTGTCTGACTGTGGATTGGTGAAGTCCAAACTCTTTAGAGATGGTTTTGTAACCTTTTCCAACCTGATGAGCATCAACAACACTTTTTCTGAGGTCCTCAGAAATCTCCTTTGTTCATGCCATGATATACTTCCACAAACATGTGTTGTGAAGATCAGACTTTGATAGATCCCTGTTCTTTAAATAAAACAGGATGCCCACTCACACCTGATTTGTCATCCCATTGATTGAAAACACCTGACTCTAATTTCACCTTCAAATTAACTGCTAATCCTAGAGGTTCACATACTTTTGCCACTCACAGATATGTAATATTGGATCATTTTCCTCAATAAATAAATGACCAAGTATAATATTTTTGTCTCATTTGTTTAACTGGGTTCTCTTTATCTACTTTTAGGACTTGTGTGAAAATCTGATGATGTTTTAGGTCATATTTATGCAGAAATATAGAAAATTCTAAAGGGTTCACAAACTTTCAAGCACCACTGTACAGGGTATACAGGTTAATCAGGGTTAGTATATATGAGAGTTTTTTTCTTTGTTTTGTTTTAAACGGGGTAAAGCCTTTACAAAAAACAAACAACAAAGAAAAAAACTCTCATATATACTAACCCTGATTAACCTGTATACCCTGTACGCCCCCACATTTTGTATGCTGCTGAATCTGTCCTTTTTTCAGTAGCTTTGTATAAACATTAACCGCTAAATGTAATGCAATGTTATGTAAGGTGATCGCCGAGGCATTCTCATTGTGAAAAGTAAGTCACATGAACATGGACTGGCATTTAATGTTGTATTTGTTCCTTTCTATTTGTTTTTTGTCTGTTCATATTCTTTTTGGGGGAGTAAAGTCAGTTTAAAAATGCCGTTAAATGCATAGGCCTATAGGCCAAGTTTAATGACCTTGAGGTTATCAGAGGTCATATGTCGTTTTACAAATGGAAAATGAATTCAGCACCCAAACATTTAACAAACAAGGCCATTTGCTAACTTCATTAATCATTTTAGTACATTTCATTCCTTAGAAAGCTGAGAAACTGGGTTCAGCTGAGACGTTTACAGGCCCAAAGTTCAATGAGCTCTAGAGGTCAACAGAGGTCAGATAGAGCTCGGCATATTGCAGATTTGAATTCGGCACACCCAAATTGACAAAATAAGACTGTTTGCCGACTTTGTCTCAAAAATGCCTTTAACTCCTTAAATAAGCACTTTTTTGAATTTTGGTACCAGTCTATTTATCATATTAATATAAATATTAGTGCTGTCAAAAATGTTGCGTTATTAACGCGTTAACTTGACTCAATTTTAACGGCGATAATTTTTTTATCGCGAGATTAACGCTCTGTGACATGATGTAGGTTTTTCATAAGCTTTTGAAACTGCCAGGAACTTGCAACAGAGACTTTGGTTAGAAAACCGATAGCAGCTAGACTGTAATGCCCCGCCCCACACAGCCAGAGTCCTCTGCCCCCCCAAAGAACCAGCGTGGGCAGGGCGCGCTAGTAGAGATGGGATTTATGGCTCTTTGATGGGATCCGCATCTTTGTGATCCGTTCTTTGAAAAGAGCCGTTCAAAAGACTGGCTCATTTGGCTCTTTTTAAATATTTATTCAGTTTTAAGAAGACAGCGTCTAAAGAAGCCAGATCCCTCTGAACTGTAAACTCAATGCTATCCCAGAAATCCTTCCTGTAATATGCAAATTTGGCCGCCTCTGATTGGACAGCGCGACGCATCAACAGGCAGAAAGTGTAAAAGTACAAAATGTGTTAAGTGAGCTGAAACAGTAAAGATCAGATTCAATGCAATATTTATCAACGAACAACTTAAAGTTAATATAATAGTGTACTTTATATTATAATCAAGCATGTCAAGCCTACCGTCACTGTGTAACCTATCTCTCTCAAGCAGTAGATCACTTCACTCATGGTTCTCTTGCTAGCCCCGCGCCGGTGCTCGGCTTAGGTTTCACTTTGCAGTGGCTGTGTCAAGACGTGTTATGCTTTGCAATAAAAAAAACATTGGTACAAAGCAAGCCCATTCACTTTTTTATGCTGATAAGAGAATTACAATGTTTTTTTATGTGACAAAAATGTGCGATTAAATTGCGATTAATCGCGAGTTAACTATGACAGTCGCGACATTAATCGCGATTAAATATTTTAATTGCTTGACAGCACTAATAAATATATTTATTTTATTATGTCCAAAGAATCATCATGGATTAAATACGAGTCCATGTTTTCTAAAACACACCGTGTGTGTGTAATAACTGTGGTTTGTGTGTGTAATCACTATGTGTGTGTAAAATCACCGTGTCTGTAATCACTGTGGTCTGTGTGTAATATATATATATATATAAGGCGTGGTTCTGATGGTCTTCAGTGTGTGTGCTGTTAATAACGACCTCAGTTCCAATCAGAAGTGTGTGTTCATCATTATAACACTGAAACATGTTCATATCACAGAAAGCTTCTGGCCGTCTGTGTTTAAATCCTCTGCTTTAACATCCTCCAAACACTAACCTTCCCTCATTTCTAATAAAATCAGGAGAAGTGCTTTAGTTTGGTGGAGAAACTTTTTATTTCCTGCAAACCTGGAAAATTCATTCTGCACATCTGTCCTCGAACAAATCAGAACATGAGTAAATAACAAGAAATAGAGGGAAAATAATACAGTTTTCCATGACCAAAAAAAAAAAGTTGGAAATTTCCTAAAACCACTTTTGATTTCTGGAAAGTGAGGATTTCCAAGACTTTCTCAGGACTGTGGGGAAACCTCATCATCACGTCTTGGACATAAATAAATAAATAAATAAATAAAGGAAAAAAATGTAAAATTTCCAAAACCTTCCCAAAAAACTTGATCCGGTCTGAAAAATGAAATGTAATTATCTCTGTATTTTCCAGGAATCTGCAAATTATTTTCCTCATTTTAAAACTTTAAAGCCGATGTAAAAGTCAGCGCTGTGACGTATTTGCGCTCTGAAATCTCACGTCTCCGGGACACTGTTCACACTCGGCACTACAGCGAGACCACAGCGTCACACGCTCGTTTCAGTCTGACACTGAATTAACAGCGTTGTGTTAACGTTAGAGACGCTGCCCGTTTCTGCGAATAGATACTGTATTATCTCATCTTTACAGTTGTGTTAATATGATGAAGTGAACAGGCTCCAGGTTACTAAAAGGAGCTGTGTGAGTGTTTTACATCAGTGCTGAATGTTGGAGATGTTTATTTTCAGGAGCTCCTGCACACACCGAGTGTGAGACAGCGTCAGGGCCGCAATCGCGCAGAAGGGCCGCGTTGCTTAGAATGTGGAAGACGTTTCTGTCAGCAGCGCGCTGGAAATCATATCATATCAAATCAAATCTAAACGATAAACACTCCAACAAACGATCTCGGGATTGGATTTGTTCTTTAATATTCATATATAAAATACTGATCATTTTCAGGTTTGGGAAATGAAAGAACATTTTATTTATTTAATTTTCTGTACTTTTACCCTCAGGAGTGTGGAAACACTAAACAATCATTCTGAAATTTAAAAAAAAAATCAAATGAAAAAAATCCAATTTAATAAAATCCAATTAAAAAAAATCTATAAAATTAATGCCCCCCCACATTCGAAAAATCTCCTTTACAGTTTGATGAGAACTTTTCCAAAAACTTTCTGGGAATTTTACTGAACTTTTCCACATCTGGAAGATGACATTTTAATTTCAGCGCCCTTTTCCTGAGTGTGAGAACACGGAAATAATGAACTTAAAAAAAAAAAAAAAAATCACATAATCCACTTTTTATACAGTGGTGCTTGAAAGTTTGTGAACCCTTTAGAATTTTCTATATTTCTGCATAAATATGACCTAAAACATCATCAGATTTTCACACAAGGCCTAAAAGTAGATAAAGAGAACCCAGTTAAACAAATGAGACAAAAATATTATACTTGGTCATTTATTTATTGAGGAAAATGATCCAATATTACATATCTGTGAGTGGCAAAAGTATATGAACCTTTGCTTTCAGTATCTGGTGTGACCCCCTTGTGCAGCAATAACTGCAACTAAACGTTTGTGGTAACTGTTGATCAGTCCTGCACACCGGCTTGGAGGAATTTTAGCCCGTTCCTCCGTACAGAACAGCTTCAACTCTGGGATGTTGGTGGGTTTCCTCACATGAACTGCTCACTTCAGGTCCTTCCACAACATTTCCATTGGATTAAGGTCAGGACTTTGACTTGGCCATTCCAAAACAGTGGCGGCGGCAAAGGGAGGGCAGGGGGCGACAGCCCCCCCTAAAATTAGTTACAATGGGAGTCCTTTGACTATTTATAAGGAAGAAAAGGACAGAGTAGTGTGAATAAACAGCCTGCTGTGTGACTTTGTTTTCCCTTATTAAATCCTGCTGTGTCCCTTCATCCCGGCGGCATCCCTTTGTACTGTAGGTTGGTATCACCCATTCGCACCAAAACCGATGCAAATTAGCCTGGCCCTGACGTCACCGATTGCCTCCGCTTTCTGGGATTTTTCTTATTTGGAATACGCAAAACTGCAAAACCCATCACTTTTAGTAGACAAACCGATTTATTAATATTCTGAGGACTAATTAACCTGTTGCTGTGGTAACTATCTAGATATACGTCTGGTCTCCTTGGGTACATGTGGCAAAGCGAGGACCCTGTGACAGCAAGGCTATGACAGTGACGCTAAATTTATATCTGACTGGTAACTCGTGCTCTGTCCGGATGGCTAGACAGCGTTCACGAGGCGTAAAAGCAGTTTTGGGTGCCCAAAAACTTGATGCTGCTGTAGATCTACATAAATTTGCTTGCTGCCCTGACCACTCACTGAAAGTCAGTATGAAGAGGCGTTTCAGACAAAGATCCATTGCAAACTTTTTGGGCTCAACAAAGGCACCCAAGTTGCTTGATGATAATGAGGTAAGTTTTCAGTATACACTACCATTCAAAAGTTTGGGGTCACTTTGAAATGTCCTTATTTTTGAAAGAAAAGCACTGTTCTTTTCAATGAAGATCACTTTAAACTAATCAGAAATCCACTCTATACATTGCTAATGTGCTAAATGACTATTCTAGCTGCAAATGTCTGGTTTTTGGTGCAATATCTCCATAGGTGTATAGAGGCCCATTTCCAGCAACTCTCACTCCAGTGTTCTAATGGTACAATGTGTTTGCTCATTGCCTCAGAAGGCTAATGGATGATTAGAAAACCCTTGTACAATCATGTTAGCACAGCTGAAAACAGTTGAGCTCTTTAGAGAAGCTATAAAACTGACCTTCCTTTGAGCAGATTGAGTTTCTGGAGCATCACATTTGTGGGGTCGATTAAATGCTCAAAATGGCCAGAAAAATGTCTTGACTATATTTTCTATTCATTTTACAACTTATGGTGGTAAATAAAAGTGTGACTTTTCATGGAAAACACAAAATTGTCTGGGTGACCCCAACCTTTTGAACGGTAGTGTAATTTTTTTGAACATCCCAAGTCAAATTTTGTAAACCAAGAAATACATGAATGTTTACTCGCACTGAAGACGAAAGGAAAGACAATTATTCATGCTCTTGCTTTATACCACGTAGCTGAGGAGGTATATAAATCTATTAGCTCTTTAATTCAACAAAGACATTGAGGACAAATTTTTGAGGACAAATTTTCTAGCATTTAGTTTTTGTGGGGGTGGGAAGACCATGAGGAAACTAAGGGAATGTAGTTGTTCCAATTTAACGATACAGCCCTGTATGTCATTCATACCTTCAGCCTTCGATGACCAAACAATGACTTAACAACTGCTACATGTACATAAAAGTATCGTGGACACCACGGACTTGACCCCTATTGCTGCTGCCTTCTCGTCTTTCAATGACGAGAGAATGCGCTACTTTGGTTCCTTCAATTAAGCAAGATACATTTGAACGTTGTAAGTGTATTTACTCACATGTAAACACAGTAGAAAGTACCAAACCCATGGTAAGAGGGTGTTATCCTCTCAACGATACTAAGTAGACGTAATTATGTTATAGTCATTGGTTCTGTTTCATATTGAAAAAAAAATACATGGACAAAATGTACTCGAATGGAGACATTAAACTTAGCTTTAGTCCACTAAAATTTGCCTCTCAAAATGCAGGAAATAGTGTTTTAGAGGGTTAAAATTTCCTAAATTTCCCAGGGGAGCATGCCCCTGGACCCCCCCCCCAGATTTGGCATGCAACACGTTGCCCCCCCAATCCAAAACTTCCTGCCACCGCCTCTGCAAAACATTATTCTTCTTTAACCATTCTTTGGTAGAACGACTTGTGTGCTTAGGGTCGTTGTCTTGCTGCATGACCCACCTTCTCTTGAGATTCAGTTCATGGACAGATGTCCTGATATTTTCCTTTAGAATTTGCTGGTATAATTCAGAATTCATTGTTCCATCAATGATGGCAAGCTGTCCTGGCCCAGATGCAGCAAAACAGGCCCAAACCATGATACTACCACCACCATGTTTCACAGATGGGATAAGGTTCTTATGCTGGAATGCAGTGTTTTCCTTTCTCCAAACATAACGCTTCTCATTTAAACCAAGAAGTTCTATTTTGGTCTCATCCGTCCACAAAACATTTTTCCAATAGCCTTCTGGCTTGTCCATGTGATCTTTAGCAAACTGCAGACGAGCAGCAATGTTATTTTTGGAGAGCAGTGGCTTTCTCCTTGCAACCCTGCCATGCACACCATTGTTGTTCAGTGTTCTCCTGATGGTGGACTCATGAACATTAACATTAGCCAATGTGAGAGAGGCCTTCAGTTGTTTAGAAATTACCCTGGGGTCCTTTGTGACCTCACCGACTATTACACGCCTTGCTCTTGGAGTGATCTTTTTGGTCGACCACTCCTGGGGAGGGTAACAATGGTCTTGAATTTCCTCCATTTGTACACAATCTGTCTGACTGTGGATCGGTGGAATCCAAACTCTTTAGAGATGGCTTTGTAACCTTTTCCAGCCTGATGAGCATCAACAACGCTTTTTCTGAGGTCCTCAGAAATCTCCTTTGTTCGTGCCATGATACACTTCCACAAACATGTGTTGTGAAGATCAGACTTTGATAGATCCCTGTTCTTTAAATAAAACAGGGTGCCCACTCACACCTGATTGTCGTCCCATTGATTGAAAACACCTGACTCTAATTTCACCTTCAAATTAACTGCTAATCCTACAGGTTCACATACTTTTGCCACTCACAGATATGTAATATTGGATCATTTTCCTCATTAAATAAATGACTAAGTATAATATTTTTGTCTCATTTGTTTAACTGGGTTCTCTTTATCTACTTTTAGGACTTGCGTGAAAATCTGATGATGTTTTAGGTCATATTTATGCAGAAAAATAGAAAATTCTAAAGGGCTCACAAACTTTCA
The DNA here is from genome assembly GCF_027579695.1 of Neoarius graeffei. Classification (NCBI taxonomy): domain Eukaryota; kingdom Metazoa; phylum Chordata; class Actinopteri; order Siluriformes; family Ariidae; genus Neoarius; species Neoarius graeffei. Next base: position 104,588,683 of record NC_083573.1, read on the forward strand.
AGCACCACTGTACAAACCCCATTTCCAGAAAAGTTGGGATATTTTCCAAAATGCCATAAAAACAAAAATCGGTGATTTGTTAATTCATGTGAACATTTATCTAAATGACAAAAGTACAAAGAAAAGATTTTCAGTAGTTTTACTGATGAACTTAATTGTATTTTGTAAATATAACCGAAGTTAGAATTTGATTCCTGCAAGACACTCAAAAAAAAAAAAAAACTGGGACAGAGACAAAAGACTGAAAAGTTTATCAGATATTCCAGTAACACCATTTTGGAAAATATTCCAACTTTCTTGGAAATGGGGTTTGTGTATTGGAAAAAAAGAAAAGTGTAGAAAAGTCAGATTACCAAATTTCAAGAAACAACTGATGATCGTTTTTAATCTGTACTCGTTCATTAACATTCGTCGTATTCACACTTTAGAATTCTGACGTAACATCAAGCGACGCAAAACAAAAGATTCGTTAATCCTAATGTTTCTTTTCCACCGATTTCTTTCTCCGACTTTCTTTCTGCAGGTCAGTGATGATCCAGCGCCGTAAATCTCTGAAACTTCAACCTCGAGGCTCGATGACCTGGGATTCGAACTCATAACCTTCTCGGCTCCTACTGAGGCTCTGCGTATGAAGATCCATCTGAAATCGTGAACGTCTTCGATTTCCTTTTCTCTTCCCCGACTGTGTAGTCTACGTGGATGCATATATGTCGAGAGCCTTCCTCTGACGGGTACATGTGCACGTCTCCTTCCACCAGCGTGTCCTGCATGACCTCCACCGCCTGGTCCAGGTAGAGCACGGCCTGTTTCCAGTGCGTCTCGGGTTCGAACGGGGACGTGGACAGGACGAGAGGATGTCTCGAGCCTGGGAAGGGAAAAGCGACGGCGAAGAACACGCAGAAGGCGTTGAAGGCGGCCGAGCGGAAGCAGAGGCAGCGGAAATGTCCCTTGACGGAGCTCAGGTGCTGCAGGTTCACGACGTTGAGGTCCAGCTCGGCGAATTTGACCGAGTGAGATAAGACGTCTTCGACGGTGACGGGCTTGATGGTGATTTCCGAGCTAGCCATGATGCACCTGCGGGCGAAGTCCGTCATGCAGGACATGTCCACGCCGTACTGGCTCTTCACCGTGCTCCAGAAGGCGAGACGCTCCTCCACGAGCAGGTCGTTAATGGGTGCGATGAAGAGCTCGGCTTTCTCGGGGAGCATCAGACCTCCGGGTTTGAGCCACCGATCCCGAGCTGAGATCACCGAGTTCAGCATGGACTCATGGAGCAGGGCGTAACCCATCCACTCACTCACGATCACATCCACCTTCTCAGGGAGGTCTACATCCTCCAGGGCACCTTTAATGACCTCCACCTTGTCCTGCACTTCATTCTGCTGGATGATCTTCTCAGCCTGCTCTGCGATGGAGCTGGCCTCCACGGCGTACACCTTCCTGGCCCCGGCCTGGGCACAGAACACACTCAGCACCCCGGTGCCTGCTCCCACATCCAGCACGACCTTCCCCTCGATGTCACTCTGATTGTTAAAGATGGCTTTCCTGTACGTGGCAGTGCGCACAGTGTCCGCGATCATCTCCTCATGGATACTCACATCCGCATAGCTCTCAAAGTACAGCTGATCCTCAGCACCTTTATCCAGTTTTCTCTTCTTAGAGCCGGCGTGGGACATGTTTCCTTCCTCGCCTCTCGAGAATCCGATCCAATAAAATACCAAAACGACACCTACACCCTATCTATGTGCACTACTTAGTGCATAAAAACAACGGCTTCATACTCACTTTCTAGTGTTTGCTTTGCGATTCGGGTTTTTTCGGTTTACTTCCGCATGTGCACCGGTGCATTATGGGAAACGTAGTATTACAGTGTATACCACGAAAGGCGAATCCTTCACTAGAAAACTACATTTCCCATATGTTATCTAATCCCTTGACATATTTATTTACGTTTATACTTTTATTTCAACAAAATCAGCCTCCATTTTTGTTTAACTTTGGATATATTTAAATTTATATTACATTTAGTTCACGAAATAAAATAAAAATAAAATTTCTAAAAAAAAAAGTGTATATATGTATACACCAGTGGCGGCTGGTAGTCTTTCAAACAGGGGAGGCTGGTCGGTTACGATATTTCTAGATTTTAAAAGAAAAAACATCAGTTTTGCCCATACTCTTGCCTCTGATCTGGCTGATTGTTGGCAGCGTCACAAACTGTGAAATAACAGGTTCTTTTGGCCCATTAGCCTACTGTCCAATATACATGATGGTGGTGTTGGGGGGGAGGGGGGTATATTTAAACATTTTATATTTTAAAATTGTGGCATGTTGTTTAAAAATTGACCTCGGCTGTGTTTTTGTTTAAAAATGTTTTCCAAATTGTAGCTGTGTTTAATTCATATCCAGAAAAATATATATTCCAATAGGGCGGCACGGTGGTGTAGTGGTTAGCGCTGTCGCCTCACAGCAAGAAGGTCCGGGTTCGAGCCCCGGGGCCGGCGAGGGCCTTTCTGTGCGGAGTTTGCATGTTCTCCCCGTGTCCGCGTGGGTTTCCTCTGGGTGCTCCGGTTTCCCCCACAGTCCAAAGACATGCAGGTTAGGTTAACTGGTGACTCTAAATTGAGCGTGAGTGTGAATGGTTGTCTATGTGTCAGCCCTGTGATGACCTGGCGACTTGTCCAGGGTGTACCCCGCCTTTCGCCCATAGTCAGCTGGGATAGGCTCCAGCTTGCCTGCGACCCTGTAGAAGGATAAAGCGGCTTGAGATAATGAGATGAGATATATTCCAATGTAATATACTCAGCATAAACATTTTAAATAGATTCTATATTTTTGGTCCATCCATGACATATTACTAAAGTAGCCTATTTACTGTTGTTGATGTGGGTCACTTGCTGTTAGCCAATTCACTTTCTCGTACCAGGAGAGCTGAAAGGAACGAGTATTATTCCCTACCTTTTTCACCAAGTCAATTTGAGGCGTTGGTCTACCCTGCTCTTTAATTTTAATTTTTTCCTCGAAAGGAAGACTGGCAAATGGCTTCGCCAAAATTAAATCAGCAATGCTTGGCATCCGTGCGCAGCTTTCTTGCTAGCTGACTAGCCCCCTCAAGTTCAAGTTCAGTCACTCAAATAAACAACATTTCTGGAACTAAGATAGCAAACTTGACAACACTATATTTACACTTTATTTACAATGAAAATATATACAAACTAAAAAAGCTGGTAGAAACCGTATGTAATGAATGAAATCGAAATGTAAGCCGATCTCTTACAATACACCACAGCACTTGCGAATCCGCATGGGACTGAACTGATGTTGCCAAATACTGCTGACGTTATCCAGCCCAAAATATGTTCAAAACCCGCCAAAATGCACTTAAAACCGCCCAATTGGGCGAGAAACCGCCCAATCTGGCAACACTGTACTGCTGCCTGTCTATGGACCCTTTTCACGTGACGTCACGACAAACGCGGCCACCATTTTGGACATGTACTACCAGTAGTTTACCACAGCCAGCATTGAGGAACGGTAGCAAAGAAAGTGTTTATTTTCAGCAAGACTTCCATCATGCCACTATATTGTTGTGCACCTGGATGTAGTAACCATCAACAAACAAGGCAAGGGTTATCATTTTATCAGATCCCGGTAGATGCTGACCGACGGAGAAGATGGATAGCGGCATACCAGCGCTTGTGTAGTGACCACTTTGTTGGAGGTAAGACGAATAAAATTAGCCAGAAAAGGCATTACATTGGTGTTAACATTCCATTCTAGTTTACTGTAATTATGATCTGGCAGCTATTTACATTGGATCCAGTGTAAATAGCCGCCGGAGCCAACGTCCGAGGTTCCGGAGCGCGTTTCCTCGAGGCCCGGCCGGAGCCGGCGGCCGCGGAGCCGGCGCGCGCTCGCTCGCGGCCCGGCCGGACGTTGGCTCCGGCAGCTATTTACACTGGATCCGGTGTAAATAGCTGCCAGATCATAATTACAGTAAACTAGTAAATACAGTTTTCTGCATCTTGCTCCTTTTTCTTTTATGTTTGTCGCCTTCCTCGCATTCAAACCGATTTGAGCCGAAGTCCACTACATGTCCAAAATGGCGGTCGCGTTTATGAAGGTCACGTGACTGAAAAGGGTCCATAGTTGAAACGAGCTGTCAATCAAAGAAAATATCCGGCCGCTTTCACCAATCACCAGTCTCCTCGCGGAAACTGCCATGTCCCTCCCACTGTGAGGCTGGGAGTCCGTGGGCGGGCATTTTCGCAGTATTTGTCCAATAACCGTCTTGCATTTTGAGATTGAAAAGCGCAGAGCTCCCAAATGCCGTTGAAGTCCATTGAGGCTGGGAGTCCGTGGGACTCCGTGGGCGGGCGTTTTTGCAGTATTTGTCCAATAATCGTCTTGCATTTTGAGATTGACAAGCACATAGCTCCCAATCCACTGAGGCTGGGCTGCATCGCGCTGTCACGAGGGGGAAAAACTCACGCACACATTAGGTGAACTGGGGAAAGTTATAACGGAATGATTTCGCACTGTAGTGGGTTGAGCACATATATTTCTATGATTCTGGATCTGAAATAGCAATGTTATAAGGTCGGTTATAACATAAGCCTAGCGCAATTCATCCTACACGATGTTCGTCATTTTTAGAGGAGGCTGAGCCTCCCTCGTTGTCTTAAAGCAATCGCCTGTGGTATACACGGTTCCAGTTGCTAATCGAGTGCTAGCAAAAGAACACATGCTAAATTGCTAAATGAAAAGCAACTAGCTGGAAGTGGAAATGTTTATCCCTTCTTTCTTTCTTTCTTTTTGGTTAAAACTGCACCTGAAGTAACTTCTAACTTATTTGAACAATGTATGAGAATGTGCAGCATATAAAATTAATCACTGGTCCATCTTAGCTAAAATTAGATTTTACCCCAAGGCCTCTCTTTCTCTTTCTGTCTCTCTTTCTCTCTCACACCTAGGGTTGCCACCATTCAGAAATGAAAATAAGGGACGCCCACCACGGCTCCTTAGGGCCATGACCACCACGGGCACGACTCCCATGGGGTGGGGTGCCCGCAGCAGTGGTATGTTTTATTTTGAGCAATTCCAGCGTTATGGACGTGACACTTGAACTCAAAATGGCAACAAATGACCCAGTGCATGTTTTATTGTCTCCCAGTATTTAAACAGGTGTTGCATATTTTAAGGCTGTACCATACTGGAGAAGTGATGGAACAAGAACAATTCCCATAGTACATCTAGGGCGTGCCAGAAAATGCCAATAAAAGATGCGTTATGGATGTGACAGAAAAAGTATCACTTTTCTTGGGTGACTGTACATTTTTATCAAACTCTGTGAAATTGTAAACCTAATGTCGAAATGGAGAGATCCATTTGATAGAGGGGTCCAAGGTGAATATTAAAAAATCTTTGTTTAAAATATTTTGTATTTCATGCAGCGTTTCGGAAGGAAAAGTCAGCGTTATGGATGTGACAAAATTCCGTTATGGATGTGACACGTCTGAAATAGACATGGCATATGTTTAGAAAATCAGCAATATAGCCACCATAATATATCAACTCAAAATAAATTAGTTTTGTGCAAAGAGTGTGTTCTGTGTTGCATTTCATACGGATGTACCGTATAATAAGAACTTTTTCAATAAAAATGTTACGGACGTGACGGCGCCTGTCCTGTAAATCGGTGTCGCATCAACACGGCTCCACGGTGACAATGAAATGCGAAATCATCTCATCTCAGCATCTCTAGCCGCTTTATCCTGTTCTACAGGGTCGCAGGCGAGCTGGAGCCTATCCCAGCTGACTACGGGCGAAAGGCGGGGTACACCCTGGACAAGTCGCCAGGTCATCACAGGGCTGACACACAGACAACCATTCACACTCACGGTCAATTTAGAGTCACCAGTTAACCTAACCTGCATGTCTTTGGACTGTGGGGGAAACCGGAGCACCCGGAGGAAACCCACGCGGACACGGGGAGAACATGCAAACTCCGCACAGAAAGGCCCTCGCCGGCCACGGGGCTCGAACCCGGACCTTCTTGCTGTGAGGTGACAGCGCTAACCACTACACCACCGTGCCGCCCATGCGAAATCATATACCTCATTTACAGTTTGCTTCAATAACCCCATTGCGTCCTAAAAGGAGGCTGAACATTGTTGTGGGCGAATATATGTATCATATTTGGTTGTTGAAAAAAGTACTCAATTTGCATTGAAATCACCAAATTCTTGATTGTCATTAGCTAAAGTAGTGAAGGCGAAGGGAACAATTCTTGTGACAAATTGGTTCAACTTATTCACATCTGTAAAATACAGGCCTAGGTGATATCTCTGGGAGTGGTTTTGATGTATTACATGTTGCTTTATTTTTGCATGGTGAGGTTGACATTTACATGGAATTGCCCTTTTGTAGGTGTTTTTAGTAAAGGGGTGATCAAGAAAGCAATTACTCATACTTAAAGCTTGAAATGCTTTATTGCCAATGCTGTAAAAATGTATAATGTACAAGTGGGCAACAATGAACTTTTAAAATATAATCTAAATATATTGAGAACTTAATATCACTGTAAATGCAAGTGCATAACTGTTCTTGGTGTAGGGACTCTCTTTGTGAACCTTGGGGACATTTTTACTTAGAGAGGAAAAAGAGAACAAAAAACAACAAAAGCACAACAAACATGTGTGTCTGCTTATTCAAGAATGCAGAAAACAAGAAAGTGCAAAACATTACTCCTTCCCTCAGCAGTCCTGAGTTCATCAGGAACTGTTGTTTCTCTTGTCTGTGGAGTAGACCAGATTTAAACAGTCAACAGATTAAATTGAATTAAATTGAACAGTATTTGTCTGCTGTCTGTCTTATGACTTGAAATGAAGTCATGTCATCCAAACAGTTAAAGTAAACCACACTAATAAAATATAATTTTTAATCTAGGAAATGTATGTATGTATGTATTTATTTGTTATTATTATAATGTGAATGCTGTGTGCTAATAATAATAATAATCTCATCTCATTATCTGTAGCCGCTTTATCCTTCTACAGGGTCGCAGGCAAGCTGGAGCCTATCCCAGCTGACTACGGGTGAAAGGCGGGGTACACCCTGGACAAGTCACCAGGTCATCACAGGGCTGACACATAGACACAGACAACCATTCACACTCACATTCACACCTACGCTCAATTTAGAGTCACCAGTTAACCTAACCTGCATGTCTTTGGACTGTGGGGGAAACCGGAGCACCCGGAGGAAACCCACGCGGACACGGGGAGAACATGCAAACTCCACACAGAAAGGCCCTCGCCGGCCCCGGGGCTCGAACCCAGGACCTTCTTGCTGTGAGGCAACAGCGCTAACCACTACACCACCACTACACCGCCAATGCTTATCGTTGTTGGATTGTGGGTTGATGCTGATATATCTTGGATAGACGACAGAATGATTCATTCAAACTCACTTCCCCGACAGATGCTCATTGACAGAATGCATGAATGATTTAATACCCAATAAAAGTGATGCATTTCATTACGTTTTCCCCTCCATTTGTTTGTTTGTTTGTCTGTTTGTTTGTTTTTTCCAACGTAACTCTAAAAGTAGTGAACGGATTTGGATGAAATTTGGTGGAAAGGTGAGCCATGGGCCAAGGAACAATTGATTAGATTTTGATGCAAATCCAGATGTGGATCCAGGATTTTTATTTTCTGTTCCCAACATAATTCAAAAAGTACTGAATGGATTTGGGTGAAATTTGGTGGACAGCTCTAGTATTATCCTCGGTTCAAGTGATTTTAATTTTGATTTTAATAACGTGGCTTGGCGGCACGGTGGTGTAGTGGTTAGCGCTGTCGCCTCACAGCAAGAAGGTCTGGGTTCGAGCCCCGTGGCCGGCGAGAGCCTTTCTGTGTGGAGTTTGCATGTTCTCCCCGTGTCCGCGTGGGTTTCCTCCGGGTGCTCCGGTTTCCCCCACAGTCCAAAGACATGCAGGTTAGGTTAACTGGTGACTCTAAATTGAGCGTAGGTGTGAATGTGAGTGTGAATGGTTGTCTGTGTCTATGTGTCAGCCCTGTGATGACCTGGCGACTTGTCCAGGGTGTACCCCGCCTTTCGCCCGTAGTCAGCTGGGATAGGCTCCAGCTTGCCTGCGACCCTGTAGAACAGGATAAAGCGGCTAGAGATAATGAGATGAGATGAACATGTGGCTTGGTGGAGGTATGAACACAACTGAGTGCCCTTCGAGTTTGTTCTGTTTTTCTGGAAAGGTGTAAGTACTGAAGGACATTCTGACTTGACCACAAAGTGTTACTGTAGCTGGAGCTTGACAAAAGCTTTAATAAATGAATGAATAGAATAAAATAGAATAACTATGTTTGCAAATGAAGCAAATGCTAATGTTTACCAGTTGAAAGTCGGATGTGATGTGATGTTCCTTTACACTTCATAATGTTGTGATTTGTCTGAAATGCAAGTTTAATAACTAATGAAAGCCATTATAATTAAATATTATATTATATTTAACGATTATTCACTGAAGGTGAAGTGCATATTGGTGAATAATATCTGAGATGAAGTCGAGGTTATTATTCACCGATATTCACTAAGCCTGAGGTGGATAATTGTTTTAGTATAAATACACAGGTGATTATTTAAAAAAAAAAAAATCGTATTTAAAAAATCATTCATTTCAGTCTTCAAAAGCGGCATGTTAATGTAATAATTTTGCGGCACAGACTTGTGTCAATTACAGTGCCTTGCAAAAGTATTCATCCCCCTTGGTGTTTGTCCTGTTTTGTTGCATGACAAGCTGGAATTAAAATGGATGTTTGGAGGGTTAGCACCATTTGATTTACACAACATGCCTACAGCGTTAAAGGTGCACAGTGTTTTTTTTTTTTATTGTGACACAAACGATAATTAAGATGAAAAAACAGAAATATGGAATGTGCATAAGTATTCACTCCCTTTCGTTTGAAACCCCTAAATAAGATCTGGTCCAACCAATTCACTTCATAAGTGACATAATTCGTTGATTAAGATCCACCTGTGTGCAATCAAAGTGTCACATGATCTGTCACATGATGTCTGTATAAATCAACCTGTTCTGGAAGGACCCTGACTCTGCAACACTACTAAGCATGCAACATGAAAACCAAGGAGCCTCCAAACAGGTCAGAGACAAAGTTGTGGAGAAGTATAGATCAGGGTTGGGTTATAAAAACTTTGAATATCCCACAGAGCTCCATTAAATCCATTATAGCAAAATGGAAAGACATGGCACCACTACAATCCTGACAAGAGAAGAGCACTGACCAAAACTCACAGACTGGGCAAGGAGGGCATTAATCAGAGATGCAACAAAGACACCAAAGATAACACTGAAGGAGCTGCAAAGATCCACAGTGGAGATGGGAGTATCTGTCCATAGGACCACTTTAAATTGTTCACTCCACAGAGTGGGGCTTGTCGGAAGAGTGGCCAGAAAAAAGTCATTGCTTAAAAAAAACACGTTTGGAGTTTGCGTATCAGCATTTGGCAGACTCCTCAAACATATGGAAGCGCATTCTCTGGTCAAATGAGACAAAAATTTAACTTTTTGGCCATCATGGGAAATGCTATGTGTGGCCACAAACCCAACACCCTGAGAACACCATTCCTACAGTGAAGCATGGTGGGGGCAGCATCATGCTGTGGGGATGTTTTTCATCTGCAGGGACACGAAAGCTGGTCAGGACTGAAGGAAAGATGGATGGCACTAAATACAGGGCAATTCTGGAGGAAAACCTGTTTGAGTCAGCCAGAGGTTTGAGACTGGGATGAAAGTTCATGTTCCAGCAGGACAATGACCCTAAACATACTGTTAAAGCTCCACTGGAGTGGTTGAAAGGGAAACATGTAAATGTCTTGGAATGGCCTAGTCAAAGCCCAGACCTCAATCCAAATGGATTATCGAGAAATAATCTGAGTTTCTTGACCAATCAGTGCACACGATTTTTGATCATCACCTGCGTATTTACACTAATTATAATTATTATGCATGTCTAGAGGATATTACATGGTGGTGCAAAGATATGAAGTTTATCTTCGAGTGGTGAACATTATTCACAAGTGAGTGAAGCGACAGAGTGATATATTTTTCAAAATGAGAAGATAAACTTCAAATCTTCATGCCACCATGTAATGTTCTTTATCTTATATGGACACATACACACACACACACACACACACACACACACACACACACACACACACACAAATGCAAGTTAATGAAAAGAATTTTAATTTTGAACCGGTTCGTCATTTTGACAGCACGCGTCTGGTCAGCGGGAAAACACTGGGAGTGACATCATCGGAGCGAAATATCAGGAATTATTATCCATACAGGACACTTTTTTTCCATGGAATAAAAATGGTTATCAAAAGATGGCGGCGCGTACGGACACAGCGGCCCCCCTCTCTCCGTGTTTAGTGTCTAAAAGTGCGTGTTCTAGTGTATGTCTGTGTGCTTTATGTCTACCTACGTACATGTGCGAGTAGTGCACTGACAATATCAGGCACAAGATATTGTCACCACTGCCTTCTAGCTATAGGAAATATGACCAAACATCTCGTCTTGGACCAGAAAGTTATTGAGGAACTTCGAGGCCTGGGTCTTCTCCGCAGGACTACTATATCACCGGACTCGCCTGCTGTGTCTCACCCAGAGAGGAGGCGCCGGAAACAGTGTGAGAGGAAACAGAAGTGTGGCAAGCACAGAGGTATCCGGGCTAGGCTAGCCGCTAGCCAGCACAGACCCACGATATCATCCCTCATTCTGGCCAATGTACACTCACTAGACAACAAAATAGATCACATAGAACTCATGAGATCTGCGCTACGTGATGTGAGAGATTGCTGTGTTTTCATCTTTATGGAATCTTGGCTGAATAACAACATCCCGGACTCTGCTATCCAGCTAGCTGGGCTAACATGCTACCGTGCTGACTGAGCCTTTATGGAAGGAGGCAAGACTCATGGCAGGGGAGTGTGTGTTTACATCAGTGATGCTTGGTGCCGGAATGCTACTGTTGTGCACAAACACTGTTCTCCGCTGGTGGAGTTTATCATCATCAAGTGCCAACCCTTCTACCTACTGAGGGAGTTTACATCAATTCTACTCATCGCTGTTTACATCCCTCCTACCGCTAACACCAATGTTAGGAATGAGGCACTCAGTGAACTCGACCAGGCCATCAGTGAACAACAGACAGCGCACCCGGACGGATTCCTTATCACAGCAGGTGACTTCAATCATGCAGATTTAAAGGTTTTACTGCCCAAATTACATCAACATGTGGACTTTCCAACAAGAGGTGACAACTTACTGGACTTGGTGTACACAACTCAGAAAGGAGCTTACAAGGCCTCCCCCTCCTCCACCTGGGTTTCTCTGATCACATCACCATCATGCTGAGACCTGCATATAGAGATCTTGCAGTCACGTGACCGGAAACTTAACAGCCGCCATCTTGTCGGGCAACAACACAGCTGAATACTGCTGCACTCATGTACAGAATGGATCAATTTCAACCGACGGACTACACGGCTCATTTTTCTAATGAACAGATAACTAGATATATGTCTAAAATAAACGATCTACAGATTAGTGACCTTTATGGCTTACCGGACGTAGTTTTCATGACCGTGTCAGTGGATGTTGAACTGCCAGAGGTGGAATACCCAGATGTGTATAATTACCTCATCAAATTTCCCTCGCTGTTCAGTGGTGAAGCACTGTGTGCTTATAAATCTCTGGACAGTTATCTTTACAGAAATTCAGGATTTGTCAGTGACTCAGATGTGGCATCTTGTAAACAAGAAAATAATCCTCATTGGACGGTAAGTCACTTAAGTATTACTAGTACTGATAGCACTGACCAGCCAATTATAGAATAGAATAGAATAAGGTAATTCCAGCTGTAATTCCAAATCGTCCGTCTTGTTTACCATGGATCTGGCATTGGAGAGATAGAGGCTTAGTGGTGGAGATTTGAGTGGCTGTTTTCTGAGCTTAGTCAACAGGCCGGCTCTGCCTGCAGCCTCACTTTTGCTTCCGCTCCCGATGCCACCTCCTTCACTTTGCTTCCGTTAACAATCCACGGAGATCCCGCTGGTCTCGCTATCTCGTCCGGAATGTTGTGCATGCGATTGAAATCGCTACAAACCGTCATTTTCTGCTGGAAACCAATGTCCAGTAAGTCCATACGGTTGTAGTGGATATTGAAGTCCGATACAGACGAACAACACGCAAAAATACACACAAAAAACATAAAAACCATGCACAGGTAGGGAGAGCTTGTAGCCGCAGCCATTATAGTAGAATTGTATATAGTAGGGTTTTCCAGAAGAAAAGGTAGAAGTAGAAGCAGAAGTAGAACCAGAAGTAGAAGTAGAAGGTGGAAATATGGTGTTTGTCCGACAAAATGGCGTCTGTCACAATCTGGATCGGCTGTGACGTCACATGCAAGTGCTCCATAGACCCAAAGTGAGAGTCATCAGACCAACACAAAAGGAGGTATGTGTGTGGCCAGAGGGGGCCTCCTATGCTTTGAAAGACTGTTTTAGCACTACACACTGGGATGTTTTCAAAGAAGTAGCCACTTACAACGACTGCATAGACTTAGAGGAATACACCGAGGCCATCACAGCATACATCGCTAAATGTACTGATGATGTCACTCACTGAAAAACGATCACTGTTCATGCTAACCAGAAGCCTTGGCTGACAGGAAAGGTTCACAGGCTCCTGCAGGTTCGGGATGCAGCCTTTAGGGCCAGTGCCACCGCAGGTCTAACAACAGCCAGAGCCAACCTGTCCCGTGGCATCAGGGAGGCAAAAGGTCAGTACAGCATTAAAATATCTGGACACTTCAGCAACACCAGAGATGCACAGTCTCTCTGGTGTGGCATTCAAACCCTCACAAACTACAAACCCCCACCACAGACCTGTGAAAGTGACATCACATTGCTAAACTGCCTAAATGACTTCTTTGGACGCTTTGAAACACAAAACAACACACCAGCACAGAAGACCACTCCTCCCCCGGATGAACATGCCATATCATCATCATCATCATTTCCCTCTTGGCATGAGATTGGCCTCGGGGCACAGCTGCTTGGAGCAGGAGAACCTCATCTCCAACATCCACTCGAAGTCTTGTTTGTTCATCTTAGTTTTTAGGGCCTGATGTTTGTCGACCCCAAGCAGTTCCTCAACCTTCTTCCAGTTCCTTCTCTTGTCAAAGAAGACAACTTTCTGGATGGCGTCATTAGCCATTCTGCACATGTGTGCTCTATACTTCAGATACTGAATGTGGCAAAATCATCAACAGGTCGTGATTGGGTAATTTGATAGAGCTTCATATTGGAGATCTTGAAGGCCCAATCCAAGTCCCCATCAACTAGGGATGCAGGGTCAGTTCCCTTCTTACATTGGCCTTTGGGTGGTGCATTTTCCTTGCATAGCCCCCTGCAATCATTTTTCGAAGGAACCCAATCCAGACAGCGTTCAGTTTCTGGAGTTCAGCACCTGATAGTTCCCCCATCTGCACACTGTACAATGGGCGTGACCGCACACAAGTAGTCAAGATCTTCATGTGAGTGTTGAGGTGGATTTCGCGGTCAGTCAGCATGTGCTTCAGCTCAATCCATTTTTCAAATGCTGATGCAATCCTGTGATACAAAAACATTAATGACTTCCCAGTGTTGGTAATGAGATGGCCAAGATAGCAGAACTGCCTCACATTCTTTATTTCTACATTGTTTGCCATCAGTAGGCTTGTTCTAGATCAGAGGTGGGCAATTATTTTTTCCATGGGGCCACATGAGAAACAGAAAATTTTGTGGAGGGCCGGACCAAAAGGCTGAACTAAATTTTGCATAATATTAATTGTATTTCTTTATATAAAGCAGTAAATAACATTGTTTTTACAAGCTGCTAAGACTGATAAGAGTATGGAAAAAACGAGATTGCCTTACAAAAAATGTCATTTATTCAATCAAATTTCCCAAAACAATGGTTAACAAAAATGTGAACGTTTGTACCATTTTTTTTCAGTCACATTCACCCCAAAACACAATAAAGACATCACAATATTGTCTTTCTACTCCAAAGATCAAGCAAGATACAGTCCATGTTTTGTTGAAAGCCCTGCATTCGGCATCTACCTTTCTTCTTTTTGCAGACATTTTGGGGGCTAAAGTCTTCTTGTGACCTGCTTGCAACAACGTCGATTCGGTGTAGGTATCAGATCTACAGATCGGTTTGGGCTCCGGCGCCTGCTGGTGACATCACACTATGTGATTGGCTGGACCATTTGAAGGATGACGTACAAGTTTGTGGTTGGTCTGGACAAATTACGGAAGTAGTTATCATGGGATCAGGTTTCGTGGGATTTCATGTCATGTTCATGTTGCGCGCATTGCGTTTTTGTTGAGCACAACTTCAAAATAAAAGCAATGCACATTCAGTCCATGCATGAGGTAAAATTAGAAAATACGTTTATTTTGTAATTTCTAATTAACCTTACACAATCATTCCTCAGCAGCTCATTCATAAACTGGACCAGCTGGGACTCAACACATCCCTGTGCAACTGGCTGCTGGACTTCCTGATGGGGAGACCACAGACTGTATGGGTCGGCAGCAACTCCTCCAGCACCATCACATTGAACACGGGGGCCCCCCAAGGATGTGTGCTAAGCCCCCTCCTCTTCACTCTGCTGACCCACGACTGCACACCAACATCCAACTCTAATCTCTTCATTAAGTTTGCGGATGACACGACTGTGGTGGGTCTCATCAACAATGGCGATGAGACAATCTACAGGAGCGAGGTGAGCCAGTTGGCCATGTGGTGCAAGGACAACAATCTCTGTCTGAACGTGGAGAAGAGCACGTTCAGGAGAGAGCATACCCAGCATGCTCCACTATCTATCGACAGTGCTGCAGTGGAGAGGGTGAGCAGCACCAAGTTTCTGGGTGTGCACATCTCTGAAGACCTGTCCTGGAGCAACAACACCACATCACTGGCCAAAAAAGCCCAACAGCGTCTGTACTTCCTCCGCAAACTGAGGAGAGCAAGAGCCCCGGCCCCCATCATGCACACTTTCTACAGAGGCACCATCGAGAACATCCTGACCAGCTGCATCACCGTGTGGTGATGCGGCGCCTGCACCGTGTCCTGCTGCAAGTCTCTGCAGCGCATCGTGAGAGCAGCTGAGAGGATCATTGGTGTCTCTCTCCCTTCTCTAATGGATATTTATAACTCCCGCCTCACCCGCAAAGCCATCAGGATTGCAGGTGACCCCACCCACCCATCTCACAGCCTCTTCAGCCTGCTGCCGTCGGGGAGGAGACTGCGGAGTCTCCGGGCCAAAACCAGCAGGCTCAAGAACAGTTTCTTTCACCAGGCGGTCAGGAGGCTCAACTCCCTCCCTGTTCTGCCCCTCCTCCCCCCTCTGCCCCCTGCCACAGATTCTGCTCGCACACCCCCCTGCCCCCCCTTCAGCATCTGACATGTCATCCTCACAGTTCCCCCCCAATACACACACACACACACACACACACACACACACACACACACACACACACACATCTCATCGTTCATTAACACACTGAACTCAGGGCCTGCACATCTCACTTTACCTCACTCATTTGCACTATTCCACACTACCTCACCTTAACAGCTGCTAGTTTGTTTATACTGCTTATTTCATGTTTACCTGCTATACCTCAAGTGCCCTTGACTGTTTGTTTATTTGCACCAATTTACGTGTGTGTGTGTGTGTGTGTGTGTGTGTGTGTGTGTGTATATATATATATATATATATATATATATATATATATATATATGTATGCATATATGAGTGTTTAGTCTGTCTAGTTCTTATCATTTATACTGTTTATATTGTTTGAGTGTTTGTCTAGTTCTTATCAAGTGTTTATACTGTTTATATTGTCTTTATGAGTTTAGTCTTTGTCTCGTTCTTATCTAGTGTTTATACTGTTTATTTATACTGTTTATATTGTTTGTCTGAGTGTTTAGTCTATGTCTAGTTCTTATCTAGAGTGTTTATACTGTTTATATTGTTTTTTTTCAATTATTCTATTTTTATTTTGATTTATTGCATTGCATGTTTGCACCGTGGGTCAGAGAGGACTGAAATTTCATCTGTGCTGTATGTCGAGCATGTATAGCATATTTGACAATAAAGTTGACTTGACTTGACTTACGCGGGCCGGTCAGAATGAACCAAAGAGCCGGATGTGGCCCGCGGGCCGTAAAATGCCCAGGTCTGTTCTAGATTGTATGCTTTCATCAACATTAAAGCCCATTGTCTCTGTCTTCTTATATGACATCTGTAGACCAAATCTACAGCTCCAGCCAGCGTGGAGAGGACCCTCTCCAGGATCAACCCACGTAAGGCAGCTGGACCAGACAGCATACCTGATCGTGTTTTGAAGGACTGTGCCATGGAGCTCAAGGATGTCCTCACTGACATCTTTAATATCTCCCTGAACCAAGCTGTTGTTTCAAAGCTACAACCAGTGCCAAAGAAGCCCCTCCCATCCAGCTATAATGACTATTGGCCCGTAGCACTGACTTCCATCATCATGAAGTGCTTTGAGCGACTGGTCATGCAGAACATCAAGTCCATTCTCCCTCCCTCTCATGACCCATTCCAGTTTACATATAGGCCAAACAGGTCCATAGAGGACGCTATCTCCGCTACTCTCCACCCAGCCCTCACTCACCTGGACTCAAAGAACACCTATGTGTGAATGCTGTTCTTGGATTACAGTTTGGCATTCAACACAATCATTTCCCAGCAGCTAATACAAAAACTCAGACATTTGGGACTCAACACCTCTCTTTGTAACTGGGTGCTGGACATTCTTACAGGGAGGCCACAGAACGTTCGAGTTGGCAGTAACACCTCCAGGACCATCATGCTGAGCACAGGGGCCCCACAAGGGTGTGTGCTCAGCCTGCTGCTCTTCACCCTGCTGACCCATGGCTGTGTACCAATCTACAGCACCAACCACATAATCAAGACTGTGGTGGGCCTCATCACTAACAACGATGAAGCCAACTACAGGAATGAGGTGAGCCAACTGGTCCAGTGGAGTAAAGACAACAATCTCTTCCTGAACGTGGAAAAGACCAAAAAGATTGTAGTCGACTTCAGGAGAGGTCACTCACAGCATCCCCCTCTGACCATCGATGGTGCTGCAGTGGAGAGGGTGAGCAGCACCAAATTCCTAGGGGTGCACATCCCTGAGGACCTCTCCTGGTTCAACAACACCGCATCACTGGCCAAGAAGGCTCAAACTTGCCTCTACTTCCTCCGCAAACTGAGGAGTGCACGAGTCCCACCCCCCATCATGTGTTTATTCTACAGGGGCACCATTGAGAGTGTCCTCATTGGCTGCATCATTGCATGCTACAGAGACTGCAATGCCTCCTGCTGGAAGACTCTGCAACGCATAGTGAACATAGCCAGCGAGATTATTGGTACCCCTCAGCCCTCCCTTATGGACATCTATCACTCCCGTCTCACCCGCCAAGCCATCAGCATCGCTGGTGACACCTCCCACCCTTCACACTCACTCTTCAGCCTCCTGCCCTCAGGGAAAAGGTACCAGAGCCTCCGGGCCCACTACACAAGACTGCTAAACAGTTTCATCCACCAGGCTGTCAAGATGCTGAACTCTGTCCACTACCTACCCCTTACCCCTGGTCTGTAACACATTCGTTCACACAAGAAACTATCTCATCCGTTTGCACATCATGCCACAAACATTTGCATTACTGCTGTATCTGCTGCTATTGCTCATTTGCACTACTGTTCATATTCACCTCATAAGCTGCTCTTCTAAGCACCTTCTCCGTTAGATATTGTATTGTATTTGCACTACTGCTATTTTGTACATTGTTTGATTTTAGAGTGTATTTTTATTTATATTATCTATATTTATAAATATTTATATATATATATTGTTTTTCTTATATATATATATATATATATATATATATATATATATATATATATATATATATACCGTAAAATACCAAATAATAGCCGAGTTCCAATTAACCGCCGAGTTCCCTTTAACGGCCGGGTGTACGCGTGTGTTGTGACAAATAAAGGCCGGTTCCGAATACTCGCCGGGGTCTAAAAAAAAAAAAAAAGCGTCCGAACGTTCTATCTAGAATCTTGAGGCCCA
The DNA here is from genome assembly GCF_027579695.1 of Neoarius graeffei. NCBI lineage: Eukaryota > Metazoa > Chordata > Actinopteri > Siluriformes > Ariidae > Neoarius > Neoarius graeffei. Next base: position 104,606,959 of record NC_083573.1, read on the forward strand.
GCACTTTTCTGGTTTTCTGGTGTTTAAACGATTTTGCATTGCATAGTTTTCTACCGAAACAATATGAATGAATGAATGAATGAATGAATGAAATTATTTCTATAATACTGTTTACAACATTTTGTTACGTGATAATAAACATGCCATTTCAATGTTATAATCTTGGTCTACCGTAATATTTCTTGAGGAATGCAACTCCGTAACTTTTGACAGATGTCTTAGCCACCCCTTTGGGTATACCCAACGAAAGCCAGCGTGTGTGGTGACGTTGAGGACTGCGGGTTTCCAAGGTTGGACTGCTGCTTCTGTTAAACGACCTAAATTGCCGAATGCATGCGTCAAAGCACACACTGAGTTTTATTAAAGACCTTATACCATTTCACTTGCCCTTACCCATTCGGATCTGGAAGACGCTTTACAAAAAAGGTGAGAGCGTTCTAACATGCATTTCAGTCTGCTCGCGGCCAATCTAATCCAAGGGGCCTTTTCAACAAGTAATCTGTCGTGCAAGTTGGGCAGAAGCACGCGTCAGGCAGGCAACATGTAGGCCTACAAGTCAGTAACCTATTCAACTAACTTTCATCCGAACTTTAAGTTTTCTACGGGGTCGAGCCACCGTACCAACTCACTCGGGGAATAGGCTCATATCGGCCAAATAGGGAGACGTCTTGGAGAGAAACGTGAGAATGCAAGATGACAGTATGTAGCCACTGCAGGTCACTTATTTTTCAGCATAAGAAAAAACCCTTTGGTTTGACACTTCGCACCCTAATTATGTTGCTTCAACGTCGCGCCCTCCATGCAATTTCAGATTGACAGACATCGCGAAGCGCAAAGGGTGGAGGCTGCATGGGTGAGGGTGATAGCAAGTGACCATAACTTTGCAGAGTAATTAAATCACAGTGCTGCGCACAGACAATGGTGTGGTTTCTTGATTATTTTGTAAAGCATGCACTTAACTAGTCATTAACAGGAAAAGGTGTGTGATTTATCCTTTATCCACCCCGACTGTGCCATGCGAAGATGCATTCTGCGTCTTCAAAATTCCCCGAAGTCGGCACCGTGCTATCTGTAATCTAACTCTAAACAAACTGTAAGTTATACTGGTTAAAAGTAGGCCTATCTGAGAATGATTTTTTCCCCCGTTTTGAGGTAGATTTTGGGGAAGGTGTTTGTGAAGAAGGAATTAATCGCCTGTTCCAAATAGCCGCCTAGTCTCTAATACGCGCCGGGTCTCTTACGTGATTGAGACAAATAATCGCCCGGGCTATTATTTGGTATTTTACGGTATATATATATATATATATATATATATATATATATATATATATATATATATATATATATATTTTAATCTTTATCTGTTTTTACAAGTAAGGTGAGAGAGAAACGGCATTTTGATTCTCCTATATGCCCTGGATATATAAGGAATTGACAATAAAAAATCTTTGAATCTTGAATCTTTGAATCTTTGAACATGGTGTTCTATTCCCTTCTAGCGGGTTTCATTCATTTGGTTTGATAGCATGCAATATTGTGAGCATATCGCTTATCCTACGTGTATTACATCACTCTACCCAATGGAGAATGCGCGTGCAATATTGTAACAATATTGCACGTTGTCAAGACAACATGATGTCACAAGTCAGAGACGTAAAACTATTGCACTAGCGAGTGACTGTGACAATTTATAAACAAACATGGCCACCGGGTTTGCTTTATTAAAAGCGGAAGATTTTGAGAGAATTTTGGCTGCCAGGTCGCTCCGTTGTGTGTTGCTGTCGAGGTTGATTTTAAAAGTAACTCAGTAACTTACACAGGGAAATGAATACTTAAGTCTGGGTAAAAAATACTGTTGCGAGGGTACAGAAGAAGAGTCTGGAGACAGAAATCTTAGTTTCTCAGTTGTTAGCCTGTGATACTTGCTCTCCGTAGCACTAGTCTGACTGCGCTAATGTTGGCCTTCGCTAACACTACTGCTGAACATGACACCGGTTGGAAAGTAACTGGACTGCCACGCTAACAGCACTGAGTTGCGGGTAAGCTAGCATTGGCCTTTGAGAATGCTGACATGAAGAGAGTGTGTATATTATAATAATAATAATAATATTGGGCGGCACGGTGGTGTAGTGGTTAGCGCTGTCGCCTCACAGCAAGAAGGTCCAGGTTCGAGCCCCGGGGCCGGCGAGGGCCTTTCTGTGTGGAGTTTGCATGTTCTCCCCGTGTCCGCGTGGGTTTCCTCCGGGTGCTCCGGTTTCCCCCACAGTCCAAAGACATGCAGGTTAGGTTGACTGGTGACTCTAAATTGACCGTAGGTGTGAATGTGAATGGTTGTCTGTGTCTATGTGTCAGCCCTGTGATGACCTGGCGACTTGTCCAGGGTGTACCCTGCCTTTCGCCCGTAGTCAGCTGGGATAGGCTCCAGCTTGCCTGCGACCCTGTAGAAGGATAAAGCGGCTAGAGATAATGAGATGAGATAATAATATTGGCTGGCTTTTTTTCATGGTCTATCAGATATATTCCATTCAGCTACTCGTCTTCGACTCGTTCAGTATTATGCTAGCTGAATGGAATAGAAGAAGAAAGAAGAAGAAACCTTTATTTGTCACATGCACACTTCAAGCACAGTGGGATTTATCCTCTGCATTTAACCCATCTGAAGCAGTGAACACACGCACACACACCCAGAGCAGTGGGCAGCCACATTACAGCGCCTGGGGAGCTGTTAGGGGTTAGATACCTTGCTCAAGGGCACTTCAGCCCAAGGCCGCCCCATGTTAACCTAACTGCATGTCTTTGGACTGTGAGGGAAACCAGAGCACCCGGAGGAAACCCACGCAGACACGGGGAGCACATGCAAACTCCACACAGAAAGGACCTCGCCGGCCGCTGGGCTCGAACCCAGAACCTTTTTGCTGTGAGGCGACAGCGCTAACCACTACACCACCGTGCTGCTGGAATATATCTGATAGACCACTCAATGCCAGCCAATATTATTTAAAGATGTCACTCAGATCAGCGATGTATTTTGTATGAAAAATGCGAGTTTTTCAACACGAGAAGATAAATTTCATATCTTCAAGCCAACGTGTGATTTTCTTTTTATTATATCTACTCATTCACAAACAAAAAGTCCACAAATTTATCAAAACAGTTCATCAATGTCCACACAAGTGACGTATTTCACGAGATTTATGTCACAGTTTTGGTTCTCCATGTCCCAGATGGAGCTTATATGAAAAATACAAGTGGTGTATTTCCCAGTAAAACATTCATGTCTACACACACACACACACACACACACACACACACACACACACACACACACACACACACACAGTTGTGGTCAGAAGTTTACATACAGTGACATGAATGTCATCTTGGATATGAATGTCATGGCAATATTTGGGCTTTCAGTCATTTCTTTGAACTGTTCTTTTTCTGTGGCAGAATGATTGTACAGCATACATCTTTAACTTAAAAAAAAACACTAGAATTTGGTGCACAAGTTTTAATTTTCTTTGGTTTTTCTGAAATTAACGCAGGGCAAAATTATACATACAGCACACCTAATATTTGGGTAAAATTTCTCTTCACAAGATTCACCTGGACCAAACATTTTTGTTTACCATGAACAAGCTTCTGGCAGAATTCTGGTTGGATATTTCACGACCCTTAATGGTAGAATTGGTAGAGTTCAATTTTTTTTTTCTTGGCATGGACTCGACTTATAAACACGGTCCACATATTTTCAATAGGGTTGAAGTCAGGACTTGTTTTAAGCTTAAGGTTAGCCTGCTTTATCCTCCACAACCAGCTCTGATGCATGTTTGGGTTCACTGTCCTGTTGTAACTCCCAAGTCCCAAGTTGTGTTCAAGTTTCTGATGGTTTATGCTGAAGAATTCTGAGGTAGTCCTCCTTCTTCATTATTCCATCCACTTTGTGCAGTGAACCAGTTCCACTGGCAGCAAAACAGCCCCAGAACATGATGATCCTACCGCCACCACCAGCTGGTACAGTGTCCCTCTGTACATGGTGGTCATTGTGGCCAAAAAACTCAATCTTTATCTCATCTGACCATACAGCTTTCCTCCAGAAGGCTTTTTCTTTGTTCATGTGGTCAGCTTCAAACTTTAGTTAAGCTTGGAGGTGTGAATTTTGGAGCAGGGAGTTATTTCTTGGCTTGCACCTTCTTATTCCATGGTGATCTGAACTGTAGACAGTGATCCATCAGCTTCCAGTTCATGGCACGGTTGTGCCATGGTGGTTCCTAAGTTGTTCCTGACCATCCAAATCAATTTCCTTTCAGCTGAGGGTGACAGCTTGGGTTTTCTTGAAGCAAAGTGGCTTGGCAAAGTGACTACACCTCACAATAACTTGGGTACAATTGTTTGAACTGATCTTGGAATTTGCAGTTGTTTATAAATGGCTCCAAGAGACATTCTGAAGTTGTGTATATCTGCGATCCTCTTTCTCAGATCTGCACTGAGCTCCTTGGACTTTCCCATTTTACTGTGTGTTGGTCAATCCAATGAGTGCTGTAAACAAACCCTTTTTATGAAGGCACAGAGAAGCTACCAGCTGTAGTCAATCATGGTCACTAACAGGAAGTTAAGAGACCTTGGCCTTGGCAAGATAAAAGACATTTTGGAAGTTTCAGCACCTCTGAATTAATAATCTAAGTGAGCGTATGTAGATTTTTGACCCTGTGTTGATTTCCGAAAACCCAAAGAAAATTAAAACTTGTGCACCAGATTCTAGTGTTTTTTTTATTTTTTATTAAATATGTATGTTGTACAATCATTCTGCTACAGGAAAAGAACAGTTCAACGAAATTACTGAAATCCCAAATATTGTCATGACATTTATATCCAAAATGAGCTTGACATTGTTGACTCTTTCTGTTACCTTAGTGACAACCTATGTGCTGGCAGTGGCTGTGAGCTTGCCACTATGACGCGAACTAGGTCAGCCTGGAAGAAATTCAGAGAGCTCTTGCCCCTCCTGTCATCTAGGAGTGTATCTTGGGGCATTCGTGGCAGAGTCTACAACTCCTATGCTCGTAGCGCAATGCTATATGCCTGTGAGTGCTGGCCGATTAAAAAGGAGGATCTCAGGCGCCTGGAGTGTAATGAAAGAGCTATGCTGCGTTAGATGTGCCACATTAAGCCGGGTGTCAACACCAGTACTGAAGACCTTCGCCAGAAGTTGGGCCTGGCTGATCTCTTCTCGGAGATCAGATACAGGTGCCTTCGATGGTTTGGCCACGTCCATCGCAGCTCCCAAACCATCAAAGACATCACAAACCTGCAAGTGGCTGGGAAACGGAAGAAGGGTCGACCGAGCAAGTCATGGAAGGAGTTAGTGGTTGCCGATTTGAAGGACTGGGGCCTTTTGGCCAGTGACGCTCTAGATAGAGACTATTGGAGGAGGAGGCTACAAACTCACATGCACTAGTAGCGTTTCAAACAGACGTAAAAAGGATAAGTAAGTAAGTAAGTATGACATTCATGTCACTGTATGTAAACTTCTGACCACAACTGTACATACATAAAATGTCACAGATGAATGGAGTCATAAATATTCTTTCTGAATAGTCACCATTTATTGTGAAAAGTTAATCCAGTGTTATAAACTTGTGTAACTGTTTTCACGACCAAACTGTACTAAAAATTCCTGCGAAATTGTCCAAAGTTTGGCTTGATGTTGTTCCAACTCACCTGCTCATGTTAATATGATAAACACCACAGCTGATTTACATTTAGCCACACTGAAAGAGTGAAGGATCACCTCCTGAATGCAGTCTGTAATAAATATTCCACTAATGCAGCTCAGCCAATGCAGCAAATCAGCTAACACACACACACACACACTGACTCCTCCTTCTTTTATAACACGCCATTACTTTTGTCCTGGTCTTGATTTATTGTCTTGACTTGTTGTGGATCGTCATTCTTTCAAGTCCCAAATATAAAATGAGAGAAACCTCAGGATACGAACGATTTCTACAATGAACTGGAATTTCACAGTTTTCTTCTGATTTTCAGCCTTGAGTTACAGTTTTATATACAATTCTACAAGCTTATAAAAGTCAGGGACAATATCATTTAATGGATTGAATGAACTGAAGAATCATTTTTTATCTTTTCTGAAGATAGCTGTCATTCCTCCAGACATTACAGCACATTTTCTAACCTTGTCAGGAATGAAATGATTTTTCTCCTTTTATGAACTGATGTTTTTCTCCATCTGTGTAATCTGTAAGTCTTTGTTGTGATGACATTCACTCAGATCGACTGCACCTACAGCGCTCAATACTCACATCGTATGTTTTGTGTTTGTACCCATAATGCATTGTGAGCACAGTTGAGTTTTAATGCAGCAGATCAGTGAGGCTTTAAAACTCATATTTATTTTCAGATTTATTCTCGCCTACACCGGTCTATTAAACACTCGCTCGGAGCATTCAGTCAGGCTGTTGGACCACAAAGATGGTGTTTGGCCTCATTTATTTAATAAAAGCAATTACAGACATATCCAGGAAGAAAAAAGTAGCCTGGATATGATGATGAAAAAATAATAACGTGGGCTAAATCTGATCTCAGGCTATCATGCATCAAACTCCTGATATTTAAGCTGATTGCATATCACTTCCCCGAACAAATTAACGAATTAAACATGATGTAAATTGGTATTATCCTGTCTCTCTCTCTCTCTCTCTCTTGGCCCGTCTGCTCTTGGCTCCTGGGCAGCTGTGCTGGCGTCGGCTCAGACCTGCTGTGAGTCACCACACGTTCTGCTGTTAACCGTAACAGAACACCAGCACACTGCCATGAGCCATCAGTCTCTCTGTGGGCCACACGCTGCTGTGGTTGGGTTTAAACACGAGCAGTGATGCTCCAGACAGGGGTGTGTTCACAACATCATCACCACATAGGCTGCCTAGATATTACACTCACCTTCAGAACTCAGCCCTTTTCAATATATAAGGACAAACCAATAATAATAATAATAATAATAATAATAAAGTGTATGTGTATGAGAACGGTCCGAGACCAGTGGAAGATGTTTTTATTGTTCTGACTATAACAATATATATTATAATAATAAATATATAAAAATACATATTTTATTGTTCTGACTAAAACAAACAAACAATGATCAGGAAAATCACGGTCAGGGTACAAAATGAACATAAACAAAGAAACACAAATGAATGAATGAATGAATGAATGAATGAATGAATGGTAGTTGTATCACCTATTTGTAAACAAGCACAAACATAAGCACATAAATACATAATCCGTGCAATCACGTTCCTCCTCATCAGTGAAGAAATTAATAAACAACAAATTTCCTATATCAGCTTCTGACAAAACAAACAAACAAACAAATAAATAAATACCATCCCAATCGCCTTTCTCTATACAAACAAATAATACTAAGCAAACCAACAAGTGATTTAATAAACAAACAAATAAACATCATCCCAATCACACTTCTCTGAACAAACCATAAAACACACAGACAAACAAACAAACAAACAAACAAACCAACAACTAAACACTAACCAAACCAAGTAAATAAACAAATAAACATAATCCCAATCACCTTTCCCTGAACAAACAAAAAAAAAGCACTAACCAGACCAACAGTTAAGTAAGCAAACAAACAAACATCATCCCAATCACAGTTTCTGAACAAACAATAAAACAAACAGATAGATAGATAGATAGACAGATAGATAGATAGATAGATAGATCGACAAACAAACAAACACGAACCAAACCAAGTGACTGAATAAATAAACATAATCCCAATCACATTTCTCTGAACAAACAAACAAACAAACAAACAAACAAACAAACAAACAACTGTAACCAGACCAAGTAAGTAAACAAACAAACAAATTAATAAATAAACAAACATCCATTCACTTTTGTTTAAACAAACAAACAAACAAACAAACAAACAAATGTATGTATGTATGTATTGGGCTTACATTAGACTCTGGTGGTGGTATCAGAGCAGACGATTCTGCCCCAGTCCTGTGGCAAGTTAGACAGTTTTGGATGGTGCTGGACATGTTGGATGATGTTGGACAGTGCTGGACAGTGTTGGACAGTGTTGGACAGTGTTGGATAGGGTTGAACAGTGTTGGATGGTGTTGGATAGTGTTGAACGGTGTTGGATAGTGTTAGATGGTGTTGAATGATGTTGGATGGTGTTGGATAGTGTTGAACGGTGTTGGATGGTGTTGGATAGTGTTGAATGATGTTGGATGGTGTTGGACAGTCTTGGATGGTGTTTGACAGTGTTGGACAGCGTTAGACAATGTTGGACGGTGTTGGACAGTGTTTGACAGTGTTTGATATTGTTGGACAGTGTTGGATAGTGTTGGATAGTGTTGAACAGTGTTGGATGATGTTTGACAGTGTTGGACAGCGTTAGATAGTGTTGGATGGTGTTGGACAGTGTTTGATAGTGTTGGACAGTGTTGGATGGTGTTGGACGGTGTTGGACAGTGTTGGACGATTTGGTACAGGTGTTGGATGGATGTGTTGGATGGTGTTGGATGGTGTTGGACATATTGGACGGTGTGGGACAGTGTTGGATGGTTTTGGATGGTGTTGGACAGTGTTGGATGGTGTTTGACAGCGTTAGACAGTGTTGGACGGTGTTGGATGGTGTTGGACGGTGTTGGACGGTGTTGGACGGTGTTGGACAGTGTTGGACGGTTTGGTACAGTGTTGACAGTGTTGGATGGTGTTGGACATATTGGATGGTGTGGGACAGTGTTGGATGGTTTTGGATGGTGTTGGACAGTGTGGGACGGTGTTGGACAGTGTCCCCCCCACTCCAGGATGTGCAGGTCCAGTACAGGAGTATGTTCAGTACAAGGCTGATTTTATTGAGATACCCCACAGATCATGACAGGAAGTCATTCCTGCCTATGGTCCATCATACTTTTCACCTCCTCCTTCAGAGGATCAGACTCGGAGTTAGTCGACTGGCCCGTGGATGGATTTCACTCTGTTTAAATCTCATTAACCCCATCACTGTTCATCAGGTTTACATAAAACCGTGTAGTTCTGACTTTACATCCCTGATATGCTGGAGTGAGATGCATGTATTTTAATATATTTCAATTTTTCTATTTCTATACAGATGTTGTTCCGATTATTATTAATTATTTTCCTTATCATTTTTTCTACATTTCTGTTCTAGAACAAAAACAACTATACCACAAGAAGTCTTTCTGATTCTGATTTCCATCACACTCCAGTAGGTTTTCATTTGGACTAAAATGACTAAAATTATCTTCAGGAACCATGAGGAACCATTACAGACCAATAGAGACACATAGACACCACTGGACGTCCCTGATGGTTCCTCATGACTTTTTCCATCAGCCAAACATCTGCACAGTCCTCATCACTTCAGTTGCTTCCTGCACTTAAACACGTAATCAAATGAAAATATTGGACAGTGAGTGTTCAGTACGTGATGCTTCTCAGAGCAGAGCATGTAAGATGTTCACCATGAGGACGGCATGAACTTCAGAACAACATTCAGGATGTTTATCGATTCACTCTGGAAGGTAACATGGCCTCAGAAACAGTTACAGTTTCTTCAGGAAGAATAAATACGCTCGGACAGCATGCGTCTCCGGTTCCTGATTTTAGACAAACACACTCACAGATGACACGCTGCGATAAGGTACTGAGGGTGTCAGAAGTTTATAAGTGAATATTTTGGTACAGAATTGATGAAAGAAATCGTGTACCTTTTCTATCCTTCATTTTATTCCATTTAATCAAATAAAATATCACACAAATTGATCAGAGTGTAGAAGTAGAAATGTCAGGGTTCTTCAGTTGATCCTTTAGGGGAACCTTTGGGGGAAGGTTCTGGATGGAACCATATAACGAAGGGTTTCCTTATTAAATACAGAGCTGAGAGGGCTGAATTATCTAATCAACCCTTATAGAACACTTTTTATACTTAATTTTGCTTTTTTGAAATGAGTTTTTATCTCTTCTACTTTTGTTTACTTCCTTTTTTCATTTGTATTTTATTCATATATATTTTATTGGCCTTTTTTGTTTGAAATTAAACATTTAATTAAAACTTTTATACACTACCGTTCAAAAGTTTGGGGTCACCCAGACAATTTTGTGTTTTCCATGAAAAGTCACACTTTTATTTACCATCATAAGTTGTAAAATGAATAGAAAATATAGTCAAGACATTTTTCTGGCCATTTTGAGCATTTAATCGACCCCACAAATGTGATGCTCCAGAAACTCAATCTGCTCAAAGGAAGGTCAGTTTTATAGCTTCTCTAAAGAGCTCAACTGTTTTCAGCTGTGCTAACATGATTGTACAAGGGTTTTCTAATCATCCATTAGCCTTCTGAGGCAATGAGCAAACACATTGTACCATTAGAACACTGGCGTGATAGTTGCTGGAAATGGGCCTCTATACACCTATGGAGATATTGCACCAAAAACCAGACATTTGCAGCTAGAATAGTCATTTACCACATTAGCAATGTATAGTGTATTTCTGATTAGTTTAAAGTGATCTTCATTGAAAAGAACAGTGCTTTTCTTTCAAAAATAAGGACATTTCAAAGTGACCCCAAACTTTTGAGCGGTAGTGTATGTATATTAAAATGAATTTGCACATTTTTTAAATTTATATTTGTGGCAGCGGGGGCATGGTCAAGCGTCAGTCTGTGACCGGCGGGCGGAGTCAGGGAAGGTAAGTGGCAGAATCACTGCACCTGATGTCTGTTAATCTGTGTTTGTGTGTCTTCCCCAGTGACCGTGCCCTATATAAGGAGAGAGAGAGCAGAGGAAGGGAGCTCTCTCCCCAACCAGGCGACTTGTGTGTGTGTGTGTGGCTGCAGAATAACATTACACTGAAAAGTGGAAAATAAAGAGTTTTTTTGGAACTCAGTTCTGGCCTGCCGTACTTCTGTGCTCCACCCACCCGCTCGCATACTACAATATTATATTTTATTTTTAAGCCAGGTAAAATGTAGCATTTTTATATTGAATTATCATATATTCTTTTTTATTTAATGATCATATTTAATTTTTTTTAAATGCCATGGCACTCCTTATCTGCTTTCCTCTGATACTTTGCAAAGTAGGGAAAAGGTCCTAAACTTAAGAACAACATCATTTCTGAATAAATTGGCCTTGAACTGAGTGCTTGTGTGCCATTTTGAAAGTGCAGCCCCTCTGATTTGTGCCCTGTAGGGTGGAATGCTTGCGGAGGATTTTTTTGTAGACGTATCATTTCTCCTCCGTAACGAGCCATGGGACGTGTGTTTTACCCCATGGAGTCATAACGCTGCAGCAGAAGAGGAGCAAATTGGGTCTTTAAAGCGGGGGCGCGGGGCTGAGTTGCATCCGCTGAGCGTTCAGCACTTACACATCGCCATTTTTCTCTGCAAAAAAAATGCACAATTCTGCAGGATTCTCTGCCAAAGGCAATGCTCTCTCAATAAGTAAGGGCCATCTCAATATTTCCCCTGGGCATGAGGGATAAGACAGCACACACACACACACAGGGCATGAGATGCTGCTTTTCTTCCTTCCATATTTCCACATTCAGAAATTATTGAAAGATTAAAAAGCACATGTTTGCACAGACAGGTGCACCTGATCTCCCTTTAATTAAACCTGAAGATGGCTTGTTTGCCAATCTAAACCGCAGATGGACTGAGGGACTTTGCTCAGCCGGCCGAAAACGAGCTCAGAAAGCCAAAGATAACTCAGAGGCACAGAGATGGTGGATTCTGGCTGCTCGAGTGTGAGTTCTGTGAATGATTTCAAACAATGACGGATGTCCTGGAGAAATCGATAAGGCCGACAAAGCCGATTGTGTCGGGGTTTTTTTTCAGGAGGAAAGGAAGTTTCAACATGATTTTGACAAAGAAGTCAATCTAGGTTGTGTCCAATCTCTTCACCACTGTATATGTTAAAAAAAAAAAAATGTTCGTTATTCCAACTCTGAGAATTGCTCATGCTCCGACAGTCCTGTGCAAAAGTCTTAGACACGTAGAGAAATGCCTGTAGCAAGTGTTCTAGGTGGGTGGAGCACAGAAGCACGGCAGGCCAGAACTGAGTTCTTAAAAACTCGTTTATTGTAGCTTTTCAGCTTTTAACTACACACATACACACACGCACGCACACAAGTATCCAGGTTGGGGAGTAGCTCCCTTCCTCCACTCTCCCTCCCCTCTTATAGGGCGCGGTCACTGGGGAAGACACACAAACACAGGTTAATTCCCGTCAGGTGCAGTGATTCCGCCACTTACCTTCCCTGACTCCGCCCTCCATTCACAGACCGACACTTGACCACGCCCCCGCTGCCACATACCCCCACCGCCCAACTCAGGCCAGGGAGCCATCTGGCCTGCAGCCAACCCCCCCCACCCTTGACGGGAGAGGAAGTTCGCCACAACCATCTGCGCCCCCGGCCTGTGGACCACCTCGAACTTAAACGGCTGGAGTGCCAGATACCAATGGGTGAGCCGCGCATTGGCATCCTTCATGCAGTGGAGCCACTGCAGAGGTGCGTGGCCCGACCAGAGGGTGAAAGGGCGCCCCAGCAGATAGTAGCGGAGGGCAAGGACCACCCACTTGATGGCGAGGCATTCCTTCTCTATGGTGCTGTACCTGCCCTCGGGCACCGACAGCTTGCAGCTGATGTACAGCACTGGACGGTCCTCCCCCTCCACCTCCTGGGACAGAACAGCCCCCAGCCCTCTGTCCAATGTGTCCGTCTGTAAAACAAAGGGGAGAGAAAAGTCAGGGGAGTGTAACAGTGGCCCCCCACACAGTGCAGCCTTTACCTTAGAGAAAGCCTGCTGGCATTGCTCCATCCACTGGACCTGATCTGGTGCCCCCTTTTTAGTGAGATCAGTCAGCGGGTTGGTGACATCCAAATAATTAGGTATAAACCTACGATAGTAGTCATCCAGCCCCAGGAATTGTCTCACCCCCTTTTTGGTCTTGGGCCTCGGGCGGGCCGCAATCGCTGCTGTCTTATTGATTTGGGGACGCACCTGCCCATTGCCCAAGTGGAAGCCCAGATACCATACTTCCACCCGCCCAATTGCACACTTCTTCGGGTTGGCTGTGAGCTCCGCTCGCCTCAGCGACCCCAGGATGGCCCTCAGGTGTTTTAGGTGCCGTGGCCAGTCATTACTATAAATAATAATGTCATCTAGGTATGCGGCCGCATAGGTGGCGTGGGGGCGGAGGACCCTATCCATAAGCCGCTGGAACGTAGCGGGCGCCCCAAACAGCCCAAATGGAAGTGTGATGAACTGGTGTAAGCCAAACGGTGTGGAAAAGGCCGTTTTCTCTCGGGATAGTGGAGTCAAGGGGATCTGCCAATATCCCTTTTTCAAATCCAGTGTCGAATAAAAACAAGCCGTGCCTAGTCGATCGAGCAACTCATCAATACGAGGCATTGGGTACGCATCAAATTTAGACACCGCGTTGACTTTTCTATAGTCCACACAGAACCGGACCGACCCGTTGGCCTTGGGAACCAAGACCACCGGACTGCTCCAGTCACTGTGGGACTCCTCAACGATCCCATTTCGAGCATGGCCTCGAGTTCTTCCCGAACCACCTTTTTCTTGTGTTCGGGCAGACTGTAAGGGCGGCTGTGCACTACTACCCCCAGGGGCGTCTCAATGTGGTGTTCTGTGAGGTGGGTGCAGCCGGGCAGGGGCGAGAACACATCAGAAAATTCTGTTTGCAACCGGGCGACCTCTGCGAGCTGGGTTGGGGAGAGGTGGGCTCCACAGGGGACTGGAGCTGTGGGTGATGCCGATTTTCCCTTTTGAACCTCCGGCCCCAGCTCTGCCTTCTCTGGAACCACCAACACCAGCGCCACAGGGACCTCCTTGCTCCAACATTTTAACAGATTTAGGTGGTATATCTGTAACGCCCCACCCCGTCCATTCACCTCACCTCATAGTCAACGTCCCCGACTCGCCGTGTGACCTCAAAGGGCCCTTGCCACTGAGCGATTAGTTTAGAGCTCGACGTGGGCAACAACACGAGTACTTTGTCTCCCAGTGTGAATTCCCTAAGGCGCGTGCCCCTGTTGTACAGGTGGACTTGACGTTCTTGAGCCTGCCGCAAATTCTCCTGGGTTAGGTGTGTGAGTGTGTGGAGTTTTGCACGCAGGTAAATAATGTACTGAATTTCATTTTTGCTCAGGGAAGGTCCCTCCTCCCAATTTTCCCACAGCACATCTAGGATGCCACGCGGCTTACGCCAATATAATAATTAGAATGGGGAGAACCCTGTGGAGGCTTGTGGGACCTCTCGCACTGTGAAAAGCAGGGGCTCGAGCCATTAATCCCAGTTACGTGCGTCCTCGCTTACAGATTTTTTAATTATGTTTTTGAGGGTGCGATTAAACTGTTCAACTAAGCCATCCATTTGTGGGTGATAAACGCTGGTGTGGATCGGCTTGATTCCCAGTAACCCATACAGTTCATGCACTGTGCATGCCATAAACATAGTGCCCTGATCAGTCAGAATCTCTTTGGGGATTCTGACTCGGGAGATGACGTGGAAGAGTGCTTCCGCAATACTATGTACAGAGATATTGTGAAGCAGCACTGCTTCTGGATATCGCGTTGCATAGTCCACCAGAACTAAAATAAAGCGATACCCTTGTGTTGACCGATCTAATGGCCTGACGAGATCCATCCCAATTCTTTCGAACAGGGTCATGATTAATGGTAGAGGGCACAAAGGCACTTTTGGAATGGCCGCTGGATTTACTAACTGGCATTCGCGGCATGCCGTACACCACTTATGGACACCACCGCGAATCCCTGGCCAATAGAACCAGGCCATTATTCGGGCTAGTGTCTTATCCTGCCCTAAGTGTCCAGCCATGGGATTAAAGTGAGCTGCCTGGAATACCAATTCCCAGTGGCTCTTTGGGATCAAAAGTTGGGTTATTTGTTCCTTAGTCTGAGTGTCCTGCGTCACTCGGTATAACCTATCCTTAATAATGGAAAAATAGGGGAAGGATAGGGTGGCATTTGGCTGGAGCGTTTGACCATCGATTACTCTCACTTGGTCAAATGCATGCCGCAGAGACTCGTCTTGCGATTGCTCTAATGGAAAATCCGCGAGGGATTCCCCGAGAGAGGGAGGAGGGGCCTGCTGCTCCTCACTCTGACACGGTGATGACGTAGATGGCTCTATGACAGCTGCTCCCGCCAATGCCACACCAGGACCTCCCCCCGCTGAACTACGGCAGGACCCACTCTTCACTAAGTGCATCATTAAATCCTGAAATCCCGGCCAATCAGTCCCCAAAATTATCGAGTGGGTAAGGCGAGGATTAACTGCTGCCTGTACTCTAAATTTCTCCCCTTGAAACAGAATGTGGACCGACACTGAAGGGTAGTTGTGAACATCCCCGTGCACACACAACACCTTCACCACTGTGCTCTTCCCAATGCCTCATCTTGCACCAGGCTTTGGTGGATTGAGGTCTGATTCCAGCCGGAGTCCACCAAAGCCTGATACGTATCCCCTTGGATACTCACCGGTATGTGATACGCTCCGGCCCAATCGAGGGCGGTTCCTGGTGCGTCGGGGATCCGGACCACCATGCCCACCTCCATCGCCAAGCACTGATGCTGGAGGTGCCCCGGCTCCCCGCAGCGCCAGCACACCGGCCCAGGCTCTCTCTCTGCACCGGTGTTCCGGATATCACTCACCTGAGGGGGGAAAGACACAGACACAGAAGTAGGAAATGGTAGGACACTGCGAGTGTGGCGGGCCGGCTGGGGTGGAGCCGGCCCCCGCCTCCGCGGTGGGGGAATGGGGCGAGGGCGAGGAACAGAAGGGGAGAGACGCTGTCCTGCCGTTGGAACGGCCACCATATGGTCCTCCGCCAGCTCAATGGCCTGATCCAGCGACGCCAGGCGATGGCACTGGACCCACTCCGCAGTTCCTTCCGGAAGTTGAGCGACGAACTGCTCCAGCACCACCAGATCGATGATTTCCTCGGCATTGTGGTTGTCGGCCCTCAGCCACCGGCGGCAGGGGTCCCGGAGTTGCTGGCCAAACACGAACGGCCGGCCGACCTCCTCCAGGCGCAACGTGTGGAAGCGCTGCCACTGCTGCTACGGAGTGTGACTCACGCGCTGGAGGATGGCCCTGCGGAGGTCTGTGTAGACCAGCCGGCTGTCAGCGGGGAGCTGTAGCACGGCCAGCTGTGCCTCACCCGTGAGCAGGGGGAGGAGGTGCGCCGCGCACTGTTCCACCGGCCAACCCTACGCCTCTGCTGCCTGCTCAAAGAGAGCAAGGAAGGCCTCGGGGTTGTCGTGCGGGCCCATCTTCATTAGGGTGAGGTGGGGAGGGCCCGCGGCGGTGGAGGTGGTGGACCCTGCCAACGCGAGTAGGTGCCAGAACTCCTGGCGATCTTCCTGCTGTGCCAGCACCAGGGCCTTGACCCTTTGCTCCTGTTCCTTCCGGAGGGCGACCAGTGCCTGGTGCTGGCTCTGTTGGGCCGCAGCAAGGGCATGGATCAGGTCCTTGAATGGGGAGGACTCCATGGGGCTGTTCTCTCCTGCGCTCCATTTCTGGGTTTCGGCACCACTGTAGCAAGTGTTCTAGGTGGGTGGAGCACAGAAGCATGGCAGGCCAGAACTGAGTTCTCAAAAACTCGTTTATTGTAGCTTTTCAGCTTTTAACTACTCACACACACACACACACACACACACGCACACAAGTATCCAGGTTGGGGAGTAGCTCCCTTCCTCCGCTCTCCCTCTCCTCTTATAGGGCGCAGTCACTGGGGAAGACACACAATCACAGGTTAATTCCCGTCAGGTGCAGTGATTCCACCACTTACCTTCCCTGACTCCACCCTCCATTCACAGACTGATGCTTGATCATGCCCCCACTGCCACAATGCCGTAGCACACAAATCTCATCTCATCTCATTATCTCTAGCCGCTTTATCCTTCTACAGGGTCGCAGGCAAGCTGGAGCCTATCCCAGCTGACTACGGGCGAAAGGCGGGGTACACCCTGGACAAGTCGCCAGGTCATCACAGGGCTGACACATAGACACAGACAACCATTCACACCTACGGTCAATTTAGAGTCACCAGTTAACCTAACCTGCATGTCTTTGGACTGTGGGGGAAACCGGAGCACCCGGAGGAAACCCACGCGGACACGGGGCGAACATGCAAACTCCGCAAAGAAAGGCCCTCGCCGGCCACGGGGCTCGAACCCGGACCTTCTTGCTGTGAGGCGACAGCGCTAACCACTACACCACCATGCCACCCCAGCACACAAATAATGAAATGATATGTTTCAACATTAAAAAAATAAATACTATAAACAGTAATCAGTAAACCATAATAAATCAATATAACAAAGTCAATATTTGGTATGAGATGACGCTTTGCTTTAAAAAAAAAAAAAGTACCCTATGGGTACATGTGGCTACGGCTTATTAATAAAATAGTTTTCTGATCCCATGTCCATACAGTAAATATTGCGCATATATATGTGTTATCATTGATACTTGCCTCATCTCTTGCAAGCATCACCAAGCTGTGAGCAGCATCAGGGCTTGGAGTATTTTGGTTACTGATTTTGTTGACTGTGTTTTGTTCAAAATACAGAGCTGTGAACGAGATCTATTTTCAAAATGGTAAGAAAGAAAGCACTTGTTCATGAATTGTCTTAGAAGCATTATTTAGTACTAATGAGCACATTGTTTCACAAGTGTAGTGTAAAGACTAATAAATAATAAAGAATAAAATACAAAAAGAATAAAATTTTAAAAAATTAAGTGAATAGCAGAAGTTTGATATCGGCTTCTCAATATATCTGCCAAAAAGCTCAAAAAAACTTACAAAACCTTTCATTTGACCTTTCAGAAGGACAAAAGCTGTGATAAACAAAAGGTAAATTTTCTTAAAATAAACACCACTTACTTGATTTTGAATCAGTAGCCTTGGCAAACCGCGAGATGAATTTTGTTTATCTTTTTATCTGCCGATTATCTTAAGATACTACGAAAGTTGCTCTTATTTCGTTTCTGGGTCTGATTGGTTCCGAAATTTATCAAGAAGTAGAACAGGTAATCGAACTTGATCAGGATAAATGCTGATTGGTTATGAAGTTTCGCTATTGTTACACTCATTCTTACATTCTTACAACACAATGACATAATGGCAACTGCCTCGCCTCTATGAAACAGTAGCCACAAAAGTAGGAGTCTCAGGTCCAATGAGGTCAGTTTTATGTGGAAATGAGCTGTAGATTTTACTGAGCATCTTACAGAACCAGCCACAGTTCTTCTGGACACTGTGTCACACTCACATCTTCATTTTGCACCAAAACCCAGTAGCCTTCATTATGTTTTCATTTTTAATCTGAAAAGTGCTCTCTTATGCAATATGCTGCTCAGATACAAACATTTTTTTTTTCCCTGTAACGTTTGTGCTGGGGGAGAAAAAAAGTTTGGAACTCTAAAATGTTTCTGTAATGTTTTGACTTGATAATGTAGAAGTCATAAAATAGAAATCTGTAACAAAGTTTGTATGAAAATAAAAATAGGGAGATGTAGACTTTTGCACAGCACTGTATGTAATGTTACCTTGCATTATACCATGGCACAGTTGTTCAATCAGACATGACAGGTCCTTATTTTCCCAACACAGTGTGTGTTATTTATCCTGTAACCTTCATCAGGCTTAGATCATGTGGTGTGTCCCTGTGTAAGATGTTGTAATGCAGTGTCTGTAACTGTAGCTGTATCATTATTTGAGACCAGAAGTGCATGTAGTCTAAATTGCTTCTATGCTGTATTAAAAAAAAAAACATGAAGCAGGATTTCATTACAGTTTCCTGTATTCTTTTCCTGTTGAGATTTTTATTTAGCAATAAAATACTGAGAGATTGGAGGCATCTTTGAAAGTGGACTATCCATTACCGTAACTAGAAGGGCACTCTGGAGATTAGAGTCTATACCTCTGCCAAGCTGCATGTTATCAAGATCAAAATCAAATCCCTTGAACCTAGGATAATACTAAAGCTGTCCACCAAATTTCATCCAAATCCGCTCACAACTTTTTGAGTTACGTTGGGAAGACAAAAATAATAATAATAATGGATATGCATACATATTTGGATCCTGGATCTACATACACTACCGTTCAAAAGTTTGGGGTCACTTTGAAATGTCCTTATTTTTGAAAGAAAAGCACTGTTCTTTTCAATGAAGATCACTTTAAACTAATCAGAAATCCACTCTATACATTGCTAATGTGGTAAATGACTATTCTAGCTGCAAATGTCTGGTTTTTGGTGCAATATCTCCATAGGTGTATAGAGGCCCATTTCCAGCAACTATCACTCCAGTGTTCTAATGGTACAATGTGTTTGCTCATTGCCTCAGAAGGCTAATGGATGATTAGAAAACCCTTGTACAATCATGTTAGCACAGCTGAAAACAGTTGAGCTCTTTAGAGAAGCTATAAAACTGACCTTCCTTTGAGCAGATTGAGTTTCTGGAGCATTACATTTGTGGGGTCGATTAAATGCTCAAAATGGCCAGAAAAATGTCTTGACTATATTTTCTATTCATTTTACAACTTATGGTGGTAAATAAAAGTGTGACTTTTCATGGAAAACACAAAATTGTCTGGGTGACCCCAAACTTTTGAACTGTAATGTACAGTACATATCCGGATTTGCATTACAATCTAATCAATTGTTCCTTGGCCCATGGACCACCTTTCCACAAAATTTCATCCAAATCCGTTCACTGCTTTTTGAGTTATGTTGAGAACAAACAAAGAAACAAATGGAGGAGGAAACAAAGTTAGCATAGGGAATGATAGATATGAACAAATTGAGTGAAAGAAACCGGAAAAGGAAACAGGATTAGAGTCATAGATGAAGGAGAATGAAATTCCTCCTGAGATAAATGACACGTTCATGGCACGCGGGAACTTGGAATTTTCCAACTTACTTCCCACATTAGAGAGTCAGCTGTCTGAGGTCGTAAATAAAATAAATATTGTACAAAAACTGGAACTAAAGAGTTGTTTAGCTAAATTACATTTAAAAGCAGTTTGTGTGAACAAATCCTGCAGTAAGTGAATTGACCAAATTGATTCAAATATAAACAGAAACTCAAAAGACAGTGTAAAAACCTTAATTCATGCTTTTCATGTGCCGCCATGTTGAAGTGACATCATGGAATCTTGACTCGGTGAAGTCAAAGCTCTTGGAAAACTCTGACTTTCTAAGTAGGAGTTACGAGTCGGACAGCTGTTCAAACAGATCTTTCCTGCTGGGAAATTTCCTTCTTGGTCATGAACGCAGCAAAAGACACCGGAAGGAATAAATAATCAATGTAATCAAAGGAGAAGCAATACAGAACAGACCATTCACAGGACAGGGGCGGAGACAGGACCAGGAAGCAAAACAAAAGCATGTGACAATAAAAATACATGCCGAGATCAGACAACATGATACTTTTGTCTTTCATGATGGTCACCATGTCTGATTAGATGATCATAGTGCCATAGATTCTTGCTGTGTCTTGGTCAGGAGACTGGTAACACTATAAGTTTGACCCTGACTAATCATCATTCATAATTCATAAGGTTAGAGAAGCAGCTTTCAGACCAAAAGGTCACTGGTTCGATTCCCTGGACCAGCAGGAATGGCTGAAGTGCCCTTGAGCAAGACATTGAACCCTCAACTGCTCCTCAGGCTGCTCTGGGTATGTTGTATATCATTCTGGATGAGAGCATCTGCTAAATGCCATAAACGTTGTCCTTGCATGTTGTCATGGAGCAGGGACAAGAAATCTGATGTCAAGCATGGCTCCAGAAGGAACATCAAGGAGTTTGTCAAACCTAGGCAAGGAAATACAAAAAATTCAGACTTTTTCTCAGGGTGTTGTGGTGCGGCCCAGATGTCACATCGCTGTTCTTTGATTATGTCACAATGCAAGACCTGTTCATTGTTCCTGATGTTCATGTTCAGGCCAGATGCTGGAAATTTGCTAACCAAGACAAAATCATGTAAAAGCAGGGTTGAAGTTGTGTAGTCAGCTATGAACATGGAAGTTAAAATTTAGTACATTAAACTTTTAGTGAATGATAAAAGTTTGGTCAGAGAACGTGCCCTGGTCTCTGTGGGCGATATCAGTGAAGGGTGAAGCTTTAAATGAAAATCGTAAATTTCATCCCTGATATCGACGAAAGCATCAGACACAAAAGCATCAAGTGTCACAATGTTGATCCTCGAGGGTCGTGAGAGTCGTGCTGAAAAAAGATCAACAAAACATTTTGATGTACAACCCCGATTCCAAAAAAGTTGCGACAAAGTACAAACTATAAATAAAAAAGGAATGCAATAATTTACAAATCTCAAAAACTGATATTGTATTCACAATAGAACATAGACAACATATCAAATGTCAAAAGTGAGACATTTTGAAATTTCATGCCAAATATTGGCTCATTTGAAATTTCATGACAGCAACACATCTCAAAAAAGTTGGGACAGGGGCAATAAGAGGCTGGAAAAGTTAAAGGTACAAAAAAGGAACAGCTGGAGGACCAAATTGCAACTCATTAGGTCAATTGGCAATAGGTCATTAACATGACTGGATATAAAAAGAGCATCTTGGAGTGGCAGCGGCTCTCAGAAGTAAAGATGGGAAGAGGATCACCAATCCCCCTAATTATGCGCCGACAAATAGTGGAGCAATATCAGAAAGGAGTTCGACAGTGTAAAATTGCAAAGAGTTTGAACATATCATCATCTACAGTGCATAATATCATCAAAAGATTCAGAGAATCTGGAAGAATCTCTGTGCGTAAGGGTCAAGGTCGGAAAACCATACTGGGTGCCCGTGATCTTCGGGCCCTTAGACGGCACTGAATCACATACAGGCATGCTTCTGTATTGGAAATCACAAAATGGGCTCAGGAATATTTCCAGAGAACGTTATCTGTGAACACAATTCACCGTGCCATCCGCCGTTGCCAGCTAAAACTCTATAGTTCAAAGAAGAAGCCGTATCTAAACACGATCCAGAAGCGCAGACGTCTTCTCTGGGCCAAGGCTCATTTAAAATGGACTGTGGCAAAGTGGAAAACGGTTCTGTGGTCAGACGAATCAAAATTTGAAGTTCTTTATGGAAATCAGGGACGCCGTGTCATTCGGACTAAAGAGGAGAAGGACGACCCAAGTTGTTATCAGCGCTCAGTTCAGAAGCCTGCATCTCTGATGGTATGGGGTTACATTAGTGCGTGTGGCATGGGCAGCTTACACATCTGGAAAGACACCATCAATGCTGAAAGGTATATCCACCTTCTAGAGCAACATATACTCCCATCCAGACGACGTCTCTTTCAGGGAAGACCTTGCATTTTCCAACATGACAATGCCAAACCACATACTGCATCAATCACAGCATCATGGCTGCGTAGAAGAAGGGTCCGGGTACTGAACTGGCCAGCCTGCAGTCCAGATCTTTCACCCATAGAAAACATTTGGCGCATCATAAAACGGAAGATACGACAAAAAAGACCTAAGACAGTTGAGCAACTAGAATCCTACATTAGACAAGAATGGGTTAACATTCCTATCCCTAAACTTGAGCAACTTGTCTCCTCAGTCCCCAGACGTTTACAGACTGTTGTAAAGAGAAAAGGGGATGTCTCACAGTGGTAAACATGGCCTTGTCCCAACTATTTTGAGATGTGTTGTTGTCATGAAATTTAAAATCACCTAATTTTTCTCTTTAAATGATACATTTTCTCAGTTTAAACATTTGATATGTCATCTATGTTCTATTCTGAATAAAATATGGAATTTTGAAACTTCCACATCAATGCATTCCATTTTTATTTACAATTTGTACTTTGTCCCAACTTTTTTGGAATCGGGGTTGTATTTTGTGTATGCAAGGTCTACTTAATGGTGCCACCCAGAGGCCAGTGAAGATAGGCTAACGTTTATTAAAGAGGAACTGAAGTCATTTTTAAACTTTCTTTATTTCTTAATTCACGTGTTATTAAATTACGTTTTCCATTTTATTAACCTTATATCATGACTCGTATTGGCATATTATATTACACTTATCAGCCTTTTCGTTTTTTAGCCATGTTGAATGTAGTTCGTATGGTCCATGGCAGGCGTCGCTTATCTGCGCGATCTTCATGAGACTTGTACAAGACTTCAAGCGTGACGTGTCAGTGCCGCCATTTTGAAAACTGTTTACACAGCGGCCAGATCGCCATATCGTTCCAATTTAGATTAATTTAAAGATTTGCCAGCTTCATCAGTGATGGAGTGTCAGTCCTGCGTGCTGTGGCGCGTGCACCTGAAGGCACGCCTCGGGCTGTGAGCATGCCGAGTGGACTCCAGCATGCGCGCCGTGAACAAGGTGCACCTGAGCTCAATTAAGGAACTATGTGTTTGCCTATTTAAGGACTGTGCTGATGCATTTACATCGTGAAGTATTACGATACGCATGTACGCATTACCAAGCCTTTCTACCCGTTGTCTTGATTTCCTGTTTCACGATCCTTGTGCCCGTTTCTCTTTCTTGTCCTCGCTTAGCCTTTGATGTACTGTTTGTGCCTCAACCGACCCTTTTGCCCGTATTCTCGTTTTTGATCGAGCCTGCCATTTTGGATTGTTTGCCTGTTCTCTCTCTCTCTCTCTCTCTCTCTCTCTCTCTCTCTCCATATATATATATATATATATATATATATATATATATATATATATATATATATATATTCTGCACTTTATTAAACTGTATACTTCTGCACATACATCCGCCTCCCTTGCGTACGTGACATGGAGATTATTCCGTATGACTTTGAACCAACATGAAATAGAGAAGAGTTGGAAAGACGACAGGATAAGGACTACTCCATCGCGCTGGTATTTACGTCATTACTGTCGCACAATTAAAAAGTGTCAGATCAGGCGGCTGGTGGGCTTTCAAAATAATAAATACATGCAAGTATTTTTGTGATAAATCCATATTATACTGAGTGCATTTCCCACATAATCCTCACTAAGGTTTCGGACAGCACTACAAAATGGCGTCCCCACTGTATAGTGCCCTATATAATGAGTAGGGAGTGATTTCGGACACATGGAAAACTTCCAGCTTGATTACATCAGCATTCGAAAGAGGGCGCGCGCGTCTTTTGACAACGTTGGCAGATGTTGGTGACTTTGATTTCCGCTGTACGTTTTACTTCCGTCCTACGATGTCTCGCACATGTCTCAACGAATCTCGTTTATGGCCGTTGCTTTGACATATGGACTGATATATTACAGAGCATATTTCAAACACTCATAACTTGCTATAGCAGTGACAGAATAGCTATCAAAAATGCAGCAACAACAACAACATCATGGCGGCTGTATCTCTCCGATCGTCAGGTTGCAGCATGTTTTTGACAGAGAAGGTGGATCTCGATAAAGATGGAGGATGAGAGAGCTGGAAGTCAGGCTCTTTATCACAGCATAGGATTACTGTAATCTCGAAAATAAGAAAATGCACACACATACACACATCACACACCGTATGCGTGAATGATTGCCAAACACACAGCGATCAAGATTTTCAGGATTTATTATTTCCTGTGTCAGTCCCACTGAGATTAAAAAGACTCCATATGTGACAGAAAGAAGCTGTACAAGAACAAAAGAGCAGTGTGACTCACACACACACACACACACACACACACACACACACACACACACACACACACTTGTATTATATATGATCTGAAGCACTGATACAAAAACACACAAAAACACATCACGCAATCACCTCAATCAGTCCTCATGTACTGATGTGCGTGTGTGAAATGATATGCTCAGTGAAATCATGCACGCTATTGTATTAATTGTATTAATGAACCATGAGACATTCCTCACAACATCACACCACCACCACCAGGCTGACCTGACATTTTAATATGTTTCAGTGAGTCTAGGCCCATGATATCCTCAGGTTCTCATTCTTGGCAGATACGAGTGGACCCCGACGTGGTCTTCTGCTGCTGTTGTGCATTCTGAGATGATCTTCTGCTCAGCACGGTTACACAGAGTGCTTATTCGCTTCCTGTCAGTGCTAACCAGTCCACCCACCTCTGACCTCTCTCATCAACAAGGTACTTCCACCCAGGGCCGTACCCA
The DNA here is from genome assembly GCF_027579695.1 of Neoarius graeffei. NCBI lineage: Eukaryota > Metazoa > Chordata > Actinopteri > Siluriformes > Ariidae > Neoarius > Neoarius graeffei. The sequence continues at coordinate 104,632,236 of NC_083573.1, forward strand.
GGATTTTTCAAATACCGAAGCCCCCTGGCACAACTTAAATAAATAAATAAATAAATAAATAAAGATAGATAGATTTGGTGGAGGACACATTTATTTTAACGATTCTAAAACTGTGGCACCATAACTGTGGTGTTTTATCTGACATAAAAGTAGAAAAGTAGTGAACTCTTGAACTGAGTATACATACCTAAAGTACCAGTTACCTAAAGTATTGGCATTATTTACATTGCAGCATACACATGACAGAAAGGGTGTGAACTGCTGAATTGTAAGCTTTAGTATTACACCTTATAATAATAGTGTGAGTGAGTGTGTGTGTGTGTGTGTGAGAGAGAGAGAGAGAGAGAGCGACTGAGAGTGTGTGTGTTATTTGTGGGTGTCTGTATGTGTAGAGACACTCTGAGCAGTAATGTAAAGGCATCAGTCTATCTGGCTGTCTTGAATTGAGATCCATTTGCATGCATTCTCTGAAGCAGAGTGTTCTCACCATTGCCTGTAATGTAAGTTTGGCTCACAACACATTTACTTTAACAATTCTAAAACTGTGCCATCATAACTGTGGAGTTTTGTCTGACATAAAAGTCAAAACTGAACTGAGTGTATTGCTCAGCTACCTGAAGTATTGGCATTATTTACATTTCATTATCTTAAATTACATTAGAATGTAGAGCTATTAGTTCTGTGTGAAGACTATGCATTAGAGAGAGTGTGTGAGAGTGTATTATTTGTGTGTGTGTGTGAGTGAGTGAGAGAGAAAGAGAGAGTTATGAGAGAAAGAGAGAGAGTTACTCGAACAAGCCCGTTTACTCAGCCCTGCACAGGGCTGCCTGTGACAACGTAGTTTTGAATGTTTCTCGAAATGCTAACTAAAATGTAATAGGCAATGACAATGAAACGTTTCCCCTTGGAAAGTTGGCATGACACCGCTGAACGGTCTGCCACTGCACTGACAATATTTTCTCACCTTCCCTCCTTCTCTTTCCCTGATCTTCTGTTGGCTGTCCAAACCTTAATTTAGTTTGTTGCAACGTTTTCATTTTGCGCTCAGGTAAAGCTCTATAATGCGATGTGACTATTAGCCTACGTTAGGTTAGGTAGGCGTATGTGATAGAGCGTAGACTACACCCTGCCTGTTTTATCCAAAACCCAACTTCCCCGGCCGACACTAGTATAGGCTACGTTGCGTGACGCTGCGTTAGACACGGCAACGATAGAGACAGAGGCTGAGAGATTTCAGATGACATTAGACAAATGTGAGTTTTATTGGGGGGAAATACAGATGACATGTGGATGTGGACGCTGCGTTTTACATTGATCACTGCTCGAATTCAGCAATTTGAAATTTCTGAAAAAAATACCGAGGACATGACCTCGGTGTCCTCAATGGTAGTTACGGCCATGCTTCCACCAACAGAACCATCACTTCTGTGTAAACTCGAAAGACTGTCATGTGAAAATCAGAGGAGATCAGATTGTCTCTGAAATACACAAACTGGCATCAAACAACCATGCCATGGTCGAAGCTCACTGACCTGACTGAGATTATTCCTCATTCTGATGTTTGATGTGAACATTAACTGACCTGCATCTGTATGAGTTTATGAATTGTGCTGCTGTGTAGGTGCTCCGAATAAACTGGACAGTGAATGTAGACGTGTGGGTGTGTGTTGTAGCATTCGTTTCTGTGTGTGTGACTGTTTTGTGTGATTGTATGACTAGGTTAGTGTGTGTGTATGTGTGTGGGCAGGCTGCTGCTGTCAGACTGTGTGTTTCCCAAGGGGAAGTCCGAGCGCTGACAGCAGGACTGAACCTGTCACCTGTCTGCTCATCTCCTGCACTCTGCTGAGTGTGTGTGTGTGTGTGTGTGTGTGTGTCACTCTCACATGCAGGAATAAAACCCCTGTGAGAAATGAATCTGCGGATGCTCAGGCTGCCGATCGATGGAGGCTGCAGGATCGATGTGGAAGTGCTTTGATATTTTACTCTGGCCGAGTGGAGAACGTTAGACAACACGGCTGTGTGACGGCTTCTGCTTTTCACCAAACATCCATCACATCCTCTGACTCTGCCATCGATTAATAAGCCTAGATATATATGTATACACACATATACACACACACACACACACACCAGGGCTTTACATTAACTTTTTTGCTCACTGGCCACTGTGGCTAGTGGTTTTCTCGAGTCACTAACCATTCAGCCTTTTCACTAGCCACATTTTTGTTGCCAGGAAATCACATTTTTTTTCTTCACCATGATACGTTAAAGTTCAGAAGATCTAGATTTAATAATGAATGGAGCGTATAATGTATCTCTACAGTAGCACTCAAGTATTCAGTGCTGTTAAGGTCGCTCCCTATATGAAAACATGCAACCAGTTCAGACAAAAATATAAACAGAGTATTCTGTTTATTGAACTCAAATTCAAGCCCCGTACAATATGAAATATCGTATAATATGAAAAATAACATTCAGTACAACTGAACTGATTCTAATATTAAAAGTCCAATTCAAAACATTTATCATTGACAAACATTTGATGTTTTGATATCAAATCAAAATCAAATCAAGTTTATTTGTACAGCGCTTTTAACAATAAACATTGTCGCAAAGCAGCTTTACAGAATTTGAACGACTTAAAACATGAGCTGATTTTATCCCTAATCTATCCCCAATGAGCAAGCCTGTGGCGACGGTGGCAAGGAAAAACTTCCTCAGACGACATGAGGAAGAAACCTCGAGAGGAACCAGACTCAAAAGGGAACCCATCCTCATTTGGGCAACAACAGACAGCCTGACTATAATATTAACAGTTTTAACAGGTATAACCCTAAACTGTCCTCATGGGGCCGTCCTTCACAGGAGTGGGGCGATAAAACTCCGACCAGACACAGGGCACCAGGATGGATCAAGCAGGTCTGAGGGGCAGAAGAGGCCAGCATCTCAATCCCAGGATCAACATGTAACTCAGAGGGACAGATTGGGGGGGGGAGAGAGAGAGAGAGAGAGAGAGAGAGAGAGAGAGAAAGAAAACAGGTTGTTAGGTATGCCCTAAAAATGACAAGTATTAAATCTGTGTGGTAGGCTCGCAGAGACGAGAGTCTTTACATCAGGCATAATACACAACAATGGCATGTTAATATGATAAAATATATCATGACCTGCTCTGGCTGGATGCTTGATTGGGTGATGGGAGCACACTCCTCAGCAATGATGAGATGCAGATGGGACCCTTAGGGCTGGCCAAGACAATTCAGTTACATTTCACCGGGTCTGAGACATGCGACAGAAAGTCTGACGGCCGATTCCCTGCAGGCTATGATAGCCAGTCGAGGTCTCCACCGTCTCCACCAAAAGATTTCCTGTTGACTCCATGTAACTCAGAGGGACAGATTTGGGGTGGGGGGAGGGAAAGAAAACACAGGTGGTTAGGTATGCCCAATGTCACCTGAATAAGTAGGAACAGTATACATATTGCACCGAGTACAAGCAGGGACTCCGGCAACTAACTATGACAGCATAACTAAAAGGAGATATGCAAGTATTATGTGTATTATCAAGTATTATTATGTATATTATGTATTATCTATTAATAGTGTGTGTGTGTGTGTGTGTGTGTGTGTGTGTGTGTGCGTGTGTGTGAACATGTGTAGAGAGAGACATTAAATGTCCTCATGACATTCATCATCAGATAAGTCTGAAGGGTCCATGAAAAATGGTCTTCATGACCTGAGGCTTCCAGCAGGCCGTAAGTTGATAGCTGGGGCGGGTTCAGCTTCTTTCCAATCCCGTGAACGTTTCTAAACAGCAGCTCCATCCTCTCCAGCTCAGCCGACTTCATGACAGCCAGGGACTGAAAGCAATGCTGTCCTGTAGTGAACCGATGTGTGCATTTGACTTTTCGTGGTCCTTTATAGTTTTGAGTTTAAAATTACTGGTGCCTGTCTTTGCCAGACTTTCTACAGTCTTCACAGTACATGGTATTTTCGGTTTTGCTATGAACTAGCCAATCTCACCCGAACTTCCATTTGTCATTGAACTGTCTTATCTTCCTATTAGTGTCTTGTTCATCTCCATGGCCGCAGCCAGCTCTGAGGCCCCCGCGGTCCGGACCTCGGGCATTTTTAAGAGCTGAAAATACATTTGTACGCTAAATATACAACTGGATAAAAAAAAAAGAATAACATTAAAATGTCTCCGTTAAAAGTGCATTGTTAATTATGTTAAACGTTGATTCTGTCTTCTGTGTGTGTTTGGTGTGGCTCTGAGACCGAGAACACAAAAGCGAATGAGCATGCGACTCAGCAGAGGAATGCAGTGCAGCAGACACGGGGGTTTCATGGGAACCATCAGCGCACTTTCATCAAGCTGTTCAATTTACATTTTTGAAGCAACTCATTTATAGCCAGATGTGCAGCTTGTGAACAGGCAAGGCAGGCAACTTCTTGGGGGTCCCTGGCCCAGGGGCCCCCCGAGAGTCGGGGCGCTAGGGCTTATTTATTTTGTTTTTTGTTTTTATTGTTCTTTACCATTGTATTTTCACATTTGGAATTTAAAAAACTTTGGTTTCATACATTTTTCATTGGTGTCAGATTATTTATAACATATTGGTGATGAACACTGGTCAGAAGGGCTCCCTGGAAATTTTTGCTTGGGGCCACAACAGACTCTAGAATCGCCTCTGATTGTAGCCTGCCTTGTTTGTGATTTTAAAAATAAATCATTCTATAAGCCAAAGCAATAGAGTAGAAAGTTTAAACTTATGTTTGCCTTAGATAACTTTGCCTAAAACATGGTGGTGTATACTGATTTTTTTTCCCAGAATTTTTTTTTTTTTGTGTAGGTATAACGGATGCCAGATTGTTAATGTATCTTAGTTCCATAGGCTACATGGTTGGGTATCTTTTGTCCTCATTGCTTGGGCCAGATCAAACCATTAAACAAGCTTAAATTATTCTTACTCTTGCCACATACATGATTTTTTTTTCAAAACTGATGATATTCAGTTCAAACACCATTAAAAGTAATTTCAGGAATAGATCTCTTGTGTGGCATGTAATTCACCACTCTCATTTAAATATGGCGAACATTTTTCGGTGCGCGCTTTGCGCATCACGGACCTCGGTGATTTTAAAATGCTGCTCCGGCCCTGATCATCTCTGCCCCTTTTTCCTGAGCAGCAGGGTTTGAAACTCCAGCTATATGCTGCCACATAGTGCTCTTGTCAGTCGTCAGCAACTTTGTCGCTTCGTTCATTAACCGCAGGTTACCGTATCATTGATTTTATCTGAGCCGTTAATGAACATTCTAAACAATTCTAACATGTTGTCAGAATGTTTATGCAGGTGCTCATGGGAGTTGTAGGCACGTAATATTACATTACAATGTGTTTATTATATCAGATGCCTTCAGAGAAAACTACAATTAAAATATATTGTCATACCACAGAATAAACCACCCGCCAAAGTGGCTAGTGGGACTAAAGACATTACCCACCAAAGCCCAATTTTACCCGCATTTGGCGGGTGGGCGGGTGCTAATGTAAAGCCCTGACACACATGCTTAAAGGAGAACGCCACCCCCAAGTGAAATTGAGTCAGTCCCTGCAGTCCCTAGAGTTGAATGAGTGAGCCAAAGTGTTTTGTAGCCGACCCAGTCATTGTCCTGATCTGGAAACATCCTGGTTAGCTTTAGCTTAGTCGCTGTAATCCGGCATGTCCAGCTAGCATTGTCGTTGCAAAAGTGAATCAAATAATTCAAGATTTTTTATAATTATTTCTCATGACCTATACATTCACATCGAGTACACATATCAATGCAAATTAACACGAAGGGATTTACTAGACCAATTTATATATGGAACGATTTTCGGCCACAGCACAGGCAAAGCACCGCTGCAGGCGCAAAGACACCACGCAGCACCACAACTTCCATCAACACACCAGTGTTACCAGGGAAACCAGGGTTTTCAGGTGCTGCGTGGTGTCTTTGCGCCTGCAGCGGTGCTTTGCCTGTGCTGTGGCCGAAAATAGTTCCAGATATAAATTGGTCTAGTAAATCCCTTTGTGTTAATTTGCATTGATATGTGTGCTCAATGTGAATGTACAGGTCATGAGAAATAATTATAAAAAATATTGAGTTATTTGATTCACTTTTGCAACGACAATGCTATCTGGACATGCCGGATTACAGCAACTACGCTAAGCTAAAGCTAACCGGGATGTTTCCAGATCAGGACAATGGCTGGGTCGGCTACAAAATACTTTGGCTCACTCATCCAACTCTAGGGACTGCAGGGACTGACTCAATTTCACTTGGGGGTGGCGTATTCCTTTAAGCAAGTCCGATCCTAAAGGCAGTCTCCATATATCATTATTACCCATAATGTAATGTGAGCATCAGTGTTAACACAAACAAACACCAGACAACAAAACAAAAGCGCTCCATTCTTCTCTTTTCTTGACTCTTCTTTTGACACCATGTCTGTGTGTAACGTCCCAAATCGCACATTCTAGGACAAAATATATAACACTATGATTTGGGAGACAAATAATTAAAAAAAATAATAATAAAAAAGTCTCATGTCAACTCAGGTCATTCAATGTTGAAATAATTATAAAATAAAAAAAGGGGGGTTTGTATTTGGGCAGCACGGTGGTGTAGTGGTTAGTGCTGTCGCCTCACAGCAAGAAGGTCTGGGTTCGAGCCCCGTGGCTGGCGAGGGCCTTTCTGTGTGGAGTTTGCATGTTCTCCCTGTGTCTGTGTGGGTTTCCTCCGGGTGCTCTGGTTTCCCCCACAGTCCAAAGACATGCAGGTTAGGTTAACTGGTGACTCTAAATTGACTGTAGGTGTGAATGTGAATGGTTGTCTGTGTCTATGTGTCAGCCCTGTGATGACCTGGCGACTTGTCCAGGGTGTACCCTGCCTTTCGCCTGTAGTCAGCTGGGATAGGCTCCAGCTTGCCTGCGACCCTGTAGAACAGGATAAAGCGGCTAGAGATAATGAGATGAGATGAGAAGGTTCGTATTTGGTTTACTCTCTAGAGGAACACTGAGAGATTCTGTCTTGAACTATACATATAATATACAATACATGAGGAAGTCATAACCGAAAGATTAGAGAAAAAGTTTTGGGACCAAAAGGTTACTGGTTTGATTCCCTGCACTAGCAGGAATCGCTGAAGTTTCCTTGAGCAAGGCACCTAATCCCCAACTGCTCCCCAGGTTGCTCTGGATATGTTGTATGTCACTCTGTAATGCAATGTAATGCTACAGTGCTTCATTATTGTCACATCCAGTGGCACACCTCAAACTCCTACTCACATACACATGGGCAGTGCCATTAGGACTAATTACCATGCACCTGTTCCAGATTAGAGTGCAATCACAGAGCATGCTTATAAGGATTCTCAGTAATACATGCTGTACTGAGTGTCTCACATTACCAAGCCTTTGTGCTGTGTTTAGCTACTCCAGGTCTTTATTTTCTATCCATCCATTATCCGTAACCGCTTATCCTGTATCGGGTCATGGGCAAGCTGGAGCCTATCCTAGCTGACTATGGGAAAGAGGTGGGGTACACCCTGGACAAGTTACCAGGTCATCGCAGGGCTGACATGTAAAGACAAACAACCATTCACACCTAGTTAATCTAGAGCCACCAATTCACCAAACCTGTATGTCTTTGGACTGTGGGGGAAAACCAGAGCACCCAGAGGAAACCCACACAGACACAGGGAGAACATGCAAGCTTCACACTGTTGGCCACTGGGCTCAAACCCAGAACCTTCTTGCTGTGAGGCAACAGTGCAAACCACTACACCACTGGGTCTTGATTTTGTTTTGTGTATTTGGACTCTGCCTTTTGCCTTACCTCTGATACTCAGTTTATGCCTCGCTCGACCATTGCCCGTTCCAGTTTTATGATGGTCTATGGTATGACCAAACTATGAATAGAACTCACGAGCTCCTGATCAAGAGGCGGACACACTAACCACTAGGCCAACTCACGGTAATGTTCCACTGTGAAATAAAAGTAATGTGCCATGTAAGGTACATAAAAGGAGGTGTTTATGACGAGTAGCATACATCATAAGGCACAGTGGTAAAAGATTTCATGACTAATGTGACTCATCCAAGGGCACTGAAGGGGTTAAAGATCTTGTGAAGAATTATTTTATTTATGAGTTGTTCAGAATTTTAGGATGTTTAAGAGTTCTTTGTTGTTTGCTTGGATCTCTCAGGAATGGTTCTATTGATAGGTATGTGCCAGTCCACCAGATTTTCATCCCAGATGCTTAGATTATGGGTTTTGAGTTATACCTGCTGCATTAAGCTACCAAGCCTCTGTATGCAGGAAATACAAACCAAAGTGAAATTGGACCAAGGGAAGTTACTGTAAATCTGACATGAAATCATGTGCACGCAAGCCAAAATGGTCCATTTTCCAGGCACTGACTACATCCATCCATTATCTGTAACCACTTGTCCTGTGCAGGATCGCAGACAAGCTGGAGTCTATCCCAGCTGACTATGGGCAAGAGGTGGAATACACCCTGGACAAGTTGCCAGGTCATTGCAGGACTGACACATAGACACAAACAACCATTCACACTAACGGTCAATTTAGAGACACCAATTAGCCTAACCTGCATGTCTTTGGACTGTGGGGGAAAGCAGAGCACCCCGAAGAAACCCATGCAGACATGGGCAGAACATGCAAACTCCACACAGAAAGGTCCCCGTCATCCACTAGACTTGAACCCAGAACCTTCTTGCTATGAGGTGACAGTGCTAACCACTACATCACTGTGTCGCCCGCAGTTGTGGGTCTGGAAGTAACTGATGAGGCCAATCCGGGCTTTGAAGGTATGCCCACATGTTGGGCACACGTGGGTAGGTGCTGTAGTGGGGGTAGTGATAGTTTGAGCCTTCTGCATATCTCGTTTCTTTTGGGCCTCGGTGATGCATTTCATCTCTGCTGCATGTGTGCCACTGGTGAGCTTTGCTCGCCATGCTGTACGATCCTGAGCATGCGACTCCCAAGAGTTGAGCTCGATTTCTAGGGTTTTGAGGGACACTTTGAGATTGTTGGTCATGAGTGTGCTTACATTATCATGATGCAGATTTACTCACTCGTTCATCTCATTACCTTTGTCAACTTTGTTGGAAGAGGTGATGTTTTCACCTCTGTTTGTTTGATTGTTCCCAACGTAAGTCAAAAAGTAGTGAATGGATTTGGATGAAATTAGGTGAAAAGGTGGAACATGGGCCAAGGAACAATTGTTTAGATTTTGATGCCAATCCAGATATATATGCAGATCCAGGATCCAGATGTGTATGTAGATCCAGAATTTTTTTTTTTTTTTTTTGCCTGTTCCCAACTTAACTCAAAAAGTAGTGAACGGTTGTGTATTTAAAAGTAGTGAATTTAGTTGAAATTTGGTGGAAAGGTGAGCCATGGGCCAAGGAACAGTTGATTAGATGTTGATGCAAATTTGGATGTGTATGCAGATCCAGGATCCAGATGTGTATGTAGATCCAGGGCTTTTTGCTTGTTCCTAATGTAACTTAAAAAAGTAGTGAACTGATTTGGATGAAATTTGGTGGACAGCTTTAGTATTATCCTCAGTTCAAGTGATTTGATTTTGATGTTGAAAACATGTGGCTTTCTAGAGGTATGGACTTTAATAAGTGCCCTTCTAGTTTGTTCTGTTTTTCTGGAAAGGTTTTTTTTTTAATTATGATGTAAATTTTAAAAGTACAATATTAATAATACATGTTCTGCTGTATAACAGGGCAAAAACATCTTTTTTCTGTTAAAGTTAATGCATGAATCATCTCCTGCCTGAGACACTCTGATATGAATAAAAATAAAAAAAATAAAAAAAGTACATTTTTGTCAGATTGCTGTTTTTCTAATCGCTGCTGTGACATCGGTGTAACCTGGTGATAATTATCTGGAGTAAAGTATGATATCTGACAGGATTCCTTTCCTTCCTGCTTTCCTTCTCTGATCATTATCTTGCTATGAAGATTTAATATCATTACAGCCATCTGGGTAAAAGCAGTGGTTCAGCAGCTGCCGTCTGCACTTTACGGAGAAATGCAGGAGTCAGAAAAGCACTTATCTCTCTGTCCATCCATCCCTCCATCCATCCCTCCATCATGCTGACCATTCACTGCACAGAGCATTAATCAATTTCATAATTAGATCCTTTTCCCCTGAAAGACTCGCTGTCCCACAGTCTGCAATTACATTACATTATATTACCCAGCAGAAAACTGCAGAAATGACAGACGCAAAAGAAAACCAGCACACGAGATGAAGAAAAGAACACAGAACAGTTCTGCTTTTCATTTTCAACTTACTCATACCACCCTGACATTGATTATTTTCTGAAAATTATTTATTCTTTGTCCACCACAAGAACAGCAATTTAACATTCTGAGAATAAAAAATGGTTTCTGACAATCCATAGCTCTCTTGGAAAGGGTTCCAAGGATGCTAAGAACCACAAAAGAACCCTTTCTGCTAACAGTGTACCGAGTACCAAGAGTTAAACATTAAAGTCCTGACATGTTCTAGATATTAAGAAAAAACTGAAGAGCAAAAATTTGGATTTTGTATCTCACATGTATCTAATTCAAACATACATTCTGAGAAAAATATGGTTCTTGAAGGATTCCTCAAGGGTTCCTCAGAAAATTAGCAGGTTCTTAGCTTCCTAAAAGAGTTTTACTTGGAACCTAGAGGTGAAAAGAAGAAAATATTGACCATCATTTTGAGTTTGTACATCACACTGACCAAGTTAATACATACATTCATGGAAAAGGGATTCTTCAATGGTTCTTCAAGGGTTCCTCAAGGGTTCCTTGGACAATTGGAGTGTTCTAGACTTCCTAAAGAAGTTCTAATTGGAACCTAGAGATGAAAAGAAGAAAACATTGACCATCAGTTTGAGTTTGTACATCAAACTGACTGAGTTAATACATACACTCATGAAACAGGATTCTTCAAGGGTTCCTCAAGGTTCCTTGGACAATTACAGGATTCTGAGCTTCCTAAAGAAGTTCTACTTGGAACCTAGAGATGAAAAGAAGTATACTGACCATCATTTTGAGTTTGTATGTCACACTGACTGAATTAATACATACACTCATGGAAAAGGGGTTCTTCAAGGGTTCTTCAGTGGTTCTTTAAGGGTTCCTTGGACAATTACAGGATTCTGAGCTTGCTAAAAAAGTTCTACTTGGAACCTAGAGATGAAAAGAAATAAATATTGATCATCATTTTGAATTTGTATGTCACACTGACCAAACTAATACATACACTCATAGAAAAAGTGGTTCTTCAATGGTCCCTCAAGAGTTCCTCAGAAAATTAAACGCTTCTTAGCTTCCTAAAAAAAGTTCTACTTGGAACCTAGAGATGAAAAGAAGAAAATATTGATCATCATTTTGAGTTTGTACATCACACTGCCAGAGTTAATACATACACTCATGGAAAAAATGGTTCTTCAATGGTCCCTCAAGAGTTCCTCAGAAATTTAGAGGGTTCTTAGCTTCCTAAAAAAGTTCTATTTGGAACCTAGAGGTGAAAAGAAATAAATATTGACCACCATTTTGAGTTTGTACATCACACTGACCAAGCTAATACATACATTCATGGAAAAGGGGTTCTTCAAGGGTTCCTCAAGGATTATTCAAGGGTTCCTCAGACAATTACAGAATTCTGAGCTTGCTAAAAAATTCTGCTTGGAACCTAGAGATGAAAAGAAGAAAACATTGACCATCACAAAGGGATTGAACTGGAATGCTTTCGGATAAGAAAAGACTTTGCTGTAAAGGTTCTGCAAAGATAAGGAAATCAATTTTCATTTTCACTGTTACGTGAAGACTTTATGCCCCCACCCCCACTCCTCCTTCCCACAGAGACTACGCTGGGTGTAGTTTAGTTTTTATCCCTTTAGTTCAACACTGTAATGCGTATGTCCCAGTCGTGCTCTTAATCCTGGTGTCAGGACTTTAAAATCAGTCTGAAAGTCCAGATTTATATTGAAGTTATCATACAGCAATGTAGCTCACCTTAAAACTCCAACAAGTCAACAATTAGGCTCATATTAAAAAATAAAAAATAAAAATTAAGAAAAACAATTATTTATACGTCACTGTGATAAAAAGTCGAATAACATGACCGAGAACTGTTTCTGTTTCATTGAAACCTAATATGAGTTATTCTTTTCTGAAATTGTAAGGTTTTTCCAGGCCTAATATGAACGAACACACACACACACACACACACACACACACATATCAAATGACTTTAAAGTGGCTGTAAAATGGCTAAAGCTGATATCTCGACATGACTTCACATCCACTGAGCCAAATGAGCTTTTATTTTTCAGCGCTGTCATTAATCACAGAGACGCACTTACACACACACACACACACACACACACACACACACACAGAAAGTGACTGCATGTGAGAGAGAGAGAGAGAGAGAGAGAGAGAGAGCTCTGAGTGGACTGTGGTGTTTGTGGTGACGACCATAATGAGATTTCACTTAATTGCCCGAGTTTGTAAAACGACCGCAGGACGCTTGCTGTTGTCTAAATACTGCTCTGATACTCCAACCTCTGGAACGACCTGAAGTGTTCTCAAGTCATCTCAACTTCTCACACACACACACAAATGCATGTTTTTTTTTTTTAAGAAGAAGCCTTTATTTGTCACACGTACACTCAAGCACAGACTTAAACACACAGTGAAATTTAACTTCTGCATTCAATCCATCCGAAGCAGTGAACACACACATAGACACACAAGTGAGCCATGAGCGCACACGCATACTCAGAGTAGTGGGCAGTGATGCTACAGCACCCAGGAAGCAGTTGGGGGTTCGGTGAAAGCCCCCCCAACTCTGTCTGTCCCTCTGAGTTACATGTTGGTCCTGGGATCGAGATGCTGACCGCTTCTGCTCGTCAGACCTGCCTGATCCATCCTGGTGCCCTGTGTCTAGTTGGAGTCTCATCGCATCGCTCCTGTGGAGGACGGCCCCATGTGGACAGTTGAAAGTCACACTTGGAAGACGCTCTGGACTCTTACAGTAATGCTTTTATGGCTGAGGACTACAGTTGACTTGCTAAGTTTAGAACTGCAGTTGTTATGAACAGTTTTACACTCAAGTTTCCATCAACGAAACAGTTTATAACTTCAACAAAACAAACTTCATGTCAAAACTATAATGAATTTCTTGGTTACACAGTTGTACTTTATTGTCATGCTCCGCCCCGGACATCCACTCCGGAGATTACGGATCTCTCACACCAGTGCCGATCCGGATCCAGGAGAGGAATTCCGCCAGAACGTTTTGTTTGCTACTCTAGCTGGTTCTGTGCCGCTCTTGCTTCTCATGTTTTTTTTTTTTTTTTTGGTGTTGTTGTCTCTAGTTACTTATCTTGTTCATGTTTTTTGCACTAAGGGTTTTTTCTTGTTCATGGTGTTTTACACTAGCGTTTTTGTCTTTGCCTGTCTCGTGTTTTTGTCAAGTTGTTTGTCTCTTTTTGCCCTGACTATTTTTGCCATTTGTTTATTGTCCTGTTTGTTTACTTTTTTGCCACGCCCTTTCTTCTCTAGTTTAAATCATTGGATTCATTGGATTACTGTCTGTGTTCTGCTTTTGGATCCTAATTCCACCAATCCTAACACTTTATGACTCTATAGGACACAGTTATAGAAGTGAATTATTTATAATCAAACTATCTGTTATCACCCAGATGAGGATTTTGAGTCCAGATGAAGATTTTGAGTCACCACTTTTGGGTCCACATGAGGATTCTGAGTCACCCATTTTGAGTCCACATGAGGATTTTGAGTCACCCCTTTTGAGTCCAGATGAGGATTTTGAGTCAGAAATTTGAGTCCAGATGAGGATTTTTCATTACCCCTTTTGAGTCCAGATGAGGATTTTGAGTCACCTCTTTGGGTCCAAATGAGGATTTTGAGTCACCCCTTTTGAGTCCAGATGAGGATTTTGAATCACCCCTTTTGAGTCCAGATGAGGATTTTGAGTCACCCCTTTTGAGTCCAGATGAGGATTTTGAGTCACCTCTTTGGGTCCAGATGAGGATTTTGAGTCACCTCTTTGGGTCCACATGAGGATTTTGAGTCACCCCTTTTGAGTCCAGATGAGGATTTTGAGTCACCTCTTTGGGTCCAAATGAGGATTTTGAGTCACCCCTTTTGAGTCCAGATGAGGATTTTGAATCACCCCTTTTGAGTCCAGATGAGGATTTTGAGTCACCTCTTTGGGTCCAGATGAGGATTTTGAGTCACCCCCTTTTGAGTCCAGATGAGGATTTTGAGTCAGAAATTTGAGTCCAGATGAGGATTTTTCATTACCCCTTTTGAGTCCAGATGAGGATTTTGAGTCACCTCTTTGGGTCCAAATGAGGATTTTGAGTCACCCCTTTTGAGTCCAGATGAGGATTTTGAATCACCCCTTTTGAGTCCAGATGAGGATTTTGAGTCACCCCTTTTGAGTCCAGATGAGGATTTTGAGTCACCTCTTTGGGTCCAGATGAGGATTTTGAGTCACCTCTTTGGGTCCACATGAGGATTTTGAGTCACCCCTTTTGAGTCCAGATGAGGATTTTGAGTCGCCCCCTTTGAGTCCAGATGAGGATTTTGAGTTGCCCTCTTTGGGTCCAGATGAGGATTTTGAGTCACCCCCTTTGAGTCCAGATGAGGATTTTGAGTCACCTCGTTGGGTCCACATGAGGATTTTGAGTCACCCCTTTTGAGTCCAGATGAGGATTTTGAGTTGCCCTCTTTGGGTCCAGATGAGGATTTTGAGTCACCCCCTTTGAGTCCAGATGAGGATTTTGAGTCACCTCTTTGGGTCCATATGAGGATTTTGAGTCACCCCTTTTGAGTCCAGATGATGAGTTTGAGTCACCCCTTTTGAGTCCAGATGAGGATTTTGAGTCACCCCTTTTGAGTCCAGATGAGGATTTTGAGTCAGAAATTTGAGTCCAGATGAGGATTTTGCATTACTCCTTTTAAGTCCAGATGAGGATTTTGAGTCACCTCTTTGGGTCCAGATGATGATTTTGAGTTGCCCCCTTTGAGTCCAGATGAGGATTTTGGGTCACCCCCACAGACATGTGGAGAACATGCAAACTCCACACAGAAAGGCCCCCATTGGCCACTGGGCTCAAACCCAGAACCTTCTTGCTGTGAAGTGACAGTGCAAACCACTACACCATCATGCCACCCAGGACATTACCTCTTGACAATATGGATTTAAAATAACATCACCACAGTTCTTGAAGGGAAACTAATCAGCAGTTTGGGAGCTGAGAGACTTCATGTAGTGTGCACTACCTAGCGATGTCCTGTTTGTACTGATCCTGGGTCTGACTTTGGATTTTACATGAATGCAGCTGAGAGCTTTACAGTAAAATAAACAAGCATTTTTGAACAATTTCCAATTTTTTTTTCACCTGACGTGACTTAACTATTAGCACTGAGATGTGTGTGTGTGTGTGTGTGTTCAGAATAAAACACAAGCACTGTGTCATGATAAACAGCAAGTGTTTTATTCCTCTTATACCTCAGCAAATTGACTCAGAGTAAAATTCTTTCTTTGTTAAAAAAAGTATACTGTCCATTTTATCTGTTTATAGTTACATTTGATGTCACAGCTATAAACAGTCCTTTCCTCACCAGCCTCACCTTTTTCTCTCTTTTAAAGTGAATGTAATGCTTTGTTGTAATTGTCAGATGCACAAGGGAGGTGGATGTAGGTGCAGAAGTGTTTGTTAAAATACAGTGCGATATATACATGAAGTGCATCAAACACACCCAAAAGCAAACAGTCCAAAGCAGCAGGCAAGGTCATAAATGAGAAAACAGACAAAGGGTCAATCGAGGCGCAAACAGGATGTCAGAGGTAAAATGGGAATGAGAACTAGAACCAGGAACAGGAGTCGAGAAACCAGGAAAATCACAAACACGGGAAACAAGGCTCGGTAATGCGCACTGAACGTGACGTAATACTTTGCGTCGCATTACCATCAGTGTAGTCCTTAAATAGCCCAACACTTTGTTCACGAATTGAGAACAGGTGCGCCTTGTTCATGGCACGTGTGCCGGAGCTTACTCAGCACGCGCAGCCCGAGGCAAGCCTTTTGGTGCATGCGCCACAGCGCACAGGACCAACAGTAATGCTTTAAAATGAGTATATATCATTAGTAATGACCACTATTAATTAATAAAGTGGGGGGGAATAATATTAATTATTTGTTATTTTATTATCAAGCACAAAACTATTGATAAATCACAGCTTCCGGATCCCAGAAAAAGGCAGCCTTGCTTCAGGGCTAATCTCTCATGATGTCACACATCGAACCCCGGTTATTCAGGTCATTTCCGTTCATCTGACTCCGTGCTTATTTACTCGCTGAAATTGGATATCTTTGCTGGAATATTACAAAAATAACGATGTGAAAGAAAGCACTGTGTTGTGTTTGAATGTTCAAATCCATATACAGCAGGACATTCAGGTCACGAATTTCCGAGAAATGACACAAAGCTAAAGCGACAGTGGGTGAAGTTTGTGCAAATGAAGCGGGCAGATTTCATGTTGCCTACTAATAATATAATAAATCTGATTTATCAAGTGTTCATCACCACCAGAATGACCACATGGGAATTATTAGAGCAAAAAAGAAACCCATTTATTTAATAAATGACATTTGATCTGCTATTTGGACAGTTTGTGGGTTCCCCTATTATCGCCCACTTCATACTTTCTTTCAGTTATTACACTGAATAAGTGTAAAAATTATATTTCTCCCCTCCTAGAACTGCCACCTTATTGTGGTGGAGGGGTTTGTGTGCTTGAATGATCCTAGGAGCTATGTTGTCGGGGGCATTATGCCCCTGTTAGGGTTTCCCAAGGCAGACAGGTCCTAGGTGACAGGCCAGACCAAGAGCAGTTCACCAAAAAAAAAAAACCCCTATGGAGAAAAAATCCAGGACCGTGACGTCGCCCGGTAGGACGCAGCCGGGGCCCCACCCTGGAGCCAGGCCCGGGGTTGGGGCTCGTATGCGAGCGCTTGGTGGCCGGGCCTTTGCCCATGGGGCCCGGCCGGGCTCAGCCCGAAGAGGTGACGTGGGCCCGACCTCCTGTGGGTTCACCACCCACAGAGGTAGCAGTAGGGGTTTGGTGCAGTGTGGATTGGGTGGCAGTCGAAGGCAGGGGCCTCGACGACCTGATCCCCGGACACAGCGGCTGGCTGTTGGGACATGGAATGTCACTTCGCTGGGGGGGAAGGAGCCTGAGCTTGTGCGGGAGGTTGAGAGGTACCGGCTAGAGATAGTCGGGCTCACCTCCACGCACAGCTTGGGCTCTGGAACCCAGCTCCTCGAGAGGGGCTGGACTTTCCACTTCTCTGGAGTCGCCCGTGGTGAGCGGCGGCGGGCTGGTGTGGGCTTCCTTATAGCTCCCCAGCTCAGCCGCCATGTGTTGGAGTTTACCCCAGTGAACGAGAGGGTCGCCTCTCTGCGCCTTCGGATTGGGGAGAGGGCTCTTGCTGTTGTTTGTGCCTACGGGCCAAATAGCAGTATAGAGTATCCAGCCTTCTTGGAGTCCCTGGGAGAGGTACTGAGGGGTGCTCAGACTGGGGACTCCATTGTGTTACTGGGGGACTTCAATGCTCACGTGGGTGATGACAGTGACACCTGGAGGGGCGTGGTTGGGAGGAACGGCCTCCCCGATCTGAACCCGAGTGGTGTTTTGTTATTGGACTTCTGTGCTAGTCACAGTTTGTCCATAACGAACACCATGTTCGAGCATAGGGGGGTCCATAAGTGCACGTGGCACCAGGACACCTTAGGTCGGAGGTCGATGATCGACTTTGTAGTCGTGTCATCTGATCTCCGACCCTATGTCTTGGACACTCGGGTGAAGAGAGGGGCTGAGTTGTCAACTGATCACCACCTGGTGGTGAGTTGGATCCGCTGGCGGAGGAGGAAGCTGGACAGACCTGGCAGGCCCAAACGTATGGTGAGGGTCTGCTGGGAACGTCTGGCCGAGCACTCTGTTGGGGAGGTCTTTAACTCCCACCTCCGGGAGAGCTTTTCCCAGCTTCCGAGGGAGGCGGGGGACATTGAGTCTGAGTGGACCATGTTCTCTACCTCCATTGTGGATGCAGCTGTTCGGAGCTGTGGCCGCAAGGTCTCCGGTGCCTGTCGTGGCGGCAATCCCCGAACCCGGTGGTGGACACCGGAAGTAAGGGATGCCGTCAAGCTGAAGAAGGAGTCCTATCGGGCCATGTTGACCTCCAGGACTCCTGAGGCAGCCGACGGGTATCGGCAGGCCAGGCGTGCTGCAGCTCGGGCAGTTGCGGAGGCAAAAACTCGGAACTGGGAGGAGTTCGGGGAGGCCATGGAGAAGGACTATCGGTCGGCCTCGAAGAAATTCTGGCAAACCGTCCGGCGCCTCAGGAGGGGGAAGCAGTACTCTGCCAACACTGTTTACAGTGCGGGTGGGGAGCTGTTGACCTCGATTGGGGACATTGTCGGGCGGTGGAAGGAATACTTTGAGGATCTCCTCAATCCCACCGTCATGTCTTCCACTGAGGAGACTGAGGCTGATGACTCAGAGGTGGACTCGTCCATTACCCAAGCCGAAGTCACTGAGGTGGTTTGCAAGCTCCTCGGTGGCAAGGCACCAGGGGTGGATGAGATCCGCCCTGAGTATCTCAAGTCTCTGGATGTTGTGGGGCTGTCTTGGTTGACACGCCTCTGCAACATCGCGTGGCGGTCGGGGACAGTGCCTCTGGAGTGGCAGACTGGGGTGGTGGTCCCTCTTTTTAAGAAAGGGGACCGGAGAGTGTGCTCCAATTATAGGGGAATCACACTTCTCAGCCTCCCAGGGAAAGTTTACTCCAGGGTACTGGAGAGGAGAATTCGACCAATAGTCGAACCTCGGATCCAGGAGGAACAATGCGGTTTTCGTCCTGGTCGCGGAACACTGGACCAGCTCTATACCCTTCATAGGGTGCTCGAGGGTTCATGGGAGTTTGCCCAACCAGTCCACATGTGCTTTGTGGATCTGGAGAAGGCATTCGACCGTGTCCCCCGTGGTATTCTGTGGGGGGTGCTTCGGGAGTATGGGGTTCGGGGCTCTTTGCTAAGGGCTGTCCGGTCCCTGTACGAACGGAGCAGGAGTCTGGTTCGCATTGCCGGCAGTAAGTCAGACCTGTTCCCGGTGCATGTTGGACTCCGTCAGGGCTGCCCTTTGTCACCGGTTCTGTTCATAATTTTTATGGACAGAATTTCTAGGCGCAGCCAGGGGCCGGAAGGAATCCTGTTTGGGAACCACAGGATTTCATCTCTGCTTTTTGCGGATGATGTTGTCCTGTTGGCTTCTTCAAACCAGGACCTTCAGCATGCACTGGGGCGGTTTGCAGTCGAGTGTGAAGCGGCTGGGATGAGAATCAGCACCTCCAAGTCCGAGGCCATGGTTCTCGACCGGAAAAGGGTGGCTTGCCCTCTCCAGGTTGGTGGAGAAGTCCTGCCTCAAGTGGAGGAGTTTAAGTATCTCGGGATCTTGTTCACGAGTGAGGGAAGGATGGAGCGTGAGATCGACAGGCGGATCGGTGCAGCCTCCGCAGTGATGCGGTCACTTTACCGGTCCGTCGTGGTGAAGAAGGAGCTGAGCCAAAAGGCGAAGCTCTCAATTTACCGGTCGATCTACGTTCCGACTCTCACCTATGGTCATGAGCTTTGGGTAATGACAGAAAGAACAAGATCACGGATACAAGCGGCTGAAATGAGTTTCCTTCGCAGGGTGGCTGGGCGCTCCCTTAGAGATAGGGTGAGAAGCACAGTCACTCGGGAGGAGCTCGGAGTAGAGCCGCTGCTCCTCCACATCGAGAGGAACCAGCTGAGGTGGCTCGGGCATCTTTTTCGGATGCCTCCTGGACGCCTCCCTGGGGAGGTGTTCCAGGCATGTCCCCCCGGGAGGAGGCCCCAGGGAAGACCCAGGACACGCTGGAGGGACTATGTCTCTCGGCTGGCCTGGGAACGCCTCGGTGTTCTTCCCGAGGAGCTGGCCGAGGTGTCTGGGGAAAGGGAAGTTTGGGCTTCCATGCTTAGACTGCTGCCTCCGCGACCCGGTCCTGGATAAGCGGAAGAAGACGAGACGAATTATATTTCTGCATTTATTGAGGTACATGTAAATGTTTTCCCTATATTTTGCAGCAGCCAGCTTAAAATAAAAATCCACAGTTTACAATTCTCTCTGGCTGGTGGTGCACTATCGGCAGTGAGCAGGACTGTCGTGAACTGAGTGAACCAACATCTATTTCTCATCTTGGGAGCTTGAAAAGATAACCATTTACTCTGGAATATCCTTGAGAATCATCTGCCCCTTCAGCCGACATATCTCATCTCATCATCTCTAGCCGCTTTATCCTGTTCTACAGGGTCACAGGCAAGCTGGAGCCTATCCCAACTGACTACGGGCGAAAGGCGGGGTACACCCTGGACAAGTCGCCAGGTCATCACAGGGCTGACACAGACACACAACCATTCACACTCACATTCACATCTACGGTCAATTTAGAGTCACCAGTTAACCTAACCTGCATGTCTTTGGACTGTGGGGGAAACCGGAGCACCCAGAGGAAACCCATGCAGACACGGGGAGAACATGCAAACTCCACACAGAAAGGCCCTCGCTGGCCATGGGGCTCGAACCAGGACCTTCTTGCTGTGAGGCGACAACGCTAACCACTACGCCACCGTGCCGCCCCTCATCCTTCTTCTTCTTATCCTTTTTACGTCTGTTTGAAACACTACTAGTGCATCAGACGGTGCATGTGAGTTTGTAGCCACCTCCTCCAATAGTTTCTATCTAGAGTGTCACTGGCCAAAAGGCCCCAGTCCTTCAAATTGGCAACCACTAACTCCTTCCATGACTTTCTCGGTCAGCCCTTCTTCCATTTCCCAGCCACTTGCAGGTTTGTGATGTCTTTGATGGTTTGGGAGCTGTGATGGACATGGCCAAACCATTGAAGGCGCCTGTATCTGATCTCCGAGAAGAGATCAGCCAGGCCCAACTTCTGGCGAAGGTCTTCACTACTGGTGTTAACACCCAGCTTAATGTGGCACATCCAATGCAGCATAGCTCTTTCATTATGCTCCAGGCACCTAAGATCCTCCTTTTTAATCGGCCAGCACGCATAGGCATATAGCATTGCGCTACGAATGTAGGAGTTGTAGACTCTGCCACAAATGCTCCAAGATACACTCCGAGATGACAGGAGGGGCAGGAGCTCTCTGAATTTCTTCCAGGCTGACCTAGTTCGCATTATAGTGGCAAGCTCACAGCCACTGCCAGCACATAGATTGTCACCAAGGTAACAGAAAGAATATAACATATAAGAATTCTAATCACTATCAGAATTCTGTCCAAAATGTGATTCCATATCGAGACTTGTCTAACAACTACTGTGCATGGGAACAAAATTGAAACCTGGATTGTTAAGCGTGTGATGTCATGCACCCTTTCAGGATCTTCTGGTTCAGTCTCAGCAGATTTCATGAAAACCGGCTGGTTTTATTGATTTTCCATTAATTTATGGCCTTTTGGATCAGCTATGGTATGAAAACACATGATCAATCAACATAATGATTGTTGCTTTGTACAAGGAAAAAAAAATGTGGTTTAGGGGCATTACATTCACTTCAATAAGACAAAAAATGCAAATTGTCATGTTGCCAAGAAACCAAAGAAGTGTAAATTCACTTGTTTTTTTTTTTTTACTTTTTTTTTAACTAAAGCTTGAACATTTCACATTCAAATGCAATGCTTCTGCTGTTTTCTGTTTTTACATTCAAAATAAAACAATTAACTTCCTGTCTCGTCTCGTCTTCTTCCGCTTATCCGGGGCCGGGTCGCAGAGGCAGCAGTCTGAGCATGGAAGCACAAATTTCCCTTTCCCCAGACACCTCGGCCAGCTCCTCGGGAAGAACACCGAGGCGTTCCCAGGCCAGCCGAGAGACATAGTCCCTCCAGCATGTCCTGGGTCTTCCCCAGGGCCTCCTCCCGGGGGGACATGCCTGGAACACCTCCCCAGGGAGGTGTCCAGGAGGCATCTGAAAGAGATGCCCTAGCCACCTCAGCTGATTCCTCTCGATGTGGAGGAGCAGTGGCTCTACTCCAAGCTCCTCCCGAGTGACTGTGCTTCTCACCCTATCTCTCAGGGAGCACCCAGCCACCCTGCGAAGGAAACTCATTTTGGCCGCTTGTATCCGTGATCTTGTTCTTTCGGTCATTACCCAAAGCTCATGACCATAGGTGAGAGTCGGAACGCAGATCGACCGGTAAATCGAGAGCTTCGCCTTTTGGCTCAGCTCCTTCACCACAATGGACCGGTAAAGTGACCGCATCACTGCGGAGGCCACACCGATCCGCCTGTCGATCTCATGCTCTATCCTTCCCTCACTCGTGAACAAGATTCTGAGATACTTAAACTCCTCCACTTGAGGCAGGACTTCTCCACCAACCTGGAGAGGGCAAGCCACCCTTTTCCGGTCAAGAACCATGGCTTTGGACTTGGAGGTGCTGATTCTCATCTCAGCCGCTTCACACTCGACTGCAAACTGCCCCAGTGCATGCTGAAGGTCCTGGTTTGAAGAAGCCAACAGGACAACATCAACTGCAAAAAGCAGAGATGAAATCCTGTGGTTCCCAAAGAGGATTCCTTCCAGCCCCTGGCTGCACCTAGAAATTCTGTCCATAAAGATTATGAACAGAACTGATGACAAAGGGCAGTCCTGCCGGAGTCCAACATGCACTGGGAACAGGTCTGACTTACTGCCGGGAATGTGAACCAGACTCCTGCTCCATTCGTACAGGGACCGGACAGCACTTAGCAAAGAGCCCTGAACCCCATACTCCCAAAGCACCCCCCACAGAATACCACAAGGGACAAAGTCGAATGCCTTCTCCAGATCCACAAAGCACATGTGGACTGGTTGGGCAAACTCCCATGAACCCTAGAGCACCCTATGAAGGATATAGAGCTGGTCCAGTGTTCTGCGACCAGGACAAAAACCACATTGTTCCTCCTGGATCTGAGGTTCAACTATTGACTGAATTCTCCTCTCCAGTACCCTGGAGTAAACCTTCCCTGGGAGGCTGAGAAGTGTGATTCCCCGATAATTGGAGAACACTCTCTGGTCCCCTTTCTTAAAAAGAGGGACCACCACCCCAGTCTGCCACTCTAGAGGCACTGTCCCCGACCACCACACGATGTTGCAGAGGCGTGTCAGCCAAGACAGCCCCACAACATCCAGAGACTTGAGATACTTGGGGCAGATCTTGCCACCAAGGAGCTTGCTAACCACCTCAGTGAGTTCGGCTTGGGTAATGGACGAGTCCACCTCTGAGTCATCAGCCTCCACTTCCTCAATGGAAGATGTCCTCGAAGCATTCCTTCCACCACCCGACAATATCCCCAGTCGAAGTCAACAGCTCCCCACCAGCACTGTAAACAATGTTGGTAGAGTACTGCTTCCCCCTCCTGAGGCGCCGGACAGTTTGCCAGAATTTCTTAGAGGCTGACCGATAGTCCTCCTCCATGGCCTCAACGAACTCCTCCCAGTTCCGAGTTTTTGCCTCCGCAACTGCCCGAGCTGCGGCACGCCTGGCCTGCCGATACCCATCAGCTGCCTCAGGAGTCCCGGAGGCCAACATGGTCTGATAGGACTCCTTCTTCAGCTTGACGGCATCCCTTACTTCCAGTGTCCACCACCGGGTTCGGGGATTGCCGCCACGACAGGCACCGGAGACCTTGCGGCCACAGCTCTGAACAGCCGCGTCGACAATGGAGGCAGAGAACATGGTCCACTCAGACTCAATGTCCCCCGCCTCCCTCGGAAGCTGGGAGAAGCTCTCCCGGAGGTGGGAGTTAAAGACCTCCCCGACAGAGTGCTCGGCCAGACGTTCCCAGCAGACCCTCACCATACGTTTGGGCCTGCCAGGTCTGTCCGGCTTCCTCCTCTGCCAGCGGATCCAACTCACCACCAGGTGGTGATCAGTTGACAACTCAGCCCCTCTCTTCACCCAAGTGTCCAAGACATAGGGCCGGAGATCAGATGAAACGACTACAAAGTCGATCATCGACCTCCGACCTAAGGTGTCCTGGTGCCACGTGCACTTATGGACACCCCTATGCTCGAACATGGTGTTCGTTATGGACAAACCGTGACTAGCACAGAAGTCCAATAACAAAACACCACTCGGGTTCAGATCGGGGAGGCCGTTCCTCCCAACCACGCCCCTCCAGGTGTCACTGTCATCTCCCACGTGAGCATTGAAGTCCCCCAGTAACACAATGGAGTCCCCAGTCTGAGCACTCCTCAGTACCTCTCCCAGGGACTCCAAGAAGGCCGGATACTCTATACTGCTATTCAGCCCATAGGCACAAACAACAGCAAGAGCCCTCTCCCCGATCCGAAGGCACAGAGAGGCGACCCTCTCATTCACTAGGGTAAAATCCAACACATGGCGGCTGAGCTGGGGAGCCCACACCAGCTCGCCGCTGTTCACCATGGGCGACTCCAGAGAAGTGGAGAGTCCAGCCCCTCTTGAGGAGCTGGGTTCTGGAGCCCAAGCTGTGCGTGGAGGTGAGCCCGACTATCTCTAGCCAGTACTGCTCAACCTCCCGCACAAGCTCAGGCTCTTTCCCCCCCAGCAAAGTGACATTCCATGTCCCAACAGCTAGTCGTTGTGTTCGGGGATCAGGTCATCGAGGCCCCTGCCTTCGACTGCCGCCCAATCCACACTGCACCAGTCCTCTATGGCTACCTCTGTGGGTGGTGAACCCACAGGAGGTCGGGCCCATGTCACCACTTCGGGCTGAGCCCGGCCGGGCCCCGTGGGCAAAGGCCCAGCCACCAAGCGCTCACATACGAGCCCCAACCCCGGGCCTGGCTCCAGGGTGGGGCCCCAGCTGTGCCATACCGGGTGACGTCACGGTCCTTGATCGATTGTTATCCATAAGGGGTTTTGGTGAACTGCTCTTAGTCTGGCCTGTCACCTAGGAACTGTCTGCCTTGGGAGACCCTAACAGGGGCGTAATGCCCCCGACAACATAGCTCCTAGGATCATTCAAGCACACAAACCCCTCCACCACAATAAGGTGGCAGTTCTAGGAGGGGTAACTTCCCACCGATAGTTATTAATATTTTGAATGAATGAATAAATAAGTATATAAAAAAGAGGAGGGGGAAGGGTGTGTATGGTGTATATGTACATAGAGTGGTAGATGAGTTTAGTTGTGCAGAAGAAATCTAATCACTTGCTGTGAGAGTAGAGTGATGGGTATCAGGACCCCAGCTTTTGAGAAATATGTGTCCCTGAAGTCTCAGAGAGTACATTATCATTTCTATCTGCAAAATTCCCCAGATCCTCTCAATCCATATGATGTGTTGGGGGTCTGGATTCAATCACTTAATTGTAATACATTTGATTACTGCTGTTAATCATATTAGCAGGTGGTTTTTTTTTTCTCTACTCTCAAAACCAGCTGGGGATAAGCCCAGTCATGCCACCTTTGGATCTCTTGTGAGATTCTGATGAAATATTAAACTTCTGATTCTGTAGATATCAGAAACCTTAAAGTCACAGCTTCTCCTCTGACTGTTACAAAGTGCTGACACTGGAGACTCCTTCCACATGTTACATCAATAAACATCTCTATACTTTGAGAAAACTTCTCCACATCAATGATTTAACAATAACATTGTGGGTGGCATGGACGTGTAGTGGTTATCACTGTCTACTCACAGCAAGAAGGTTCCAGATTTGAACCTCTGTGTGGGTTTCGTCCGGGTGCTCCGGTTTCCTCTACAGTACAAAGACATGTAGATTAGGTAATATACCCAGCCACTGGGGGTGTACAAGACAGTGCATACTTAGTGCCAGTCCCAAGCCTGGATAGATCGGGGAGGGCTCCGTCAGGAAGCGCATCTGGTGTAAAACCTACGCCAAATTTGAAGACCCAGTGTTAGATTAGTGTGAGCTAAACTGATAATTAACCTTCCTATAATAAAGTAAATTATTAACATATAAAACCAAACACATTAATTATAGATAACCTGCGATTTGGAGTTGCACTAATATCAGAGCTGCTGTTCTCGAAAATGAATCAACACCTTCTCTTCTGACCAATCACAATCCATAATAAAACAGCGCTGTGGTGTAAATGTTATTGAGCACTGAAACAGTTTTGTCAAAACAGTGAGAAATTTGTAAGAAAATTGCAAATATTTTATTGTGATTAATAGATTTCAGTCTCAACAACAACAACATGTGAAACTCCATTTCTAGACCATTGTGACCTTCAGTTAAAAACAAAAACATCTGAAAGAAAACTTTCAGAAAATCTGAAACATCTGATAAGTGATTACGCTGTACAAAAACAACCTTTCTGGCCTTCACTCTCATTGGTCGGAGCATCTCATTTGCATAAAATTCAATTCTGCTGAACTTCTCCATAATTCCGGCCACTTTACTCGGCTGGTGTTATTTCACCTCATCATTCTCAGAACTGCTGGACAGACATCGTCTCTGTAGCGTAAATAGATAGATAGATAGATAGATAGATAGATAGATAGATAGATAGATAGATAGAGTTAGGTCCATAAATATTTGGACAGAGGCGACATTTTTCTAATTTTGGTTCTGTACATTACTACAATGAATTGTGAACAAAACAATTCAGATGCAGTTGAAGTTCAGACTTTCAGCTTTAATTCAGTGGGTTGAACAAAATGATTGCATAAAAATGTGAGGAACTAAAGCATTTTTTAAAACACAATCCCTTCATTTAAGGGGCTCAAAAGTAATTGGACAAATTAAATAATTGTAAATAAAATGTTCATTTCTAATACTTGGTTGAAAACCCTTTGTTGGCAATGACTGCCTGAAGTCTTGAACTCATGGACATCACCAGACGCTGTGTTTCCTCCTTTTTAATGCCCTGCCAGGCCTTTACTGCACCGGTTTTCAGTTGCTGTCTGTTTGTGGGCCTTTCTGTCTGAAGTTTAGTCTTTAACAAGTGAAATGCATGCTCAATTGGGTTGAGATCAGGTGACTGACTTGGCCATTCAAGAATATTCCACTTCTTTGCTTTAATAAACTCCTGGGTTGCTTTGGCTTTATGTTTTGGGTCATTGTCCATCTGTATTATGAAACACCGACCAATCAGTTTGGCTGGATTTGAGCACACAGTATGTCTCTGAATACCTCAGAATTCATCCGGCTGCTTCTGTCCTGTGTCACATCATCAATAAACACTAGTGACCCAGTGCCACTGGCAGCCATGCATGCCCAAGCCATCACACTGCCTCCGCCGTGTTTTACAGATGATGTGATATGCTTTGGATCATGAGCTGTACCACGCCTTCGCCATACTTTTTTCTTTCCATCATTCTGGTAGAGGTTGATCTTGGTTTCACCTGTCCAAAGAATGTTCTTCCAGAACTGTGCTGGCTTTTTTAGATGTTTTTTTTAGCAAAGTCCAATCTAGCCTTTTTATTCTTGAGGCTTATGAGTGGCTTGCACCGTGCAGTGAATCCTCTGTATTTACTTTCATACAGTCTTCTCTTTATGGTAGATTTGGATATTGATACGCCTACCTCCTGGAGAGTGTTGTTCACTTGGTTGGCTGTTGTGAAGGGGTTTCTCTTCACCATGGAAATTATTCTGTGATCATCCACCACTGTTGTCTTCTGTGAGTGTCCAGGTCTTTTTGCATTGATGAGTTCACCAGTGCTTTCTTTCTTTCTTTCTCAGGATGTACCAAACTGTAGATTTTGCCACTCCTAATATTGTAGCAATTTCTCGGATGGGTTTTTTCTGTTTTCGCAGCTTAAGGATGGCTTGTTTCACCTGCATGGAGAGCTCCTTTGACTGCATGTTTTCTTCACAGCAAAATCTTCCAAATGCAAGCACCTCACCTCAAATCAACTCCAGGCCTTTTATCTGCTTAACTGAGAATGACATAACGAAGGAATTGCCCACACCTGCCCATGAAATAACCTTTGAGTCAATTGTCCAATTACTTTTGGTCCCTTTAAAAACAGGGTGGCACATGTTAAGGAGCTGAAACTCCTAAACCCTTCATCCAATTTCAATATGGATACCCTCAAATGAAAGCTGAAAGTCTGGACTTTATGCCCATGTCCATTATATAACTATAACTTGAATATGTTTCAGTAAACAGGTAAAAAAAAACCAAAATTTGTGTCAGTGTCCAAATATATATGGACCTAACTGTAGATAGATAGATAGATAGATAGATAGATAGATAGATAGATAGATAGATAGATAGATAGATAGATAGATAGAGTTATAGGTTTTATATATATTTGAGAAACTGATGAAGTTTCATGTTGTGAAAAAAATCATGTTTGGTGATGGTGAGATTTCGAGCATTGTTCTGTTTTAATCAGGAGGTGGGTATCTCTCATATCTCTCAGTGTTAACCGCAGGCTCTCCAATTAGCACACAGCTCATAACGAAGAAGAGAGAAGCACCTCAGGCACCCTTACATCTGCACAGTCATTTACACGACAGTTTTTGAAAGCTTTTAATATTTTGCACACACACACACACACACACACACACACACACGCCTACCACTTTCATAGGAACTTGTTGATTTTAAGATCCCTGTTCTTGGCTATAGGAGTGGAACCTAGTGTGTTTTTCTGCTGTTGCATGCTGAGATGCTTTTCTGCTCACCACGGTTGTAAACAGCGATTATATGAGTTACTATATCCTTCCTGGCAAAAATGTTCTTCTGACCTCTCTTATCAGCAAGGCATTTGTTTACTTTCCACCCACAGAACTGCCGCTCAGTCACGCAATGTTTTTTGTTTTTCACACCATTTTTTTCTGTCTAAACTCTTGAGACTGTTGTGTGTGAAAACCCCAGGAGATCAACAGTTTCTGAAATACTCAAACCAGTCTATCTGAATTACTCAAACCAACACCCATGCCACAGTGAAAGAAAGCCACACTTTGAGATCAGAGTTTTTCCCATTCTGATGTTTGAACATCGTGAACATTAACTGAAGCTCTTGATTTGTATCTGCGTGATTTGATGCACCGTGCTGCTGTCGAGGGATCGGCTCATTAGGGAACTGCAGAAAAGAATGGGTGGATGGATGGGTGTTCCTAATAAAGTGGCCAGTGTGTGATTATAGTTCATATGAAATTCATTTTGATGATATTCACTTACGTAAGAGTTAAAGTCTTGTGTTTTTGTTGCACTGCCCAGAGACAGAGTGAGGTGGACCTTATTGTCCGTTCTCATTGAAATGCATGTTGTGTGTGTGTGTGTGTGTGTGTGTGTGTGTGTGTGTGTGTGCATTCTGCAGGGATGCTTCGGGATGAGATCAAGGCATTCGAGGAAAAAACAATTAATTCTCTGAACAACCTGCAGGGAAAATTCAAAAATTGAACTAATGTTTGATTAGGTACACTATACAGCCAAAAGTATGTGCACCCTGACCACATAATTGTCTATAATACTGTATCTTTGGACAGGACCCAAGGCTGTTCCAGCATGACAATGCTCCTGTGCACAAAACGAAGGTGTGTTAAGGTTGAAGTGAAGAACCTGAGTGTCCTGCACAGAGCCCTGACTGAACCCAACCCCACTGAACACCTTTGGGATGAACTGGAACTGGAACTGGAGCCTTTTCAGCTAACATCAGCACCTGACCTCAGTAATGCTCTTGTAGCTGAACTAAATGATCACAAATCCCCAAAGCCACGCCCCAAAATCTAGTCAAAAGCCTTCCCAGACCTCAGAATGGAGCGCATTAGAACAGCAATGGAATGAGATGTCCAACAAGGACATAATGGGTATGATGGTTATGTGTCCACAAGCTTCTGACCATATAGTGTATAATGATGTCTGATTATAGTGTTTAATTACTAAACACATTTTCATCTCCCTAGTGAGAAAGGTTCATGAAATGTCTGAAATGCATTTACACCACGGCGCTGTTTTATTCTGGATTGTAATTGGGTCAGAAGAGAAGGTGTTGATTAATTTTCGATAACAGCAGCTCTGACAGTAGTGCAGCTCCAAATCGCAGGTTTATTTATAATTAATGTGCTCATTCTAATGTGTTATTGTTTCCATAGTAACAGCTCGTTCGGAGGATGTTTATTTATGTTACATTTCTGGAAGGAGTCTCCAGTATCAGAGGTAAAGCTGTAACTTTAAGTTTTCCGACATCTTCAGAATCAGAACAGACGAGTTTACACTTCTTGCACTTTCTTAGGAATGTGACAAGCTGTGTTTTGTTGTTGTTGTTTGTTTGTTTGTTTGTTTGTTTGTTTGACTTATTCACTTCAAGAGCAAATAAAGAGAAGCTGGTGAAGGAACTACCTTTTATAACTGCTATAACATAAACGAGGACAGGCACAGAACTTTAATTGTAACTAGAAACAGATAAAAATTGTGATGTGTCGTTCTTAATACAGTAATAGGAAATATGTTGTAGGACATGAGGAGTAAAATACTCAGGAACATGCTTTTATTTGGAAAATTATAGAAAAACAAATGTCAAGCTGGTAGCGATAACTCCGCTTCATCAAACCACACTGTCACTGATGATTTTCCTGGAACAGCACAACACTGAGTGTTTTATTTCTTATATATCTGAGCTAAAATTAAACCTAGAGTAAAACTGAACTCACTAGTAACCCGAGCTAATTGATCTGTGCTCTTTAAAAAGCCTGGATGGGATTTCTGCAGAGAAAAAATAATTGTTTATTAAAATTATTAATATTGCATTTGATTGACTCCATAAATGAATCCATTTTAAAAAGGACTTATTTCTGATGGGGATTTGAGAGAAATTCAGAGAAACGGAGACATTTGGCTGCTTGATGTTTTCTCCTCAAATCCTGACCTGCTTCCTGTGAGAGTGCTGTTCCCTCAGTGGGGTTCATCTGGACTGACGTCGCCGTCATGGAGACGGATTCACACGTCAGATGTGCCGCTCAATGCTCTGCACAGATACAACCCTGATTCCAAAAAAGTTGGGACAAAGTACAAATTGTAAATAAAAAACGGAATGCAATGATGTGGAAGTTTCAAAATTCCATATTTTATTCAGAATAGAACATAGAGGACATATCAAATGTTTAAACTGAGAAAATGTATCATTTAAAGAAAAAATTAGGTGATTTTAAATTTCATGACAACAACACATCTCAAAAAAGTTGGGACAAGGCCATGTTTCCCACTGTGAGACATCCCCTTTTCTCTTTACAACAGTCTGTAAACGTCTGGGGACTGAGGAGACAAGTTGCTCAAGTTTAGGGATAGGAATGTTAACCCATTCTTGTCTAATGTAGGATTCTAGTTGCTCAACTGTCTTAGGTCTTTTTTGTCGTATCTTCTGTTTTATGATGCGCCAAATGTTTTCTATGGGTGAAAGATCTGGACTGCAGGCTGGCCAGTTCAGTACCCAGACCCTTCTTCTACACAGCCATGATGCTGTGATTGATGCAGTCTGTTGTTTGGCATTGTCATGTTGGTAAATGCAAGGTCTTCCCTGAAAGAGACGTCATCTGGATGGGAACATATGTTGCTCTAGAAGCTGGATATACCTTTCAGCATTGATGGTGTCTTTCCAGATGTGTAAGCTGCCCATGCCACACGCACTAATGCAACCCCATACCATCAGAGATGCAGGCTTCTGAACTGAGCGCTGATAACAACTTGGGTCATCCTTCTCCTCTTTAGTCCGAATGACACGGCGTCCCTGATTTCCATAAAGAACTTCAAATTTTGATTTGTCTGACCACAGAACAGTTTTCCACTTTGCCACAGTCCATTTTAAATGAGCCTTGGCCCAGAGAAGACGTCTGCACTTCTGGATCATGTTTAGATACGGCTTCTTCTTTGAACTATAGAGTTTTAGCTGGCAACGGCCGATGGCACGGTGAATTGTGTTCACAGATAATGTTCTCTGGAAATATTCCTGAGCCCATTTTGTGATTTCCAATATAAGCATGCCTGTATGTGATGCAGTGCCGTCTAAGGGCCCGAAGATCACGGGCACCCAGTATGGTTTTCCGGCCTTGACCCTTACGCACAGAGATTCTTCCAGATTCTCTGAATCTTTTGATGATATTATGCACTGTAGATGATGATATGTTCAAACTCTTTGCAATTTTACACTGTCAAACTCCTTTCTGATATTGCTCCACTATTTTTCGGCGCATAATTAGGGGGATTGGTGATCCTCTTCCCATCTTTACTTCTGAGAGCCACTGCCACTCCAAGATGCTCTTTTTATACCCAGTCATGTTAATGACCTATTGCCAATTGACCTAATGAGTTGCAATTTGGTCCTCCAGCTGTTCCTTTTTTGTACCTTTAACTTTTCCAGCCTCTTATTGCCCCTGTCCCAACTTTTTTGAGATGTGTTGCTGTCATGAAATTTCAAATGAGCCAATATTTGGCATGAAATTTCAAAATGTCTCACTTTCAACATTTGATATGTTGTCTATGTTCTATTGTGAATACAATATCAGTTTTTGAGATTTGTAAACTATTGCATTCTGCTTTTATTTACAATTTGTACTTTGTCCCAACTTTTTTGGAATCGGGGTTGTATATCAATGTTGTTCATTTTAAACTTTTTATACAATATATTAATGCAGCGGGCGGCATGGTGGTGTAGTGGTTAACGCTGTCGCCTCACAGCAAGAAGGTCTGGGTTCGAGCCCCGTGGCCGGCGAGGGCCTTTCTGTGCGGAGTTTGCATGTTCTCCCCGTGTCCACGTGGGTTTCCTCCGGGTGCTCCGGTTTCCCCCACAGTCCAAAGACATGCAGGTTAGGTTAACTGGTGACTCTAAATTGACCGTAGGTGTGAATGTGAGTGTGAATGGTTGTCTGTGTCTATGTGCCAGCCCTGTGATGACCTGGCGACTTGTCCAGGGTGTACCCCGCCTTTCGCCCGTAGTCAGCTGGGATAGGCTCCAGCTTGCCTGCGACCCTGTAGAACAGGATAAAGCGGCTAGAGATAATGAGATGAGATATTAATGCAGCATTTTTCATTCAGTGCAGTAAAACATGAACGATTCTGGTCATTTAAACACAGGAGGGTCGACATTAAAGAAAAACTTTCAACAAAAAACACAAACCATAAAGATAATGATTCAAACCTATCAGGATGAATGAGTGCTTCCTGTGACCTTGATCTGACCTCAGTATACGACTACTGTATGGTCAAGTTCACATTAGTGATGATGAGAGGTCCGATTTTCCTGAACATCAGTTTAGCGATCAGATTTTCTTGAAAATTAGTTTAGAGATCAGATTTTCCTGAATGTTAGTTTTAAAGATCAGATTTTCCTGAACGTCAGTTTAGAGATCAGATTTTCCTGAACGTTAGGTTAGAGATCAGATATTCAGGAACATTAGTTTAGAGATCAGATGTTCTTGAAAATTTGTTTTTACTTCAGCCAACACCTTTTCGGACATGTAAACTCAAAACGGCTTAGCTCGTCCTTGTTTGTATCTTTGTTTTGTTTTCTTTTGGTTTGATTTTGATATTATATTATTATTACCAATATTATTTATGGTTTATTTTCTAATTTAGTGGCTTTTTACATGTTCTTGTCGCAAATGCTGTTTTGCTTTTCTTGTTTTCTGTTTATTTATTCATTGTTTGTTTACATGTTCGAAATAAACTATCATCAAATCAAATCAAATCAGATTTTCCTGAAGATCAGTTAAGAGATCAGACTTTCCTGAAGATCAGTTAAGAGATCAGATTTTCCTGAAGATCAGTTTAGAGATCAGATTTTCTTGAAAATTCGTTTAGAGATCTGATTTTCCTGAATGTTAGGTTAGAGATCAGATATTCAGGAACATTAGTTTAAAGATCAGATTTTCCTATTCATTAGTTTAGAGATCAGATTTTCTTGAAATTTAATTTAGAGATCAGATTTTCTTGAATGTTAATTTAGAGGTCAGATTTTCCTGATCATTAGTTTAGAGATCAGACTTTCTTGAACATCAGTTTTGAGATCAGATTTTCCTGAAAGTTAGTTTAGAGGTCTGATTTTCCTGAACATTAGTTTAGAGATCAGATTTTCTTGAAAGTTATTTTAGGGGTCAGATTTTCTTGAACAGTAGTTTGGAAATCTGCTTTTTTCCCTGAATGTTATTTTAGCGGTCTGATTTTCCTGAACATTTATTTTGAGCTCAGATTTTCCTGAACATTAGTTTATAGATCAGATTTTCCTGAAAGTTAGTTTAGAGATCAGATTTTCTTGAACATTAATTTGGATATCTGTTTTTCCTGAACATTAGTTTTGAAATCAGAATTTCCTGAACATTAGTTTGGAGATCTGATTTCCTGAATATTAGTTTAGAGATCAGATTTTCCAGAACATTCATTTAGAGAGCTGATTTTTCTTGAAAACTGGTTTAGAGATCAGATTTTTCCTGAACATTAGTTTAGAGATCAGATTTTCTTGAATATTAGTTTAGAGATCAGAATTTTCTGAACACTAGTTTAGACATCAGATTTTCCTGAACAGTAGTTTAGAGAGCTGATTTTCCTTAATGTTAGTTTAGAGATCAGATTTTTTTTTTCCTGAATATTAGTTTAGAGATCAGATTTTCCTGAACATTCATTTAGAGAGCTGATTTTTCTTGAAAACTGGTTTAGAGATCAGATTTTTTTCCCTGAACATTAGTTTAGAGATCAGATTTTCTTGAACATTAGGTTAGAGATCAGATTTTCCTGAACACTAGTTTAGAGATCAGATTTTCCTGAACACTAGTTTAGACATCAGATTTTCCTGAACACTAGTTTAGACATCAGATTTTCCTGAACACTAGTTTAGACATCAGATTTTCCTGAACATCAGTTTAGAGAGCTGATTTTCATTAACATTAGTTTAGAGATCAGATTTTCCCTGAACATTAGTTTCAAGATTAGATTTTCTTGAACATTAGTTTAGAGATCAGATTTTCTTGAACATTAGTTTAGAGATCAGATTTTGTGAGCACACTCTGCACCTCCCTCTGTGTGCATTTCCGTGGTGTCCATGTAGCTGAGACAGATATGTCTCTGTTTAATGATGGTACATGTCTCTGTTTTTTTTCTCCAGTCCACACAGATGAGAGTTTCCTTGGTGACACGGTGAATCATTAAAAAATGCATTTTATTCTAATCAATACATCTGACAAAATAGAACGTTTCATATCAGATTCCATCACCCGTGGTTTTTTGCTCCAATAAAAAGTACTCTGTGTGTATGCGTGTGTGTGTGAGAATTGTGCTGCACTTTAGAGTTGCTATCACTACCAGCTGGTAATTTCAACTATGTGTCGAGTGTGAAGCTCGTTTCTATCATTAAAGAAAAGCTTAACACTCCTGATGATAAATTAGCACTGTGGTTCCTGTTAGCGTCCACTCACTGCTACACATATAGTGGATATAAAAAGTGTAAAATGATTGGTTTTTCTGATGTAAAAAAATGAGATCACGATAAACAATTTCAAAACTTTTCCCACCTTTAATGTAACCTATAACGTGTACAATTCAATTGAAAAAGAAATACATCTGTTAGGGCGGAAAAACAAAAAATAAAAAACATACAATAAGCTGGTTGCATAAGTGCACACCCTTAAACTAATACTTTGTTGAAGCACCTTTTCATTTATTTAGAACATTCAGCCTTTTGGGGTTCATACCTGCTATCAATTAAAATGACTCTGATTAACCACAAATAAAGTTCAGACATTTACTGTACTCAGTTGCATCCTCCAGTAAAAGCCATGTGAGCTTACAAAGCATCAAAGGGATCTCATTGTTGAAAGCTATCAGTCAGGAGAAGGGTAGAAAAAAAATTCCATGGCATTAGATATACCATGGAGCACAGTGAAGACCGTCATCAAGAAGTGGAGAAAATATGGGACAACAGTGACATTACCGAGAACTGGACGTCCCTCCAAACTTGATGAAAAGACAAGACAAAAACTGGTCAGGGAGGCTGCCGAGAGGCCTACAGCAACACTGAAGGAGCCGCAGGAATTTCTGGCAAGTACTGGTTGTGTACTACATGTGACAACAATCTCCCGTATTCTCCATATGTCTGGACGATGAGGTAGGGTCAAAGAAAAACATCCAGGCCCAGCTAAATTTTGCAAAAAAACAAAAAAACATCAACTCTCCCGAAAGCATATGGGAAAATGTGTTATGGTCTGATGAAACCGAGGTTGAACATTTTGGCCACAATTCCTAAAGGTATGTTTGGCGCAAAAACAACACTGCACATCACCAAAGAACACCATACCCACGGTAAAGCATGGTGGTGGCAGCATCCACGGGCGCAGATAGAGGGGGGACGGGGGGGATTCGTCCCACCCAAATTTAAATTCACCTCGTTCGGTCCCCCCCACTTATAGGGAGGAAAAAATGTCTATGCTGTCTTTCTTTGCATAAGGCAAACCTCACGGAAAAATCAAAAGACTAATTACCATTCGGTTTATTGAGGTGCACAGCAGTACATACATAGTTGCAACTGCGCAGACTGCACAGGTTGCGAGCTCGAGCTTGGTTGCTATGGTTACCCACAACAAGTTTGACAGGCATATCGGGGACAGCTCCTCCTAGTTCAGGACCCCAACACTGCATGATGAAGGGTGCCAAAAGGCAGAAAATGATTGCATCATTTTTTTCAAAAAAAAAAAAAACGACTGTAAGTAAACTGTGCCTTACTTTATCATATCACCTTGCAATTTTTTGATAGTCTGTTCAAAGTAATGTCGTAGTGAAAGTAAAATTGTACGGAGTAGAGAAGCCTTTCTGGTAGCCTCCTTCTTTCGGTGGCAGCCTGTAGATACAGTGCTCAGAAGGCAGTTTTAATGTTTAATCTGGCGTTCCCTGCCATAATTTCAGTGAGCATATTGTTTCATAAGGAAACTTTGCGAAGAGTTGTTGACTGACTGCCACTCACGCAACACACAGGCATAGTTAGAAAGTCAGGATGCACTGGTTTACACTTTACACACACACACGTAGCCCAGCCTCTCGCTATGTTTAACAGTTGGAACTTAGCGGTTTTAAAACTAGTTTTGCAGTTTTGCAATTTCTGTGCGTGATGATAATGTGTAAACTTTGGATTTCCATAGGCTATGTTAAAATGTTATCATTGTCCTGGCCTGCAGGTAGTTCCTGGTGATGGCAGTGAGGGAGGTGAAATAACATGTATACACACTACCGTTCAAAAGTTTGGGGTCACCCAGACAATTTTGTGTTTCCCATGAAAAGTCACACTTTTATTTACCACCATAAGTTGTAAAATGAATAGAAAATATAGTCAAGACATTTTTCTGGCCATTTTGAGCATTTAATCGACTCCACAAAAGTGATGCTCCAGAAACTCAATCTGCTCAAAGGAAGGTCAGTTTTATAGCTTCTCTAAAGAGCTCAACTGTTTTCAGCTGTGCTAACATGATTGTACAAGGGTTTTCTAATCATCCATTAGCCTTCTGAGGCAATGAGCAAACACATTGTACCATTAGAACACTGGAGTGATAGTTGCTGGAAATGGGCCTCTATACATCTATGGAGATATTGCACCAAAAACCAGACATTTGCAGCTAGAATAGTCATTTACCACATTAGCAATGTATAGAGTGGATTTCTGATTAGTTTAAAGTGATCTTCATTGAAAAGAACAGTGCTTTTCTTTCAAAAATAAGGACATTTCAAAGTGACCCCAAACTTTTGAACGGTAGTGTGTGTGTATATATATATATATATATATATATATATATATATATATATATATATATATATATATATATATACACACAAAATAGAATCATTTGCTGACAGTTCAGTCCCCCCCAGTTCAAAAATCCTATCTGCGCCCCTGGCAGCATCATGTTTTTGGTTGCTTTTCTTTAGCTGGAACAGTGGCTTTAGTCAAGGTGGAGGGAATTATGAACAGTTCTAAATACCAGTCAATTTTGGCCCAAAACCTTCAGGTGTCTGCTAGAAAGATGAAGATGAAGAGGAATTTCATCTTTCAGCACAACAATGACTCCACAAAAGTTTTGGAGTGGCTCAGCCAGAGTCCAGACCTAAATCCAATTGAAAATCTGTGGGGTGACCTGAAGAGGGCTGTGCACAAGAGATGCCCTCACAATCTGACAGATTTAGAGCGCTTTTGCAAGGAAGAGTGGGCAAATATTGCCAAGTCTAGATGTGGCAGGCTGGTAGACTCTGACCCAAAAAGACTGAATGCTGTAAATAAATCAAAAGGTGCTTCAACAAAATATCAGTTTAAGGGTGTGCACACTTATCCAACCAGCTTATTGTATGTTTTTTTTTTTTTTAATGTTTTTCCCCCTCTCAGCCCTGTGATGACCTGGCGACTTGTCCAGGGTGTACCCCGCCTTTTGCCCATAGTCAGCTGGGATAGGCTCCAGCTTGCCTGCAACCCTGTAGAACAGGATAAAATGGCTAGAGATAATGAGATGAGATGAGATGAGATGAGATATCTTTTTCCCACCAAACAGATTTGTTTGTTTTTCAATTTAACTGTACAGGTTATAGGTCACATGAAAGTCAGGAAATTTTTGAAATTATTTATCATGCTCTCATATTTTTACATCAGAAAAACATCATTTTTACAGGGTGTGTACACTTTTTATATCCACTGTATGTACAGTATTAGCATTTTTAACTGAATCAGCATCTTTGTAAGAATGTTTATATACTATTTAAAAGATTCACAATGTAATTGAAGTAGATTTTTCTCCATATGTTTTATATTACTGCAAAACACGTTAACCTGTGAGTATGAATTCATCTTCCTCAGGTTAAACCATGCAAATTTATTCTTTTTAGCTTTGTACAGACATCAAATCATCAGCAAATTAGCAAGTTGAAAATACTTCTCATTAGCTCTAATTTATTTTTCGCCATACTGTTACAGGAAAATAATCAGCTTTATGTTGGTAACAGTAACTTTATCACAACACCCTATAATAGTTTGAACAAGACTGTGTTTTTTCCTTACACAAGTAATGTTAAGAAAGTAGCAACCTGAGCAAGAGTTACTCAGAGTAACATTGTAGAGGTGTTTAAATTAGTGAAGGCGATGTCCAATGCTGTAGTATGCTCTGGTCCCATCCCAATGTGATGTGGTGATGTAGCTTACAGCAGGTTATGGTCGCTGAACTTCTCAGTTCAGAAAACAATGTGGGCTTTATAGATAATTGGTGTAGTTTTGAAGGCAATGCTGGCTTGTTAGGGCGGGACGCTATCCATCCCGCTCAGGAAGGTGCTGCTCTCATTTCTCAGAGAATAGCTGATAGTCTCAGACCAGGCTGAGTTAACTTGTGACAATCCAGAGCTAAGACTAGGGAGAAGACAAACAAGCTAAACTGACCATCTGCTAGCTGCACAGAGTCATCACTCAGATTCTACTATATTGAGATTGTGTCTGTTCCCTGAGCTAAACAAAAATGTAGAAAGCTTTTTCTAATTAACATAAAATTAGCTCATACTGAATGTACAACCAGCACATTTGATCTGAAACTAGACTGTTAAACTAAAACTCTTATTGTTAATGACATTATTCCTAATCAGGAGTTTAATGTACTGTGTTTAACAAAAATGTGGATCAATTCAAATGAATATTAAATGAAGCTACACCTGCTGGATAGTTATGTACACCAGCCTCATCGAACTGGCAGAGGAGGAGTTGTATGTTTCTGCAAAGCCAGATGACAGACATTGCTATCAGTTTGTTGATGTAAATGGTGATTTTTCTATGCATACTAAGGTAAAGTTTGGTGTTATCAGATCAATTATCAGATCTTATAAGATCCAAGAAAAAAAATCTGTGGCACAGCAATTATACGCATATCTACATAGGGACAACGTTCATGAAATGTATCAGTCAGGATTTGGACCTCATTATAACACAGAGACAGCATTGGTTAAAGTAGTAAATGACCTACTATTGGCATCTGATCAGGGCTGTGTGTCCCTGCTTGTGTTGCTTGACCTTAGTGCAGCCTTTGCCACCACTGATCCTACCATTCTTCTTGATAGACTAGAAAATGTTGTTGGAGT
The DNA here is from genome assembly GCF_027579695.1 of Neoarius graeffei. Classification (NCBI taxonomy): domain Eukaryota; kingdom Metazoa; phylum Chordata; class Actinopteri; order Siluriformes; family Ariidae; genus Neoarius; species Neoarius graeffei. The sequence goes on from NC_083573.1 coordinate 104,672,467, forward strand.
TAAGGGAACAGCCCTCTCCTGACTCAGGTCTTATTCATATGATTGTTATCAGATTGTTAATGTAAATTGTGATTTTTTTTCCCCAGATGCATACTAAGGTAATGCATGGTGTTCCACAAGGTTCTGTCTTAGGCCCACCACTTTTTCCTTTATATACTAGTGCATCTCAAAAAACTAGAATACCATGAAAAAGTTCCTTTTTTTCATAATTTAATTCAAAAAGGTAAACTTTCATATATTCTATATTCATTACATGTAAAGTGAAATATTTAAAGTCTTTTTTTGTTTTAATTTTGATGATTATGGCTTATAGCTCATGAAAATCAGAAATCCAGTATCTCAAATTATTAGAATATTCCCTAAGATCAATCAAAAAAAGGATTTACAATACAGAAATGTCCAACTTCTGAAAAGTATATTCATTTCTACACTCAATACTTGGTTGGGGCTCCTTTACCATTAATTACTGTATCAATGCGGTGTGGCATGGAGGTGATCAGTCTGTGGCACTGCTGAGGTGTTATTGAAGCCCAGGTTGCTTTGATAGTGGCCTTCAGCGTATCTGTATTTTTGGGTCGGGTGTTTCTCATCTTTCTCTTGACAATACCCCATAGATTCTCTATGGGGTTCAGGTCAGACAAGTTGGCTGGCCAATCAAACACAGTAATATCATGGTCAGCAAACCATTTGGTAGTAGTTTTGGCACTGTGGGTAGGTGCTAAGTCTTGCTGGAAAAGGAAATCAGCATCTCCAAAAAGCTCGTCAGCAGATGGAAGCATGAACTGCTCTAAAATCTCCTGGTAGATGGCAGTGTTGACTTTGGACTTGATAAAATACAGTGGACCAACACCAGCAGATGACATGGCACCCCAAATCATCACAGACTGTGGAAACTTCACACTGGGCTTCAAACACCTTGGATTCTGTGCCTCTCCACTCTTCCTCCAGACTCTAGAACCGTGATTTCCAAATTAAATGTAAAATGTACTTTCATCTGAAAAGAGGACTTTGGACCACTGAGCAACAGTCCATTTATTTCTCTCCTTAGCCCAGATAAGACACTTCTGACATTGTCTCTGGCTCAGGAGTAGCTTGATATTAGGAATGCAAAAGTTGTATCCCCTTTCTTGAAGATGTCTGTTTGTGATGGGTCTTGATACACTGACACCAGCCTCAGTCCACTCCTTGTGAAGCTCTCCCAAGTTCTTGAATCAACTTTTCTTGACAATCCTCTCAAGACTGCGGCCATCCCTGTTGCTTGTGCACCTTTTCCAGCCACCCTTTTCAGCAATGACCTTTTGTGGCTTACCCTCCTTGTGGAGGGCATCAGTGATCATCTTCTGGACAACAGTCAAGTCAGCAGTCTTCCCCATGATTGTGGTTGTGTGTACTGAACTAGACCGAGAGATACACTGTGTTCATACTGTTTTACTCAAACTCGAAATGAAATATTCTAATATTTTGAGATTTTTTTATGTTTTTGTACTGTATGCCATATGGATTAAAATTAAAATAGAAAAATGCTTGAAACATTTTAGTTTATGTGTAATGAGTCTATAATATATAACATTTTCACTTTCTTAAATAACTGATGGAAAATATTGAACTTTTTCACAATATTCTAATTTTTTGAGATGCACTAGTATGTTACCTCTACTGTAGGTGATATTATTTGTAAGTATGGTATTAGCTTCCACTGTTATGCTGATGACACACAGTTGTATGTTTCTGCAAAACCAGATGAGAGACTTAGACTTAGACTTTCTTTATTGTCATTCAGATTTGCATTAAACAATACACATCAGAATGAGATTTCGTTGCTTTGGCTCAGTGTAGTACAGAACGAAACAGCAGCAAGTATATTACCTAAAAAAAAAAAATATATATATATATATATATATATATATATATATATATATATATATATGCTATAGATCCATTTTGATTGTTTTCAGAAAAATGACATTTATTTGCCCAGACCCATAAATTTTGCAAATATTTAATTTATCCTGTTATAATAGACAGCTGGTTCAGTCTGAACATTTTCAACAATAATTGACAAATCTAACAACAATGTTATTGATTATAAATCCAAAGTTTATTATATATTTTTTTCAAAACGCTATAAATCCATTCATTTTTTCTGTCTTTCTGTTTTTAAAACAAGAGAACATGCTGTAAATATATAATATCAGGAACTTTCATCGTACAATTTATAATAAAATCAAATAAATTATCTCATCTCATTATCTCTAGCCGCTTTATCCTTCTACAGGGTCGCAGGCAAGCTGGAGCCTATCCCAGCTGACTACGGGCGAAAGGCGGGGTACACCCTGGACAAGTCGCCAGGTCATCACAGGGCTGACACATAGACACAGACAACCATTCACACTCACATTCACACCTATGGTCAATTTAGAGTCATCAGTTAACCTAACCTGCATGTCTTTGGACTGTGGGGGAAACCGGAGCACCCGGAGGAAACCCACGCGGACACGGGGAGAACATGCAAACTCCACACAGAAAGGCCCTCGCCGGCCCCGGGGCTCGAACCCAGGACCTTCTTGCTGTGAGGCGACAGCGCTAACCACTACACCACCGTGCCGCCCCAAATAAATTATATAAACACTTAAATAACATTCATTCATTTATGTTTAATCTTACATTTTAAGACTGTCCACCACAGAAAACAACTAACTAAATAACGAATGGCCAGTTAGTTCAATTTTTTAAATGCAATCCATTCAAAGTGCCACCTTAAATAACATGACAAAACCACTAATTAAATAACAATAATCAACACTGATAAAAATACAGTAGAGCCCTGTCCTGTTCAACCTTACCAGGTTTGTCATAAAATTTCTCAAAATTCATGACTACCGTAGGTCATCGGGTGTTAATTTATCTGCATGGCAAAAGTTTTTGGCAGCAGTGTGCTTACATCCAACGGCAGGAATCAGCCCGCCACCAGAATTGTGAATTTTCTTAGTTTGCTCTCGTTCATGGTTATCTTTGTTGAAACGATGTCTTCTACCACCTGGTGTAGGTCTCATAGGTTCTTCAGAACCATCAAAAGTATTAACAACCACCATTTACAAAAGTTATTTGTGCTCAAGAAGCTACACAAGCAAACAAAACTCCTCGCTTCAGGGCACCGCCATATGGGATAGTGTAGAACACTGACCGAACTCTGATTGGTCTAGAGGAAATGTCGCACTCAGCCAAAAAACAGGTGTAGCACTTATCGGGTTTTGGAGAGAAACTACAATTTGTAGCACATATAAACAAGGAAATATGGTGATTTGGCATGAAACATTAATGGAGCAGTGAATAGGCTCAGTACACAGCAGAATAGCGTGACGAACTCGTTTTTTTTTTAATTTGGCGTTTATCGCATTTTGGAAAAGAGCTCTTCATATTATATATATATATATATATATATATATATATATATATATATATATATCACGGGCGATTGCTCTAAGACAACGAGGGAGGCTCAGCCTCCTCTAAAAATGACGAACATCGTGTAGGATGAATTGCGCTAGGCTTATGTTATAGCCGACCTTATAACATTGCTATTTCAGATCCAGAATCATAAAAATATATGTGCTCAACCCAGTACAGTGCGAAATCATTCCCTTATAACGTTAATGTGCGCGTGAGTTTTTCCCCCTCGTGACAACGCAATGCAGCCCAGCCTCAGTGCACTTCAATGGCATTTGGAGCTCTGCGCTTTTCAATCTCAAAATGCAAGACGATTATTGGACAAATACTGTGAAAATGCCCGCCCACTGAGTCTCACGGACTCCCAGCCTCAGTGGACTTCAATGGCATTTGGGAGCTCTGCGCTTTTCAATCTCAAAATGCAAGACGGTTATTGGACAAATACTGCAAAAATGCCCGCCTACGGACTCCCAGCCTCACAGTGGGAGGGACATGGCAGTTTCCGCGAGGAGACTGGTGATTGGTGAAAGCGGACGGATATTTTCTTTGATTGACAGCTCGTTTCAAATATAGACAGGCAGCGGTGAATTTCAGTTCAGTCCCATGCGGATTCGCAAGTGCTGTGGTGTATTGTAAGAGATCAGCTTACATTTCGATTTCATTCATTACATATGGTTTCTACCAGCTTTTTTAGTTTGTATATATTTTCATTGTAAATAAAGTGTAAATATAGTGTTGTCAAGTTTGCTATCTTAGTTCCAGAAATTTCGTTTATTTGAGTGACTGAACTTGAACTTGATGGGGCTAGTCAGCTAGCAAGAAAGCTGCGCATGGATGCCAAGCATTGCTGATTTAATTTTGGCGAAGCCATTTGCCAGTCTTCCTTTCGAGGAAAAAATTAAAATTAAAGAGCAGGGTAGACCAACGCCTCAAATTGACTTGGTGAAAAAGGTAGGGAATAATACTCGTTCCTTTCAGCTCTCCTGGTACGAGAAAGTGAATTGGCTAACAGCAAGTGACCCACATCAACAACAGTAAATAGGCTACTTTAGTAATATGTCATGGATGGACCAAAAATATAGAATCTATTTAAAATGTCTATACTGAGTATATTATATTGGAATATATATTTTTCTGGATATGAATTAAACACAGCTACAATTTGGAAAACATTTTTAAACAAAAACGCAGCCGAGAACATTTCACACTACAGACCTGGATTAAAAGTGAAGGGTTATCAAAATTGTCAATAAAACATTTCTCAGTCAAAATAAGTAAAATATAGGGAAAGTGTCATTGAATGAAATGTGTGGCACCCAGCTCTACTGCTGAGGTTCCTGACAAAGAGCTGCTTTCAATAATGATCAATTTTTAAACAACATGCCACAATTTTAAAATATAAAATGTTAAAATATCCCCCCCCCCAACATCACCATCATGTATATTGGACAGTAGGCTAATGGGCCAAAAGAACCTGTTATTTCACAGTTTGTGACGCTGCCAACAATCAGCCAGATCAAAGGCAAGAGTATGGGCAAAATTGATGTTTTTTCTTTTAAAATCTGGAAATATCGTAACCGACCAGCCTCCCCTGTTTGAAAGACTACCAGCCACCACTGATATATATATATATATATATATATATATATATATATATATATATAAGAAAACTGTGTATAAAATCCTATATACAATATAAAGTGTATTGCCTGAAGATAAAGTATATTGCCTAGGTGGTTGTGGGGGGATTAATTTGGTTCAATAATCTTATGGCATGTGGGAAAAAGCTGTTGTAGAACCTGGCTGTTCTACTCCGGAGGCTGCATAGGCTCTTTCCAGAAACCAGCAGTGAGAACAGTCCATAGTGGGGGTGAGAGGTGTCTCTGCTGATGTTGCGAGCCCTGGTCAGGCAGCGTTTTTCTGCAATATCCTGTATCGGAGGAAGTGAAGTCGCGATGATTTTCTCTGCTGTCTTCACCACCCTCTGCAGGGACTTCCAGTCAGAGGCCCTGCAGGCTCCTGACCAGACAGAGATGCAGCAAGTCAGTATACTCTCTATAGTGACTCTCTAGAAGGTGGTGAGAATTGGAGGGGGGAGATGTGCCTTCTTCATCCAGTGCAGAAAGTGCATGCACTTCTGAGCCCTCTTTACAAGGGCCCCGGTGTGATAGGACCAGGTCAAAGTGTCTGTTATCTGCACCCCCAGGAACTTTGTGCTGCTGACTCTCTCCACTGCTGTGTCATTGATGATGAGTGGTGTGTGAGTGGGCCGGCTCCTCCTGAAGTTGATGATGTTCTCCTTGGTTTTGGTGACATTCAGGACCAGGTTGTTGGTTTTGCACCAGTCCACTAGGTGTATCATCTCCTCTCTGTAGGCCACGTCATTGTCACCCTGGATAAGGCCCACTACTGTTGTGTTGTCTGCAAACTTCACGATATGGTTAGTAGTGGACCTGGGACAGCAGTCATGGGTCATCAGGGTGAACAGCAGCAGGCTCAGGGCACAGCCCTGAGGGGACCCGGTGCTCAGGGAGATGGCACTGGAGGTGTTGTTGCCCACCTGCACAGACTGACATCTGTTGGTGAGAAAGTCAAGCAACCAGTTATACAGGGGGGAGCTGAAACCAAGAGGGGCCAGTTTGCTCAACAGGTGTTGTGGGATGATAGTATTGAACACCGAGCTGAAGTCCAAAAACAACATCTGCACATGTGTGTCCTTCCTTTCCAGATGTTCTAAGCTCAGATGGAGTACAGAGGAGATGGCGTCCTCTGTGGAGCGATTAGGGCAATAAGCAAACTGGTACGGGTCGAATGGGGGGGGGGGGGGAGTCTGGAGACAATGTGGTCCTTTACCAGCCTTTTGAAGCATTTCATCATTATACGGGTGAGTGCTACAGGGTGGTAATAATTGAGGGAGGAGATTATGGGTTTTTTAGGCACCGGGATGATTGTAGCAGTCTTTATACATGTTGGTACCACAGCCTGGATCAGCGAGGTGTTGAAGATGTCTGTGAGAACCCCAGCCAGCTGATTAGCACATTCTTTGAGCACCCATCCTAGTATGCCATCAGGACTGGCTGCTTTCCATGTGTTCACTCTCCTCAGGGTTCTGTGGACATTAGCTGTGTCCAGACTGATCGGCTGCTCATCAGGGGGAGGAATAAATTTCCTCACAGGAGTGGTGTTGAGTGCCTCAAACCTCCCAAAGAAGTTATTGAGTTTGTTGAGAAAGTTGATGTTGTTGTCGCAGGGGGGAGGAGTAGCTTTGTAGTCTGTGATGACTTGGATACCCTGCCACATTCATCTGGTGTTTGTGGGGTCATGGAAGAAGTCTTGCACTTTCTGGCCATGGGCATGCTTTGCAGCTCTTATGGCATGGTTCAGGTTGGCTCTAGGTGTTCTGAGTGCCACCATGTCGCCAGATTTAAAAGTGTCATTCCATGCTTTCAGCATTGTGCATACCTCTCTGGTCATCCAGGGTTTCTCGTTGGCCCATGATAAATAAAAGGGCCTGCATTTAACAGTCAGTAGTTCTACATCAGTAGAGCAGTGACTTGAGACTATCTTCCTGTTGTTGCACCAGTTATTGTTGGTGTATATGCAAACACCGCCACCCCAGGATTTACCCGTAAGAGAGCAGCATCTGTCTGACCGGAATGTTGTCTCTATGCTAACGGCGGCGTCTGGGATGGATGGTTTTAACCATGTCTCTGTGAGAATTATGGCGCAGCAGTCTCTCACCTCCCGTTTTGTTGTTAATTCCAGCTTCAGGTAGTCCAGTTTGTTCTCTAAAGAGTGGACATTAAACAGCAGGGTGGAAGGAATCAGCATTCTACACGGGTTAGCCTTTAGCTTAGCTGTTAGCCCCCCTCAGCATCCCCGCTTCCGCTTTCTGTCACACCATCTCCGTCTCCTCCGCTGGCAGACTCCTCTGGTACGAGGTTCCACTGCTCCATAGGCCGCTGGATGTAGCCGACGTAGCAGTCCAAGGCTATGGAGAAGATCCAGAGTGGTCACCTCTACAAGTACTCCGCTGCCGGATTCACATAGATCTAGAATTGCCTGACAGTTGTATGCTGGTCTGGGGTAACTACATTGCTGACTTCCATTAAAATAACTGGTTGGGATATCTGCCGTTATATCTCCACTATCATGAGCCATTCCAGCTGCAGCCAAGCAGGGCACCGCCATCTTGAAGACACCAGCTTAATAAAACTGAGGAATGTTTAAAGGACACCAGATGCTTATTAACTTCTGTCTGCTTAACTCTAACAAGAAAGAAATACTTGTACTAGGACCACATGCAGCTAGAAGTAGGTTTTCTGATTATACAGTAACTCTGGGTGACCTTTCTGCTTCTTCATGTGCAGGAGTAAAAAACCTTTGTGTGATCATTGAATCCAGTCTTTCATTTGAAACTAATATCGATGACATTACCCTGATAGCTTTCTTTCATCTCAGAAATATTGCTAAGATAAGAAATAAAATGTCACTATATGATGCAGAAAAACCTGTTCATGCTTTTGTTACCTTTAGGTTGGATTACTGTAATGCCTTACTGTCTGGATGTTCCAATAAGTGCAGAGACAAGCTCCAGTTAGTTCAAAATGCAGCAGCAAGAGTCTTTGCTAGAACTAGAAAATATGACCACATCACCCCTGTCTTATCCACACTGCATTGGCTCCCAATCAAATGTTGCATTGATTATAAAATAGCACTATTGACCTACAGTAACCTGAGTGAACTTCAGGTCCTTTATGATCCGCCATGCCTACTAATAGCAAAAGGTGCAGGCTCTTTGTTGGAACATCATATACCGGTAGTGAAGGCTACATCAGGGGCAGAGCCTTTTCTTACAAAGCCCCACAGTTATGGAACAGCCTTCCAAGTAGTGCTTGGGACTCAGACACAGTCTCAGTGTTTAAGTCTAGGCTGAAAACATATCTGTTTAGACAAGCCTTTTGTTAATAGCTTTTTTTTATTAAGTAAAGGAGAAGATCTAGAAGGTCCTCAGGCATAGAGTGTTTTGGTAAACTGGAATGTAGTTTGTCTTACCAGAGTCCCTGCTTGCACTCAGCACATGGTGTACACTGTTTTTAACCATTACTTGACAATTAGCATACCTAATAATCTCTCTCTCTCTCTCTCTCTCTCTCTCTCTCATGACACATGCCTCTCCTGAGATACCAGTGATCCTGCCCTTTCTTCTCTTCAGTCCTGCCTGATCCATTCTGATGCCCTACTTCTGGCTGGAGTCTCATCACATTGCCTCTGTGGAGGACGGCCCCATATGGACAGTCGAAAATTGCACTTGGAAGACGGCTCTGGACATTTAAAGTAATACATTTATGGCTGAGGACTACAATCACCTTGATAACTTTCGGACTTCAGTTGTCATGAACAGTTTTGCACTCAAGTTTCCATCAATTAACAGTTTATACCGTAACTTCAACAAAGCAGACTTCATGTTAAAACTATCATGAATTTCCTGGTTACACAGTCCTGGCGACTTGTTCAGCATATACCCCGCCTCTTGCCCATAGTCAGCTGGGATAGGCTCCAGCTTACCTGTGACCATGTAGAACAGGATAAGCGGCTACAGATAATGGAATGGAATGGTTACACAGTTACTTTGTGACTCTCTAGGGCATAGTTATAAAACTGAGTTATTTATAATCACACTATCTGTTATCACCCAGATGAGGATTTTGAGTCACCCCTTTGAGTCCAGATGAGGACTTTGAGTCACCCCTTTTTAATCCAGATGAGGATTTTGAGTCATCTCTTTGAGTCCAGGTGAGGATTTTGAGTCACCCCTTTGAGTCCAGATGAGGATTTTGAGTCACCCCTTTGAGTCCAGATGAGGATTTTGAGTCACCCCTTTGAGTCCAGATGAGGATTTTGAGTCCCAAGGAGGATTTTGAGTCATCCCTTTGAGTCCAGATGAGGATTTTGAATCATCCCTTTTGAGTCCAGATGAGGAATTTAAGTCACCCCTTTTGAGTCCAGATGAGGATTTTGAGTCACCCCTTTTGAGTCCAAATGAGGATTCTGAGTCACCCCTTTGAGTCTAGATGAGGATTTTGCATCACCTCTTTGAGTCCAGGTGAGGATTTTGAGTCACCTCTTTGAGTCCAGATGAGGATTTTGAGTCACCCCTTTTGAGTCCAAATGAGGATTCTGAGTCACCCCTTTGAGTCTAGATGAGGATTTTGCATCACCTCTTGGAGTCCAGATGAGGATTTTGAGTCACCCCTTTTGAGTCCAGATGAGGATTTTGAATCACCCCTTTCAAGTCCAAATAAGGATTTTGAGTCACCCTTTTTGAGTCCAAATGAGGCTTTTGAGTCACTCCTTTTGAGTCCAGATGAGGATTTTGAATCACCCCTTTCGAGTCCAAATGAGGATTTTGAGTCACCCTTTTTGAGTCTAAGTGAGGATTTTGAGTCACCCCTCACCCCTTTTTGAGTCTGGTTCCTCTCAAGGGTTCTTCCTCATGAGGGAGTTTTTCCTCACCACCTTCAACGCAGTCTTGTTCCTTAGAGGTAAATGTAAAAATGTGTACATGTAAACTGTATCTCTGAAATGTACTGTATATATTTCTGCAAAGCTGCTTTGTGACAGTGTCCATTGTTAAAAGTGTTATACAAATGTAATTGAATTTACAGATATACTATACAAATATAATTAAATTAACATGTATTAATTAACATTTGTTTAAATGTTAATTAAGAGGATAATTAAAGTGTTGTTCATGTCATTTGTTGTTGCTTAATTTTCTTCACTGATGGAAGAACATTATTTAATTCCACATGCTGATTTTTCCTCTTTTTTGATGTATTATTTTTAAAAAAGTGTTATTTACTTCATGTTGTTATGACTGAAGGAACATAAATGTACAAATTAATGTGAGGTTCATGTTTTATTCATGTTGAGTAACGTGTCAAACAATGTCAGTTCAGTGAGCCTTTAGGTAAAGTGTTTGCATAATTCTGAAAAATCTTTTTTTGTGTGTGCTTTAAGTGTTGTACACTACTACTACTACTACTAATAATAATAATACAATTTAATTTATATAGTGCTATTCTCACACCCAAAGTTGCTTTACAATTTAACAAAAACAAGCAAACAAACACAGAAAAATAAAAGAAGAATAATCCCAGAGTCCTCCACCAGCTGATGAACAGGGTTTAATTCCAGTGGCGTCGCTGCTCATAGTCCCACTGAAGGCCTACGCAGGTCCGTTCCACACAGCCTGTACAACCGCAATGCCACCAGACAACACCATTCAGCTCGAGCAGTCCCAAGTCCACTCAGAAGAATGATGAGACACACCCTTCACCATCAGTCAGTACGTTTACATGCACGTCCAAATCGAGCTGCTGTTGGTAATCGAGCAAAGGGTCCCAGCAGGGGTGCCAGAGAAATCCAATCCTACATGCACAAGTGAAATCGGGCTATTGTGCAAGGTGCATTGTGCACCCGAGCCACACGTGGCGCTACACGCCCCATCGTGTTGGTACACTTCCGGTTGTCGTCATGAAGAAGAGCTATAGTGTTGCCAGATACTGCTGACGTTTTCCAGCCCAAAACATGTTCAAATCCGCTAAAATGCACTTAAAACCCCCAATCTGGCAACACTAGCAGTTCCGTGTTTAAGCTGTTAGGCTTGCTCTAACAGACTATGGCTACAAACTGTCCGGCGCAGACCACTGTTTTGTAAGACAACTTATTTTGCACAATAATATTTTTCTAAAGTCCATTTTTTGCTTACAAAAAAATATTTTTTTTTGCTTACAATTTAACTTATGTCTTAATAAACACACAAAAAGTTCAATTGTTTTGTTTTTATTGACATTCTTCAGATGTTGGACATATATACACACACACACAAATACAATGACTTGTTTATGTACACAATTCACAGCTATGCAACAGCTGTACAGATGTATTTGGTGATACAGTAAGTGAGCTAAATTTTAACAGTGCAAACAATGCCACAAAAAGAAAAGATTCATGCCGTTGTCATGATTCGTTGTCATGCCGACCGAGGCTGTTGTGTTTCCCGCTTGTGGTCTCGTCACTCGTCACTTCCGGAAGTAGCTCGACAACTAGCTCGATAGGGTATACATGCACAAAGTAGCTCGGCAGAAATCGCATAAACTAGGTCGTGTAGCTCGATTCCGAGAAATCAAGTTCGGTTCAATTTCAGCCGAATTAAGGTGTATACATGGCATTTTGAACTTCGATTTCAGTCGAGCAACGACAGAAATTCGATTCTCTCTATGTGCATGTAAACGTAGTGAGTGAGAACAACGGACAGGAAGCAGTCTGTAGTAGTGAGTGGGAGGGAACACACATCATGCATGGTGGATCAAGGCCTGGGAAAACCTGCCAGTCAAGACTGGGACTGGAACTCCATCACAACTGGAAACCAAAAGCAGCAGAACAATCAAACAGAAAAAATGAACTTAAACATCCAAACGCCACCAATTACAACACAGAACAAACAAACAAATAAATTAAATGAAAAAGAAAACCATACAAAAGGCCACTATATAAAATTCAGACAAAAATGAAAAAAAGAAAAAAGATAAAATAAGTGCAGCGTTCTCTCAAATGGAAATAGAAAATGAGAAAAAATAATAAATTAAAAGTTAACCTTTATTGATGAGGAGGGAAATGAAAGATAACAAATAGTAAATTTGGTAACAAGTGTTGCCAGGCAAAACAAACCTCGTCCGGCAGCACTTATTTTATACCTATATGTTGATAACGGTAATATTTCTCAATCATCAGCTGTCAGGTTATAGTCCTATGAAAATCCATGACCTTGAGTTTGGCATTTCAGAGTCATTCAAGATCAAAGGTCATGGTGCCAAATGAAAGCCCATATGGTACTCCCTATAAGTTGATAACGGTAAATATCTGTCTACCATCAACCGTTTTCAAGTTACAGCCCTCTGAAAATACATGACCTTGAGTTTGACTTTTCAAGTCACTCAAAGTCAAAGATCATGGTGCCAAATGAAAGGCCATATGGGAGTTCCTATATGCTCATAATAGTAAACATCTGTCTATCGGCAAACGTTTTTGAGTTATAATGGAAAATATGTTATTTTGACCGAAAGGTTGACCTTTCCAGTGACCTTGACCTTCACCTTGACCCGATCACTCCCAAAATTTAATCAGGTAATCCACGGACCATTGCCCACCTACCTGAAAATTTGAAGTCAATCGGTGCAACCGTCTAGACCAGGGGTGTCCAAACTGATCCATAAAGGGCCTTGTGGCTGCAGGTTTTCATTCCAGCCATGCAGCAGCACACCTGATTTGGCTCATTCAATCAACTGAACTGTCTTCACACAGTCAAATACTTGCAGCCACACCCACCCTTGATTAAAGGGTGGGTGTGTCAGTTGATTGAATAAGCCAAATCAGGTGTGCTGCTGCATGGCTGGAATGAAAACCTGCAGCCACACGGCCCTTTATGGATCAGTTTGGACACCCCTGGTCTAGACACTAGATGGTTAACAGACAGACACACAAACAAACAAACAAACAAACTGATTACAATACTTCACCCCACTTACTCCATCACAGGTGAGGTAATAAATAAATAAATAAATAGATAGACGGACAGACAGACAGACAGACAGACAGATAGATAGATAGATAGATAGAAATATTCTTTAAACCCAAAAAATAAATTATAAATAAAAATAAAGATAAAAATATATACAGTTTGTGGAAAAAAAGCTGACACAGTGAAGCGATCGCTGCATGTCTGAACCAGAGTCGGCGTGCCAGGTCTCCAGAAAGCTGAGGCTGTGATGTTCGACAGTTCTGCGATTGTCTCCTTTGAAAAATCCATTTCAGTGCATTAGCACAAGATGTAATTGGCGGCAAGAGTTTGTCTGATTGCACACATTGATTCACCCTCCAGGTTTGAAATTAAATTAAAGACAGACTGAGGGCAAATACAGAGGAGACAATTCCATACAAGATTCAAGCTAATGCTCTTTTCAGTCCTCAGGGAAAAAAAAAAAAAAAACACAAAAAAAACCCCAAACAAAAAAACGATCTCTTCAACACTCATGTGAAATATGATTAGAAATCAGATCTTTTGGGCTACACTAATGAATATTTGTCTGTGAGCAGTGAGGACAGGTTTGCAGTTCTGATGCGTATCGACTTCACTGAAGCGGCCTACAGGAAGATGAGGTAATGAGGATACACTGTTATAGATGCACATCCTGTATATGGTATCATTCCGCTAACAGGCTTTAAAGCTGAGGCTCTCTGCGTTAGACACGTCCGATCACTATCTACAGCAGAGTATCTGACATAGTACGAGTGATATCCAGTATATTCTCGTAAAATGGGATTTTAGACAGAAAGTCTCTTACAATTCAGTTTTAGTGGCTGATGTTTAGACAAACAGTTGCTTTGGCTGTTTTTTAGCCACGTCATGTCCCAGTTTGCTTTACTGCATTATCCGCATGTACGTGTATCGTTAAAAATAAATCCAGGACTAGATTTAGCTGTACAGCACTTAAAGTGATGATACATAGGGCAACTTTTTGGGCAATGTTGCCGGGCAACCAGGTTTGACACAGGGCATCTAATTAGGGCAACAGACAATTGGCAACTATCAATCAGATAAGAGCAAATCTGTTGCCAGGGAGACAGACACCGCAAAGATGGACACTTAAACATTTGTCACTTTTGTCTCGGCTTCAGCCTTTATTTATTTCGCTCAAGTAAGGATCACTTCTGGAACAAAACTGAATAGATCCTCTGGTCAAAAGATAATTCGCCATTAACATTTATAAGTCAAAATAACTACATTATTCTGTTAATAATAATAAACACTTTTTAAATCTCTTTAAAAATGTTACTAGCCTCAATCACATATGCTATAACTAATAACTGACACATACATCACAAAAACATCATCGTTTAATTCTCATCTCAGCAAAAAAGACAAAAGGACACGGAGCATGAGATGCTGCTGATAGAGGTCTGCGCGGGTCGGATTTTTCAGTCCCGCTCCCGCCCTCGCCCGCAAAGAATTATGATTTTCAGTCCCGCTCCCGCCCACAAAAAAATTATGATTTTCAGTCCCGCTCCCGCCCGCAAATCCCGCATGATGCAGACGTTCGCGTTATTTCTCAGGAAAGTTCTTGTCTTGACACAGCGTGATGGTGCCCCGCCCCCTACTTTGAGTGGATTTGAGCATAAATATCTACAGCTCACGTTCGTTATTATTCACCTTGTTTCTGAATTCAGCATATAGTGTCTCTAATAATAATAATTACTGTTGTCAAGCAATTAAAATATTTAATCACGAATCTCACATTTTTATCACATGAGAAACCATTGTAATTCTCTGATCAACATCAAAAAGTGAATGGGCTTGCTTTGTACCAATGGTGTTTTATTTTTTTTTCTTTTTATTGCAAAGCAGAGCTAGTAAGAGAAGTGAATTAATTTACTGCTTGAGTTAGTCTACAACTCTACTCAGAGAGACAGGTTACACAGTGATGGTAGGCTTGACTCAATGCTATCCCAGAAATCCTTCCTGTAATATGCAAATTTGGTCGCCTCTGATTGGACAGCCAAATTTGCATATTACAGGAAGGATTTCTGGGATAGCATTGAGTCAAGCCTACCGTCACTGTGTAACCTGTCTCTCTGATTAAAGTTGTAGACTAACACAAGCAGTAAATCACTTCACTCATGGTTCTTTTGCTAGCTGGGTGTGAACTGTGAGTTATTAGAGTGATCAATGGCAAATTTAAGATACTATTCCTCACTCAATCTGATTCTCTGCAGATTTAGGCATCTTAAAATGTTTTTATTAATGTTAAATAAAATATCCAGCACAAATTATATATGATAGATATAAATTAATAATTTATAAATTTTATTTCAAACACATTTTTAGTTAGCGGGACTGCAGCTTATCACTGCTCCTGCCCGCGCCGCATATGTGCACTTCCGGTCCTGCCCTCACCCACAGTGAGCTTTCAAAATTTGTCCCGCACTGCTTTGCGGCGGGTCCTGCGGGACCCCCGCGGGAGTGCAGGGCTCTAGCTGCTGAGGAGGAAAAGGGCGTGGCAGAGCTCCTGAAAGGCTTTCTTTCTTTTTTACATACCAAAGTTTGTACTATTTCGCTCTCGGGTTCCACAAGTAGTCGTGCTCTGGATGTGGATTAGATCAGACGATAAATTTGACAATCTCGATTACAACTCACACACAAAAAAAAAGAATAAATAAATAAATAAAAATCATGAGCTGCCCATCACTTTTAACTTGATGCAAGAGAGCTAATGTTATCCCTACAGAGCTAGCGATAACTTTCAGCTAACTATGTTAGCAAAAACCACTGCTAATTACCTAAATCCTATTCAATATCTATGCAGCGGTGGTTACGGCGCTCACAGCAGTTTACACTTAGCTGAAAAAAATAAATCGATGTCTTAATTCCAACCTGAGCGTAAAAATAGACATCTGTTGGTTCAGCTTTTGATGAGGTAAATTCACCACTTTGGGTTCACACAGAACATAAAAACTTACTACCATAAAAAGATATAAGTTGTCTATCTTTCTTCTTCTTCACTCCACTGCCGCCATCTTTATTGAAAATTTCAGAAGCCCTCACTCAGGTGGTCATGTGATTCATTGCTAGCACTCTGATTGGATGAACTTAACTATAAAAAAATAAAGTTGCCCAAAAACTATCAAACTCGTTCCGATAGAAATGATGTTGCCCAATCTCAATGGGAAAGGGTCGAAGCACAATTGCCTGGCAACACTGCCCAAAAAGTTGCCCCATCTATCATCAGCCTTAGATTTACATCTATCTTAAATGCGCTTTATAAATACACTTCAAGCAGAACACGGAATAGCAAACAATACAATATCAAAGCACTTTTATAAAAGGTTTAGCTAATATTCTTCCATACGATGATGTATTTAAGACCTACTACCTGTCAGTTCTTTGCAGGCGGTGCTATATTAAAAGCGTCTGTGGTAGCGAGGGTGTGGTCGAGCATCACTTGTGAACAGTGAGGAGTCAGGCTGAACCAGGCGGTAACGTGATGAGTTACACCTGCCAAGCTGTCTGTTAATGTGTTGTCTCTGTGTGTCTTCCAGATAGCGAGTAATGAGAGAGAGAGATGTGTGTTCTCCAACACATGGTTGTGTTTGTTTGTGTGTGTGGTCAAAGCAGTGAAAAGTGCCCGATAAGATAAATAATAAAACACACTTTGAACTGTTGCGCCTGTCTCCCAGTTCCTCATTCAAAGTCAAAGTCCCTTCCATGCCAGAATCTGGTCTTCCCAGGCATTCTCCTGTCCATGGGCGTCGCCACCATTGAATGTGAAGGGGACGTGTCCCCCTCACATTTCATAACTCTTCGTGTGGACCCCCCACATTTAACATAAAATATGAGTTCACCCAGCGCCGTTTCTATTGCTTCGTGAAAGAATCCATTCCACTTGATCGATAAGAGAATACACAGACCACTGAAAATCCACTCCGGGTTTTCTGGGCGTTACCTACAACAACTCACCGCGCGCGAGTGAATCTCAGCGCGAGCAGAGACATGTTGGTGCAGCTGCTCGAGAGTGGAGGAGGTGACATCAGCCACATTGCCACCTCACAATGTCTGGCTTTTGCTGAAACCTTATTCTTCTGTTATCTGCTCTCAAAATTAACCCTAGGCCATGTTAAATTAATGTTCAACTAAACAATGAAATAAGCTTAGCCTAATGGTGTATTCTTGGGTGATGGTGAATTGTTTGCAGTATTTGCTCCCTCCTCAGACACAATGGACATAAGGACATTCTTTACAAAGCAGCAGAAAGTCAGAATTTCCCCACAGGACAGGTTTTTTTTTGTCCCAATGGAAATGTTAGTGCAGTTAGCTGGCTAGTCAATGTTAGGAGATGTATCAGCTAGCTTAACGTTAGCTATCATTTAATTCAAACCCAGTAGGCCTGCCTTACTGTAATGCCAAGAATGAGGTCAAGTCTGCTCTGATGATATTTATTGATTCCTTGTTTTGTCTGGTCTTTGGCAGTTTTCTGGAAAGTAAGATGGGAAATCAGTGTATGGGGAAGGAATAGTAGAAAGGAAAGCAATGGAGAGAGATGGATGTTATTCCAGGCGGATTGTGAAGGAAAGGGAGATAAAAGTTATGAAGTGGTAGAAATTGTGGTGGCACCAATGTAAGAAGGAGTTATAGCTATAAGTCTATTTGTTATACTGATCTGTAAATGCTATTGTAGCACCACCATTGCATGTAGGTTGACAAAACTGCACTTGTTCATTGTGTGAAGTTCTCTTTTATGTGTCGTTGCTTGACACAGTGTGATTTTGTGTTATGAAGACTGCATGATGCCATGCCATTTTTGTTGAGTATCACTAAATCGGAAAAAAGTAAAATGCACCCACTAAAGTCACTGTTGGTGGTGAACAAAATTGCACCTGTTCATTGTGTGAAGTTGTTTTTTGTGTCACCGTTGCTCGACACAGTGTGATTTTGTGTTATGAAGTTTGCATGATGCCATGTCATGCCTGTTCATTGTGTGAGATTATGAATATTCTTATTTTTAAACAGACAGTTGAGTGTCACTATTGCTTGGCACAGTGGCATGGTGTGTTACATCTAAAACTAAATAAAAAAGGAAACACAAAATAAAAAGTAAAATGCACCCATAAAGTCATTGTTGGTGATAAACTGTGTCACATTCATCTCATTATCTTCGGCAGAGCAGTGGGTTTAAAAACAGGCTGATGAATATATGGACGAGTTGAATGAGGACTTATTGTTGACTTATTGTCTAAAATAGTCATTGAATTAAGTGACTTTTGTAGGTAAAATTAGGTGTTTAACAACCTGTTAAAAATACACCAGAATGCAGGAAATGGCATCTAATTAATTAATAAATGTTCTGGGGGAGGACCCCCCACCAGTGTGTCCCCCCCCCACATTAAAAATGCTTCTGACGCCCCTGCTCCTGTCCCAGTACTAACCAACTCTTTTGAGGTGTATGGGTGCAGCGCCGATCTCCATAGCCCTCGGCCTCTCACCTATTGAGGTATTTCACCCACGTGACCAAGTCACGTGATGCAGCCATTTTGGATGGCACGCTTAAGTCCTTCAGTGCAAGGCGGTATGAGATGGTGGAGACCTTTGCACATTTTAACAAGAAAGTAAGCTGTGATTCGTGTTAAATTGGATCTGTCTTTTATCACAAACACTGTACCCAGCCTTGGTATGGAGCCAAGGTTGTCGACAGAAGTCAACAGTTTGATGAAGGATGACCCCAGCAGTTTGAAACGGTACAAGGTAGGCTATGTTCACAACACTTTCTTGTTACTCGGGGGATCCGAGATCCCCTGAAACAGACATGAGATCCTTTGAAAACATGATTTGGGAAATGTTGGGGGGTCTCTAAAATATTGGCAAAATGATGTTTATTGACATAGCAATCGTGTGTAACGGGAAGCATTTGCATATCCGAAGTGTTGTGTTTACATGACAACGACTGCTGCTGCCAGGTTGGTTGTTGAGTAGTCTGATTGTTTTTTTTTCTTGCGTGTGGTATCATTGTTGACACGAGGTTGTTTTTTGAACATGCCAATGCGGACACGATTTCCCCTGATGAGTTATGACTTCAGACGCGATGCGTGTGTGGAGGTGTGGAGTCCGCGTGATATGTGCGTAAGATAGGCTTCTCATGTGTTTGGAGATCCACGCTCTTTTTTCTTTTTTTTCCTCTTTCTTTCTTTTTACTTAATTTCCCTGTTTATTTCTGTGTCCCGTTTCTTTCTAGCCTCTGTTATTGCATTTTATGTCTGATGTCTGCTACATGCAACCCTAGACAAATTAACACTGCCTTGTTTCACTGCTCAGATGGGTTAACAAACACTGACCCATTTACTTTTTGCTATATATTTTATCAAAATTGCGTTAACTGAAACTAACCTGAAATGAAATGATCACTGCAAAGTCTGGAGTACTCTGGCTCCCAATCCTGTCTCTTCACAGTTGTAATCCCTCTTGTTTGGGTCAGTAGTAAACCGGTAGTTATGTGTCGGTCGCGAACGATCCGGTTCAAAGAGCCGGCTCTTTGAAGTGAACGACAGGAGCCGGCTCTTCGGTGGGAGCCGAGTTTGGGAGCTGAAAGAGCCGGCTCCTTATAGTAAGAAGAGCCAAAAGAGCCGAAATTCCCATCACTAGAAACCGGCAAAAGGAGCGTCCTGCACGCTGTCCCTGTCTGTTGTGGCAGCCCACAGCACAACAAGCAAACACCATGGTTATTTATAGAGTGCGTACTGACAAATTAATCTATTCTAGGTGTCTGTAACACGTTTTTTTTTCAAGCCGGTTCTCCCTCTCTGTCTGCAGCGTTAGTATGTAGCTTGACGTTCAAAATGGCAGACACCAGGGCGTCACGTGACCCTGTGACGTCAGGTGAAATACCTCAATACAGTTAGGGTAACAGTGGGGGGCGTGTCCTCTGGTAACCAGAAGAATTTGACTTCCCCACGCACATCTGTATTGAAGCATGCCTTGCCAGATGGCAGTAGGTACCATTTTTATGATGGTCTTTGGTATGAACCAACTGCAAGTAGAACTCATGATCTCCTGGTTGAGAGGCAGACACTCTAACCACTAGGCCAGCTCATGGTCAGTTCACCATTACCCCAGCATAAAAACTGTTACAGCCCTTTATTCCTGTTTTTTTGCAGATGATGATGATGATGATCTCCTCTTGGACCATCTGAATTGGACCGCCAATTCGTTTCAAATGTGAAATGAAATGAAAATCAGCACCTCCAAGTATGAAGCCATGGTTCTGTTCCTGAAAAGACCTGGACGCTCCTTTCAGATGAGCGGAGACACCTTGCCCTTAGAAAAGGAGTTTAAGTATCATATTGAGGAGAGGTGGAAAAAAAGAGTGTCAGAAGCAGTAGTGATCCAGTCGCTGTCTTGTTCTGTGGTGCTGAAATTGTTGGTAGGGTCTGAAATCATAAGGTTGGGAGTACAGGTTGTGAAAATGAGGTTCTGGACTTCCAGGGTTCCAAGGCAGCCTTGGAATAGACCTGCTGTTCATCCAAATTGACAGGAGCTCAGACTACAATTGTATCAGGCATGTGTCAGTAGATGGAGACACCATGGCAGATCCAGGACTTGATGGAACGTTTGGGGAGATATCTGCCAGGAGGAGCTGGAATCTGAGCAACCACCAACAGGAAACTCAAAAGGAAAATAAATCAGTTGATTCTTTATATTTTCAAAAATGTATGTTTATTCAGCTTTTCTAATCAGAAGGGTAGGATGGGTCTCTGCTTGAACTGCATTGTGGGTTCTTCATGTCTTCTCAACCACTGAGTAGAGCGCTGTGTAAAAATCATGGTACAATAGATGTTTATGAAATTGGCTGTTTTTCACATACACAAATGAGACACGAACCCTAGTGTTTGGAATACTGTCTATATTCCCTACATCCTCATCAGCCATTTCTGAGATTTTCAGGTTTCTTAAAGGACATGGGACATGAAACATAAATGCATGCTATATCAGTTTCTTTCCATTAAAAATATGAAATAATTGCATCAACAAATACAAAATTATCTATTAAATTCAGCAAAATCGTTATATTTGTGATGATTATATGGTATTTCTGCTCGAGCTCCGATATGCATATTTTACAACCGGAAGAGCCGCTGTCACGTGATCATACGTCACAAAAACTTTCGGGTACAGCACAAGCGGGTAGATGAATATGGAGAAGTGTGAATCGTGATGATGACGAATGCGACAAAATAGTTTTTGTGTCTTGGATGACAAGAAAATTGTTTCATTTTTAGAGTGTTTAACGTACATTGAACATCATGGTGTATTGCGACCTCCCAGTCAGTCAGACGTGCTGTTACTCCTGTTAGCAATGTAGCTAGGCTCAGTATGGCCAATGGTATTTTTGGGGGCTGTAGTTAGATGCGACCAAACTCTTCCATGTTTTTCCTGTTTACATAGGTTTATATGACCAGTGACATGAAACAAAGTTCAGTTACACAAATTGAAACGTGGCGATTTTCTATGCTATGGAAAGTCCGCACTATAATGACAGGCGTACTAACACCTTCTGTGTGCTTCGGCAGCGCATTGATACCTTCATTCGGAGTTGTACCATTATTTTTTAGACAGGGTGGAGGGACCAGGGCATTCGCCCGCCTGGCCGTGCCTGACGAGGAGCGCTCTCGGCCGGCTTGGGAGGCAGACGGCAGCCCCTCCTGGAAGTGTGGTTTTACCATGGGCCTCATGCGGAAAAATGTCGAGGTGCATTCGCTAAGCAACTGAAAGCCAAGGTAAGGATTAGTATTATAATTTTGGGTGTATCAATTATTGATTATCATAATTCTGACTCGTTTCGCCATTTTGAATGTTTTCATCTCGGACTCTGGAAGCATTGTATCTCAATCAATCTCGAAAAATATCAGCAAAAAAAAACGAGCTTGCAACAGACTTTAGCTAGATCTATGATGAACTTTCAATGTATGATACAAAAATAATACTTCTTTCAACAGATCATTAGCCTTTGAGCAGAATTGTTTTTAACTTACCAGGAAGTGTTATCGAGCCGACCGCTTTCAGTTTCATGGGGATTGAATGAACTCTCACTCTCAGAATCATCTGACCCGTCAGAGTAAAGACAAGATCCATGTTCATGTGAATTTCCAGCTATCGGTTCGAATTGATAGGGTCTAACTTCACATCTCTGTGAAACATCGGGAATGTCACTGTCGATGGTGTCCATTTCGGTAACCTGTTTACATTAGATTCCCAAGCGCTGGCTCCTTGGAAAGTTTTTGTGATGTCACGGGTCACGTGACCACCTAGCTCATTAACGAATCATTGTTTTACGCTGATGTATAAAAAAGTTGAATAATGTGATGATTTTCACATTTTTGATGCCCTGCAGTGATTTAGATGGCATTTCTTATGTCCTTTATACATAATTATACCCAGAAAAAAATCCATGTCCCATGTCCTTTAAGGCCAATTTATGCTGACAACCCAGTCCTCGCAGATGGCGTTGCAGATGGCATCTATGAAGCCCCCCCCCCTTTGCAGACGCTCTGCGCGCACCTCCCAAAAATTGTGACCACCGCAGACAGCGTCGCAGACAAGAGGGCTCTTATTGGTCCACTCTACATCCGCTGTACACGCACTTCCGCTTCCCTACTTTCCCGGTTTGGTTTGTTTTCACAACCGCCATTTTTAAAAACACAAGCGAAGATGGAGCAGCACGAAGAGCGGTTGATCGAGGAAGTGAGGAAGTACGTACATCTATACGACTCCAGTTCTAGTCATTATAAGTAACCGGAGGATAAACACTCCACTAACCACACCCACCAACTACTCCTAGCGATTTTGCGACTTTGCGCCCCCTTGCGTTGTGGCGGTGAATAACATCGCGCACGCCTGTTACTCCCCGCTCAACGATAAATTACAACTGTCTGCGAAAAGCTATCTGCAAAAGCCTTGTCGCAAGAGCATGCAGAGGCCTTTACTCATCCCGAGGCTGTGTCCTTGGCTTGCCTAATTGTTTGTATACACCAGCATATTTAGGACAAACTATGAGATAATATAGCAGTGTCCCGGTGTGTTTCACGTCCCCAAATTGCTGAGGATTTTAAATAAATCACAGATGTGAGTGTGAGTGGAAACACACACAGTACAGCTCGTCCACTCTAGACAGAATTCAGGGGTTTTTATTCCTCGGGTATTCAAGTCCCGTTCAAGGTTCCTGCAGTCTGCTAAAATATTAATGCTTCCCACTTTTTTCCCTTCTGCAGTGTGAATAATGGAAGACGGTCACACTGGCCTGGCGGTGTTTTTGGCCGAAACACACACATACCTACACACACACTCAGAGCTGACCATGACCCAGTGTTGTTTCTCTCATCCACTATTTCGTCATTATTTAGCTACATGTTCAGCAACATCGTCGCGTATGAACAAAAAATATTTAATGCAAGTCTTTGCATTTCCTTTCACAGTGTGTTTTTGTGACTAAGTGTCACTGACATTGCACTTGGGGAAAAACACACTCATGAATTATTTCTGTCTAAATATTTGCTGATTTGAGTCATTCTCTGGTCTCATTTTTTTTCCAATATGGCTGAATTTATTTCAAATGACATTTCAGTGGAGATCACACCCAGTTTTTTATGACTACTGTTTAATATTGAGGTATGAAGTCTCAGGGAAGGAGGTGTGGTCTCTGTGTCTCAGTCTCAGTGAAGGAGGTGTGGTCTCTGTGGCTCAGTCTCAGTGAAGGAGGCGTGGTCTTTCTCTGCCAGTCTCAGTGAAGGAGGCGTGGTCTTTCTCTGTCAGTTTCAGTGAAGGAGGCGTGGTCTTTCTCTGTCAGTCTCAGTGAAGGAGGCGTGGTCTTTCTCTGTCAGTCTCAGTGAAGGAGGCATGGGCTTTCTGTCTGTCAGTTTCAGTGAAGGAAGCATGGTCTTTCTGTCTGTCAGTTTCAGCAAAGGAGGTGTGGCCTCTGTGTCTCAGTCTCAGTGAAGGGGGTGTGGTGTCTGTGTCAGTCTCAGTGAAGGAGGTGTGGCCTTTGTTTAAGTATCAGTGAGGAAGGCGTGGACTCTCTGTCTATCAGTCAGTGAATGAGGCATAGTCTCTCTCTGTCAGTCTCAGTGAAGGAGGCGTGGTCTTTGTCAGTTTCAGTGAAGGAGGCGTGGTCTTTCTCGGTCAGTCTCAGTGAAGGAGGTGTGGTCTTTGTCAGTCTCAGTGAAGGAGGCGTGGTCTTCGTCTGTCAGTTTCAGTGAAGGAAGCGTGGTCTTTCTGTCTGTCAGTTTCAGCAAAGGAGGTGTGGCCTCTGTGTCTCAGTCTCAGTGAAGGGGGTGTGGTGTCTGTGTCAGTCTCAGTGAAGGAGGTGTGGCCTTTGTTTAAATATCAGTGAGGAAGGCGTGGACTCTCTGTCTATCAGTCAGTGAATGAGGCATAGTCTCTCTCTGTCAGTCTCAGTGAAGGAGGCGTGGTCTTTGTCAGTTTCAGTGAAGGAGGCGTGGTCTTTCTCGGTCAGTCTCAGTGAAGGAGGTGTGGTCTTTGTCAGTCTCAGTGAAGGAGGCGTGGTCTTCGTCTGTCAGTTTCAGTGAAGGAGGCATGGTCTTTCTGTCTGTCAGTTTCAGTGAAGGAGGCGTGGTCTTTCTCTGTCAGTCTCAGTGAAGGAGGCGTGGTCTTTCTCTGTCAGTCTCAGTGAAGGAGTCATGGGCTTTCTGTCTGTCAGTTTCAGTGAAGGAGGTGTGGCCTCTGTGTCTCAGTCTCAGTGAAGGGGGTGTGGTGTCTGTGTCAGTCTCAGTGAAGGAGGTGTGGCCTTTGTTTAAATATCAGTGAGGAAGGCGTGGACTCTCTGTCTATCAGTCAGTGAATGAGGCATAGTCTCTCTCTGTCAGTCTCAGTGAAGGAGGCGTGGTCTTTGTCAGTTTCAGTGAAGGAGGCGTGGTCTTTCTCGGTCAGTCTCAGTGAAGGAGGTGTGGTCTTTGTCAGTCTCAGTGAAGGAGGCGTGGTCTTCGTCTGTCAGTTTCAGTGAAGGAGGCATGGTCTTTCTGTCTGTCAGTTTCAGTGAAGGAGGCGTGGTCTTTCTCTGTCAGTCTCAGTGAAGGAGGCGTGGTCTTTCTCTGTCAGTCTCAGTGAAGGAGGCATGGGCTTTCTGTCTGTCAGTTTCAGTGAAGGAAGCGTGGTCTTTCTGTCTGTCAGTTTCAGCAAAGGAGGTGTGGCCTCTGTGTCTCAGTCTCAGTGAAGGGGGTGTGGTGTCTGTGTCAGTCTCAGTGAAGGAGGTGTGGCCTTTGTTTAAGTATCAGTGACGAAGGCGTGGAGACTCTGTCTATCAGTCAGTGAATGAGGCATAGTCTCTCTCTGTCAGTCTCAGTGAAGGAGGTGTGGCCTCAGTGTCTTAGTCTCAGTGAAGGAGGCATGGCCTTTGTTGAAGTATCAGTGAGGTAGGCGTGGCCTCTGTGTCTCAGTCTTGGTGAAGGAGGCATGACCTCTGTGTCTTCGTCTGAATAAAGGAAGTGGGGCCTTTGTATAAGTGTCAGTGAAGGAGGCATGGTCTCTCTGTCTATCAGTCTTTGTGAAGGAGGTGTGGCCTCAGTGTCAGTCTCAGTGAAGGAGGCGCGGCCTCTGTGCATCAGTGTCAGTGAAGGAGACATGAAGTTAGGGAGGCTTGGCCTCTGTGTATCAGTGAAGGAATGGTTTATACCTTTATAGTGCAAGAACCTAAACTGAACATAGATTGTTCTTCAAAATAAACAGCTGACCTGAGAACATCATGCAGTTTTATGCAGAGTTAAGGGGAAAGCAACATGATTTATGCTATCAGTACATTTTTTATGCTATCTTCACTAATCTCACCCTGATTGAACTCATCATTTAATCATTAAGCCTCTCCAGGAGACAGGAAGCACAGTTTTCAGCAACAGCAGCAGCAGCAGAAATGTGTAGATGTGAAATCAGCTGCAATATTGCGGGATCCACTTGTTCACTCCTGTAACACACACACTCAAGTTTCTGCACACAAAGAACCAACACAGTCTTTTTGTTGTGAAACTGCTGAATTCGACATGGCAGCAACACTGTGTGTTTTTGGCCTGGAGGTGAGAGTGAGACACTCACAATGAGTTCATGATGCTCAGAGAGACAAAACAGGGACTGGTGTGTTTATACCGGTATCCAGTCATTCAAAGTGTCTCTGCACACAGACACACAATGCTCATGTCTGCTAGCAGGCTAGATCATTAGCAAGCCGATATGACTCCGGTAAATGAAGTAAATGTGTACCTCTCTAAGGACACCACATCGACCATAGACCCGAACAAGTCAGGTGGAAATTATGGTTTTGTTGCATTTTAGTTCCAAAACAGATTAGCTAGCTCCCTTGCTAAAGATACCAATCAGCTATATCATTAACACTACTGACAGGTGAAGAAGTGAATAACATTGGTTATCTCATTACAGTGGAAGCAGGAAAAAGGTGCAAGCATAGTGTAAGGATCTGAGCGACTTCGACAATGGCCAAATTGTGATGGCTAGACGACTGGGTTTGAAAAAGTGAATGCTGACAGCTTTCTGTTTTAACCAGCATTAACTTTTTCAGCAGTTTTGTGACAGTAGCTGTTCTGTGGGATTGAACCATATGGGCTAGCCTTCATGCCCTATGAGCCTTTGACACCCATGACCCTGTCACCGGTTGTCCTTTGGATCCTTGGACCACTTTTGTTCGGTACTAACCACTGCATACCAGGAACACCTCACAAGATGTGTCATTTTGGAGATGCTCTCAGACCCAGTCATATCGCCATCACAATTTGTCAAAGTTGCTCAGATCCTTACGCTCGCCCATTTTTCCTGCTTCCAACACATCAACTTCAAGAACTGACTGTTCTCTTGCTGCCTAATATGGTATATCCCACACCTTGACAGGTGCCACTGGAATTAGATATTTAAATAATATTGGCTGGTGTTGAGTGGTATCCATCCATCCATTATCTGTAGCCGCTTATCCTGTTCAACAGGGTTGCAGGCAAGCTGGAGCCTATCCCAGCTGACTATGGGTGAGAGGTGGGGTACACCCTGGACAAGTCACCAGGTCATTGCAGGGCTGACACAGAGACAAACAACCATTCACACCTATGGTCAATTTAGAGCCACCAATTAACCTAACCTGCATGTCTTTGGGGGAAACCAGAGCACCCGGAGGAAACTCATACAGACACAGGGAGAACATACAAAGTCCACACAGAAAGGCCCCCATCAGCCATTGGGCTTGAACCCAGAACCTTCTTGCTGTGAGGCAACAGTGCTAACCACTACAACACCGTGCCACCCTGTGTTGAGTGGTATAATCAAATATATTCCATTCAGCTAGCAATATTGAACAAGTCAAAGATGAGTAGCTGAATGGAATATATCTGATAGACCACACAAAAAAGCCAGCTGATATTATTATTATTATTATTATTATTATTATTTATACACATTCCTTTCGGGTGTTCAACGCATCTTTCTCTTTCAAAATTCTCTCAAAATCTTACATATTTAATGAAGGAAACCTGGCAGCCATATTTGTTTACAAATTGTCACAGGCATTTGCTAGTGCGAAAGTTTTACATCTCCGATGTGTGACATCGTGTTGTCTTGACGACCATGCAATATTGTAAACCATATTCAATGCTCATTCTCCACTGGATAGAGTGATGTAATACACATAGGATAAGCAATATGCTAACTATATTGCATGCTATCAAACCAAATGAATGAAATCTCATCTCATTACCCCTAGCCGCTTTATCCTGTTCTACAGGGTCGCAGGCAAGCTGGAGCCTATCCCAGCTGACTACGGGCGAAAGGCGGGGTACACCCTGGACAAGTCGCCAGGTCATCACAGGGCTGACACATAGACACAGACAACCATTCACACTCACATTCACACCTACGCTCAATTTAGAGTCACCAGTTAACCTAACCTGCATGTCTTTGGACTGTGGGGGAAACCGGAGCACCTGGAGGAAACACACGCGGACACGGGGAGAACATGCAAACTCCGCACAGAAAGGCCCTCGCCGGCCACGGGGCTCGAACCCGGACCTTCTTGCTGTGAGGCGACAGCACTAACCACTACACCACCGTGCCGCCCTGAAGGAAATAGAACACATGCTTTTATTCCATCAAAAAAGTGTCCTGTATGTGTAATAATCAATGTTATTCACTTCACCTGTCATTGGTCATAATGTTATGGTTAAAAATTGCTTTTATGTATACATGGAGTTAGAGTTGAACAATTTACAAAGGTAAATATATTGATTTTTAAAAATATATTATCAGATTGGAAAATTTCATCATCTTTTTTTCTGTAAAAAAAAAGAAATCTACCGTTAAAAGAAGTGGCTAAAAAAATCCCAGCAAAGAGTTTCTTAAAAAAATGGAATTAAAAGAATACAAACATAAAATATGTTACAAATAAGCAAAAAAAAAAAATTGGAATGACACACTCTAACATGGACTGAAAGCTACTGAATTCAAATCACAGACTTCCAATTTTATTTTTTTTTTTTACATAGAATAATTAATGAGGGCGGCACGGTGGTGTAGTGGTTAGCGCTGTCGCCTCACAGCAAGAAGGTCCGGGTTCGAGCCCCGTGGCCGGCGAGGGCCTTTCTGTGCGGAGTTTGCATGTTCTCCCCGTGTCCGCGTGGGTTTCCTCCGGGTGCTCCGGTTTCCCCCACAGTCCAAAGACATGCAGGTTAGGTTAACTGGTGACTCTAAATTGACCGTAGGTGTGAATGTGAGTGTGAATGGTTGTCTGTGTCTATGTGTCAGCCCGGTGATGACCTGGCGACTTGTCCAGGGTGTACCCCGCGTTTCTCCCGTAGTCAGCTGGGATAGGCTCCAACTTGCCTGCGACCCTGTAGAACAGGATAAAGCGGCTACAGATAATGAGATGAGATGAGAATAATTAATGAATTTATCTCCACGTGGCCCTACATTCTTCACTATTTTTTCCTGCTTCACCATGACACAATTCAAGATACTACGGCATGCATCACATGGTGGGCTTTCCCCGTTAGCACAAGGCATTGTGGGATACAAATTTGAAACAGGAGAGAAAAATGGAGGACGTGAGTGTGCGAATGAAACGTGAAAAACCGACTACAGTAACGGAAAGCGAGAAGAAAAGACGTTATGTTATATACAAAGGAAAGGAAACGCAGAACCAAACTAATAAATATGGGCGCTCAGCGAGCACCTCGGTGTGATCAGCTGTTCGTTTAGTGACAGAATGATGGAACTGTCAGTGCACGCTCAAAGGGAAACCTGTAGATGGCAGTAATGCAACACTGTGGATGCCAGCTGCCGTAAAACCCAAAAGAAGAAGAAGAAGGTAAACCTGCGCATGCGCACACGGACTTCCTCTGTCTGCTTGACTGCGCCAAGCGAGCAATTTCATGCACATTATTTGCTTTAATCCCCTCAAATTAAATAACTTCCCAGCCACAGAATGGCCTGATATTATGTGAGATATTACAGAAATAAACATAAACACAATAACCAAATTTCAGAGGGAACTAAATTTCACTGATTTTATGAAATCGAAAGGCCATCTAGCTTTAAGATGTCAACTTATTGTATTATGTTGCTTTACTAACATACTAGCTAGTTATGAATACATCTTGGTTCGCTTGTCAATTAGCAAGCTGAGATGACTGTAAAATTCGAAGATGTGGAAAAAAAAACAGAATGGAAATCTCCTTAACATAGCAGCTGATAGATGTTTGCTATACTTACTGCTAACTTCTGTAAATTGCTGACCAATTAGCAAACCAACTAGTTTAAAGTGAGTCCAAGAAAATGTCATGGTATCTGATAGAGAGTCTCTATTTATTAGCTATTTGAAATTCAATAATGACCCGGTACATAGTTCAAAGGAATTTTAGTGTGTAAAACCTCAAGAAAATTAAAGGCTGGTTGGTGGAG
This sequence comes from Neoarius graeffei, assembly GCF_027579695.1. Classification (NCBI taxonomy): domain Eukaryota; kingdom Metazoa; phylum Chordata; class Actinopteri; order Siluriformes; family Ariidae; genus Neoarius; species Neoarius graeffei. The sequence goes on from NC_083573.1 coordinate 104,702,480, forward strand.
CTTTGATAATTTACTCTGCTAGGTAGATACAGTGGCATACAAAAGTTTGGGCACCCTTACTGAAAATATCTGTTACTGTGAATAGTTAAGTAAGCAGAAGATGAACTGATCACCAAAAGGCATAAAGGTAAAGACGAGTCATTTCTTTTCAGCGTTTTCTGCAAGATTTGTGTATTATTTTTGTTTTGTACAATTGGAGAGTGAAAAAAGAAAAGGAACACCATGTGAAAGTTTGGGCACCCCAATACATTTGAGTTCTCAGGTAACTTTTACCAAGGTTCTAGACCTTAATTAGCTTATTGAGCTGTGGCTTGTTCAAATTCTTCATTAGGAAAGGTCAGATGATGCAGATTTCAAAGCTGCATAAATTTTCTGACTCCTCAAACTTGTCCCTAAAATCAACAGCCATAGGCTCCTCTAAGCAACTCCCTCGCATTCTGAATAATAAAATAATTGATGCTCACAAAGCAGGAGAAGGCTACAAGAACGTAGCAAAGTGTTTTCAGGTAGCTGTTTCCACAGATTGTAATGTTATCAAGAAATGGCAGTTAACAGAAACAGTGGAGATCAAGGTGAGGTCTGGAAGATGAAGAAAAATTTCTGAAAGAACTGCTCGTTGGATTGCTAGAAAGGCAAATAAAACTCCTGTTTTACTGCAAAAGACCTTCAGAAAGATTTAGCAGACCCTGGAGTGGTGGTGCACTGTTCTACTATGCAGCGACACCTGAACAAATATGACCTTCATGGAAGAGTCATCAGAAGAAAACCGTTCCTGCATCCTAGCCACAAAATTCAGCGTCTGAAGTTTGCAAATAAAAATCTAAATAAGCCTGATGCATTTTGGAAACAAGTCCTGTGGACTGATGAAATCAAAATAGAACTGTAGCATTCCCTATGTGTGGGTGGAGCACAGAGGACGGCAGGACAGAGATCAGGTTTAACACTTGGCTTTATTGCCACACTTTTCAGTCCAACAATAATCGCTCTAGCACAGACACACACAACTGGCGTCTGGTTCAGGGATGAGCTCCTTCCGCTCTCGCTCTCCCTCCTCATATAGGGCGCGGTCACTGGGAAGACACACAAACACAGGTTAATTGCTCTCAGGTGTAGTGATTCTGCCACTTACCTTCCCTGACTCCGCCCTCCTGTCACAGACCGGCGCTTGACCACGCCCCCGCTGCCACATACCCCCACCGCCGGACTCAGGCCGGGCGCCCGTCCGGCCTGCAGCCGACTCCCCCCCCCCCCCCCCCTTGACGGGAGAGGAAGTCCGCCACGACCATCTGTGCCCCCAGCCTGTGGACCACCTTGAAGTTGAAGGGTTGGAGTGCCAGATACCAACAGGTGATCCGCGCGTTGGCATCCTTCATGCGGTGGAGCCACTGGAGGGGCGCGTGGTCCGAACAGAGGGTGAAAGGGCGCCCCAGCAGGTAGTAACGGAGGGTGAGGACCGCCCACTTGATCGCCAGGCACTCCTTTTCAATCGTGCTGTAGCGCCCCTCACGCACTGACAGCTTCCGACTGATGTAAAGGACCGGGCGTTCCTCCCCCTCCACCTGCTGGGACAAAACGGCCCCCAGCCCTCTGTCCGACGTATCCCTCTGTAACATAAAAGGGAGAGAGAAGTCAGAGGAGTGTAAAAGTGGCCCCCCACACAGTGCAGCCTTTACCTCAGAGAAAGCCCACTGACACTGCTCCGTCCACTGGACCGGATCTGGCGCCCCCTTTTTAGTGAGGTCAGTCAGCGAGCTGGTGACGTCCGAATAATTAGGTATAAACCTACGATAGTAGCCAGCCAGCCCCAGGAACTGTCTCACCCCCTTTTTGTTCTTGGGCCTCGGGCAGGCCGCAATCGCTGCTGTCTTATTAATTTGGGGACGCACCTGCCCGTTGCCCAAGTGGAAGCCCAGATACCGTACTTCCACCTGCCCAATCGCACACTTCTTTGGGTTGGCAGTGAGTCCCACCCGCCTCAGCGACCTAAGGACGGCCCTCAGGTGTTGCAGGTGCCGTTGCCAGTCATTACTATAAATGATAATATCGTCTAAATACGCGGCCGCATAGGTGGCATGGGGCCGGAGGACCCTGTCCATCAGCCGCTGAAACATAGCGGGCGCCCCAAACAGCCCAAACGGAAGTGTGACGAACTGGTGTAAGCCGAACGGTGTGGAAAAGGCCGTTTTCTCCCGGGATAATGGAGTCAGGGGGATCTGCCAATATCCCTTCGTCAAATCCAGTGTCGAGTAAAAGCGAGCCGTGCCTAGTCGATCGAGCAGCTCATCAATACGAGGCATTGGGTACGCGTCAAATTTAGACACCACGTTGACTTTTCTATAGTCCACACAGAACTGGACCGAGCCGTCGGCCTTGGGAACCAAGACCACCGGGCTGCTCCAGTCACTGTGGGACTCCTCGACGATGCCCATTTCGAGCATGGCCTGAAATTCTTCCCGAACCACCTTTTTTTTGTGTTCGGGTAGCCTGTAAGGGCGGCTACGCACTACCACCCCCGGGGGCGTCTCTATGTGGTGTTCTATGAGGTTAGTGCGACCAGACAGGGGCGAGAACAAATCCGAAAACTCGGCCTGCAACTGGGCGACCTCCGTGAGTTGGGTCAGGGAGAGGTGGTCTCCACAGGGGACCAGAGAGGTACGTGATGCCAATGTCCCTTTTTGAACCTCTGGCCCCAGCTCCGCCTTCTCCAGAACTACCGACACCAACGCCATGGGGACCTCCTCGTTCCAGAGTTTAAGCAGATTGAGGTGGTAGATCTGTAGCGCCCCACCCCTGTCTGTTTGCCTCACCTCATAGTCGACGTCCCCGACTCGCCGTGTGACCTCAAAGGGCCCTTGCCACTTGGCGATCAATTTGGAGCTCGACATGGGCAACAGTACGAGTACTTTATCTCCTGGTGTGAACTCTCTAACTCTCTTGTTGTACAGGCGGGCTTGCCGTTCCTGGGCCTGCCGCAAATTCTCCTGAGTTAGGTGGGTGAGCGTGTGGAGTTTTGCGTGCAGGTCCATAACGTACTGAATTTCGTTCTTACTTTGTGAAGGTCCTTCCTCCCAATTTTCCCGCAGCATGTCCAGGATGCCGCGCGGCTTACGCCCATATAATAATTCGAACGGGGAGAACCCCGTGGAGGCTTGGGGGACCTCTCGCACTGAGAACAGCAAGGGTTCGAGCCACTTATCCCAATTACGTGCGTCCTCACTTACGAATTTCTTAATAATATTTTTGAGGGTGCGGTTGAACCGTTCCACTAAACCGTCCGTTTGTGGGTGATATACGCTGGTGCGGATCGGCTTAATCCCCAATAACCCATACAGTTCGCGCAGTGTTCGTGACATAAACGTAGTGCCTTGGTCAGTCAGAATCTCTTTCGGGAGTCCAACTCAGGAGATGACGCGGAAGAGTGCCTCTGCAATACTGCGTGCTGAGATATTGCGCAGAGGCACTGCTTCCGGGTATCGTGTTGCATAGTCCACCAGAACTAATATAAAGCGGTACCCTTGTGCTGACCGATCTAAAGGCCCGACGAGATCCATCCCAATTCTCTCAAGCGGGGTCTTGATTAAGGGTAGAGGGCGCAAAGGCGCTTTTGGAATGGCCGCTGGATTTACTAACTGGCATTCGCGGCATGCCGTACACCACCTACGGACATCGCCGCGAATCCCCGGCCAATAGAATCGGGCCATTATTCGGGCTAGTGTTTTATCCTGCCCTAAGTGTGCAGCCATGGGATTAAAGTGAGCCGCCTGGAATACCAATTCCCGGCGGCTCTTTGGAATCAAAAGCTGCGTGACTCGCTCTTTAGTTTGAGTGTCCTGCGTCACTCGGTATAATCTATCCTTCATAATCGCGAAGTAGGGGAAGGACGGGGTGGCGTTCAGCGGGAGCGTTTGTCCATCGATTACTCTCACTTGGTCAAACGCATGCCGCAGAGTCTCGTCTCGCGACTGCTCTAATGGGAAATCCGCGAGGGATTCCCCAAGAGAGAGAGGAGGAGCCAGCGGCTCCTCACTCTGACGCGGAGATGACGTAGACGGCTCTGTAACAGCTGCTCCTGCCAAAGCGACACCGGGACCTCCCCCTGTCAATTGGCAGGACCCACTCTCTACTAGGCACGTCATTAAACCCCGAAATCCCGGCCAATCAGTCCCCAAAATTAAAGAGTGGGTAAGGCGAGGATTAACCGCCGCCTTCACTATAAATTTTTCCCCTCTGAAAATAATGTGGACCGACACCAAAGGGTAGCGGTGAACATCCCCGTGCACACACAACACCTTCACCCCTTGTGCTCCCCCCAATGCCTCGTTTTGAACCAGGCTTTGGCGAATTGAGGTCTGATTACAACCAGAATCCACCAACGCCTGATATGTAGCCCCTTGGATACTCACCGGTATGCGATACGCTCCGGCCCGATCGAGGGCGGCCTCTGGCGCGTCGGGGATCTGAACCACCACGCCCACTTCCATTGCTGTGCACTGCTGTTGAAAGTGGCCCGGTTCCCCGCAGCGCCAGCAAACCGGCCCGGGCTTTCCCTCTGCACCGGTGACCTGGGGCTCACTCACCTGAGGTGGGGGAGAGACAGACACAGAAGGGAGAAATGGGAGGGCACCACGGGTGCTGCGGGCTGGCTGGGGTGGTGCCGGCCCCCGCCTCCGCGGTGGGGGAATGGGGCGAGGACGGGACACAGGAGGAGGGGGAGAGAGAGAGAGAGAAGAGGAGAGAAGAGATGATGTCATCTGCTGTCCTGCCGCCGGGACAGCCGCCAGATGATCCTCCGCCAGCTCGACTGCCTGATGCAGCGACGCCGGGCGGTGGCACTGGACCCACTCCGCGGTTCCTGCTGGTAGGCGGGCGATGAACTGTTCCAGTACCACCTGGTCGACGATTCCCTCAGCGTCGCGATCGTTGGCCCTCAGCCACCGCCAGCAGGCGTCCCAGAGCTGCTGGCCGAACGCAAACGGCCGGCCGACTTCCTCCAATTGCAGCGCGCGGAAGCGCTGGCGCTGTTGTTCCGGTGTGCGCCCCACGCGCTGGAGGACTGCCCGGCGGAGGTCCGCGTACGCCATCCGGCGGTCGGCGGGGAGCTGTAGCGCGGCCAGCTGTGCCTCTCCCATGAGCAGGGGGAGGAGGCGCACCGCGTGCTGCTCCATCGGCCACCCCGAGGCTTCAGCGACCTGTTCAAACAACGTGAGGAACACCTCGGGGTCATCCTGCGGGCCCATCTTGGTGACAGTGAGGGGAGACGGGCCCGCAGCCGGAGCGCTGGTGGGCCCCGCCGACGCAAGGAGATGCCGGAACGCCTTGCGATCTTCCTGCTGGGCCAGCACCAGGGCTTTGAAGCGCCGCTCTTGTTCCTTTCGGAGTGTGACGAGTGCCTGGTGCTGGCTTTGCTGAGCCGTGGCGAGGGCGTGGACCAGGTCGGAGAACGGGGAGGATTCCATGGGGCTGCTGGGTTGGTGCTCCACTTTCCCGGGTTTCGGCACCACTGTAGCGTTCCCTATGTGTGGGTGGAGCACAGAGGATGGCAGGACAGAGATCAGGGGCTTTATTGCCACACTTTTCAGTCCAACAATAATTGCTCTAGCACAGACACACACACAATCGGCGTCTGGTTCAGGGATGAGCTCCTTCCGCTCTCACTCTCCCTCCTCATATAGGGCGCGGTCACTGGGAAGACACACAAACACAGGTTAATTGCTCTCAGGTGTAGTGATTCTGCCACTTACCTTCCCTGACTCCGCCCTCCTGTCACAGACCGGCGCTTGACCACACCCCCGCTGCCACAAGAACTTTTTGGCCACAATGTGCAAAGGTATGTTTGGAGAAAAAAGGGTGCCAAATTCCAGGAAAAGAACACCTCTCCAACTCTGAAGCATGGGTGTGGATTGATCATGCTTTGGGGTTGTGGTGCAGCCAGTGGCACAGGGCGCATTTCATTGGTCGAGGGAAGCATGGATTCGAATAAATACCAGCAAATTCTGGAAGCAAACATCACACCATCTGTAAAAAAGTTGAAGTTAAAAAGAGGACGGGTCCTACAATAAGACGATGATCCAAAACACACCTCAAAATCTACAATGGAATACCTCAAGAGGCACAAGCTGAAGGTTTTGCCCTGGCCCTCACAGTCCCCTGACCTAAACATCATTGAAAATCTGTGGATAGATCTCAAAAGAGCAGTGCATGCAAGACAGCCCAAGAAACTTGTAGGACTGGAAGCCTTTTGCAAGGACGAATGTGTGAAAATCCCCCAGGTAAGAACTGAAAGATTATTAGCTGGCTACAAAAAGTGTTTACAAGCTGTGATACTTGCCAAAGGGGGTGTTACTAGGTACTAACCATGCAGGGTGCCCAAACTTTTGCTTCGGGCCCTTTTCCTTTTTTGTCATTTTGAAAATGTAAAATATGAAAATAAAAAATTGTTTTTGCCTAAAATATAAAGGAAATGAGTCATCTTTAACTTTATGCCTTTTGGAGATCATTTCATCTTCAACTTGCTTAACTGTTCACAGTAACAGCAATTTTGACCAGGGGTGCACAAACTTTTGCATACCACTGTAATTAGCAAACCAGCTCATTATCATACTTACTAGGTTTTCTGCAAGTGAACAATAATGTATTTTTACACAGTTTGAATGAACTTAGCATGTAAAACATCAATAAAATGACATGGTAGCGAATGAAATTTCACTCCTATGCCCTGCTAACTAGATCATTTACAAACCGGCTAGTTAGTAGACCCGCTAACTATTTAGCAAGTTTATAACCACTGTACAATGTCTGAAGGAACTTTACTGTATAAAACCACAAAGATTGACAGCTAACAGAAAGCTGTTACTTTACCCTGTTCGCGTGAACCTGTTTGCTACAGGAGTTAGCCGTGTTTCTGCTTCTGTTTGAAGGTGGAGAAAATAGCACATCCACACACAAACATGCTTCCTATGAGCCTCTGTGTGCCTGAGTTCCAGGGCCGTGACAAATCAGAGCCAGTTCATGAAGGAATGCTGTTAAAAAGGCTCAATCTGGCCTAATTTGACTTTATTAAAGCACTCGGGTTGCTGTGATACAGAGCCACAGCTGAACATGGCCTATACATTACAGCTTATTAGCCTGATGTGGCTGGCTGTTATTTAGCGGCATGCTGTGAGCATCGCTTCCTGGTCCTCAATATTTCCTTGGTTAATTCTGTCACTACAGCTATATTGTTAGGCTTCCTGAGCTTTAAGATGAAGATGCTTTTATCTTAAGTGTCAGAGGACAACGTGTTACAGCAAGGCTGCTGAAGAACACCCAATTAAAGGGTCAAGAAAAATTGAGCATTATGAAGTGTCGATGCACGACTGGGTCTCGGGTTGTTGTGTGTTCAGTGCTGCAGCAAAATGCTTTCTTATGTGACAAGTCAAGCACATTTTTCATATTTCACATGGATTCATTCTGATGTTGTTCCTGGTCTGTCCAGGAAACACCTTTTGACAGATTCTAAAAATTTTGTTCTTTGTTTATACCGGTATATTAAAAACAACATTCATATTAATTTATACCAGAGAGCTGGTGAATTCTGGATTCTGACTAGTCAAAATTTCTACAACATGCCTCTTTCACAGAGATACACACAGGCCACACTTCCTACAGGTTATAACAGTTTTAAAATTTTTACCTCTGCCATCTTTCTTGGAAGTGGTTATGTTTTTGTCTCCGCTTGCCTGTTTGTTTGTTCCCAATGTAACTCAAAAAGTAGTGAACAGATTTGGATGAAATTTGGTGGAAAGGTGACCCATGAGCCAAGGAACAATGGATTAGATTTTGATGCAAATCTGAATATGTGGCTTGGTGGAAAGATGCACGCTACCAAGTGCCCTAGTTAAACCTTTGTTTACTTTGTGCGAATCAATGTTTTTGGAGCAGATATTGTAAGACTGTAGGATGAACCAGGAGCTATGGTATGAGTAAAACTTTATTGATCCCTTTGGGAGGGTTCCCTCAGGGAAATTAAGATTCCAGCAGCATCATTACAGACAAACAGAGAAAAGAAATAGAGAAAACTTCTAGATAAATTAAAATAATTAAGTATTTACATATACAAATATAAAAGAATAAGATATGGGGAAGAGAGGAAAGGGGGGAGACAGAGAGGGAAAAAGGGGGGCACAGGAGGAAAGATATTGCACTTTATATTGCACATTATTGTTAGGACTGAGACTGTTTTGGCCTCTAGAGGCCACTGTTATTTCCTTTTCTGGCCATGTTTGTTTTGGGCCTCTAGAGGTCACCACTGTGTTCTGTGTTTTGTTTTTGTCTTATTGCCTGTTTCCTGCCCCGCCCTGTCCTTAATTAGTTTGTGTATTTATACCCCTGAGTTCAGTCCTCTGGTCATGGAGTCTTTGTGCTGTTATGTTTAGCTCCAGTAACCTCTGTTCCGATTTCCTCGCCCGTGTCTTTGTGGTTTTTGTACTTCTCTTTCTTTTGAACTTTTTGGACTTTGTGTTTACCATTTTGGATACTCTGAGCGTTTGTATTTTTGCCTCTTCTTTTCTGGTTTTTTGGCTCTTTGTTTCTTTGAACTTTTTGGGTTTTTTTCCTGGTTATCTTCTGAGTGTTTGGATTATACTTTTGTTTTTGCCTTGGATTATAAATAGTGTAAATATTGTAAATAAACCTTTTGATACTTTTTTCTACTTCCGCCTCATGCCTCTGCATTTGAGTCATCCCCCTGGTGGTCTAGTGGGGGGTTGCTGGATTATCACACCAGCGAACTAGGTTCGAATCCCAGCAAAACCCTAACAATTATATTGCACATTGTCCGGTATTGCTTATTGCTAGGCTACTGCTCCTTCCCATCCTCTGTCCTCCTGTTACCCCTCCTCCCCCCCAGAGAGGAGTTCTACAGTCTGATGGCATGAGGGACAAAGGAGTTTCTGACTCTGTTCGTCCTGCACTTGGGAAGGAGCATTCTGTCACTGAACAGGCTCCTCTGGTTGCTGATGACAGTGTGCAGAGGGTGACTGGCATCATCCATGATGTTAAATAGTTTGTCCATAGACCTCTTCTCTGCCACTGTAACCAGAGAGTTCAGCTTCATGCCGACCACAGAGCCGGCCTGTCTGATCAGTTTGTCCAGCCTGGATGTGTCCTTCTTGGATGTGCTGCCCTCCCAGCACACCATGGTGTAAAACAGGACACTGGCGACCACAGACTGATAGAACATCCACAGGAGTTTCCTGCAGATGTTAAAGGACTGCAGCCTCCTAAGGAAGTACAGCCTGCTCTATCCCTTCCTGTATAAGTGATTGGTGGTGCAAGTCCAGTCCAGCTTGCCGTCCAGCCACAGCCTGAGATATTTGTAGGAATCCACAGCCTCCACCTTGACTCCCTTGATCAGAACTGGTCGTGACCTTGGTCTGGACCTCCCAAAGTCAATGACCAGCTCCTTGGTCTTTGAGGTGCTGAGCTGCAGATGGTTCCTGTTGCACCACACAGCAAAGTCCCTCACCAGGCTCCTATACTCCTCCTCTCTGTCGCCACTGATACACTCAATGATGGCTGTGTCGTTGGCAAACTTCTGAATGTGACACAGCTCCGAGTTACAGCAGAAGTCTGCGGTGTACAGGGTGAAGAGAAGAGGAGCCAGCACCATGCCCTGGGGTGCTCCAGTGCTGCTAATTACAGTGTCAGATGTGATGTCCTTCAGCCTGATGTACTGCGGCCTGTCAGTGAGGTAGCTGGAGATCCAGGTGACTAGGCAGGGGTCCACTCGCATCCTCTTCAGTTTGTCCTGAAGCAGTAGGGGCTGGATGGTGTTGAAGGCACTTGAGAAGTCCAAGAAGAGGATCCTCACTGTGCCATTTCCCTTATCCAGATGCGAGTGGGCTCGGTGTAGCAGGTAGAGAATAGAGTCTTCCACATCAACACCTGCCCAGTACGCAAACTGCAGACAGTCCTGGGCATGTTGTACCTGGGGTCTGAGGAGGCTGAGGAAGAGCCGCTCCAATGTCTTCATCAGATGTGAAGTGAGTGCCACCAGTTGGAAGTCATTCAGCTCACTGGGCCGATTCTTTTTGGGAACTGGAACGATACATGATGTCTTCCAGAGGGTTGGCACTCTACCGAGCTGCAGGCTGAGGTTGAAGATGCGTTGGAGTGGTTCACCCAGTTCAGCAGCGCAGGTCTTCAGTAGTCATGGACACACCTTGTCCGGGCCTACTGCTTTCCTGGGGTGAAGCTTCCTCAGTTGACCTCTGACCTTGTCTGCAGTAATGCATGGAGGAGTCTGTGTTGAGGTGGGGGAGAAGGGGGCTGCTGTGATGACTGGGGGGAGGTGTGTTGAGAGAAGAAGGAGAGATGGCTGCAGTGAGGGAGAGGGTGGGGGTACGTGGGCTGGTTGAACCGATTGAAGGAGTCATTCAACTCATTCACCCTCTCCACTGTCCTCTCAACGACTCTGGTCTTTGTATTGTGGCTTGTGATGGTTTTCACACCTTCCCAGACCTCCCTCATGCTGTTCTCCTTCAGCTTCTGCTCCACCTTTCTCCTGTAGCTGTCCTTAGCTTCCCTCATGCAGCGTTTCACCTCCTGCTGTGCTGTTTTCATCGCCTCCCTATCCCTGCTCCTGAAGGCGGCCTTCTTCCTGTTGAGGACAGCTTTGACTTCCTGTGTTACCCATGGCTTGTTATTAGGGTAACACCGTACAGTCTTAGTGGGGGAGACCACGTCTGCACAGAAGTTGAGGTAATCTGTCAGACAGTGTGTCAGCCCCTCTATGTCCTCACAGTGTGGGTTAAGCAGCACATCCCAGTCCATGATGTCATAGCAGTCTCTGAGGGCATCTTCCATTTCAGAGGACCACCTCCTGATGGAGCTAGTTGTTGCAGGCTGCCTTTGAACCAGGGGGGTGTACTTCAGCTGTAGACAAACCAGGTTGTGGTCAGACTTCCCTCGTGGGGGTTGGGGTGTGACTCTGTATGCATCCCTCACATTAGCATACAGCAAGTCAATTGTCCTGTTGTTCCTTTTTGGACAATCCACAGCCTGGTAAAAAGCAGCCAAAGTAGAGTCCAAAGTAGCATGATTAAAGTCCCCAGAAATGATGATAAATGCCTCAGGGTGCTGTGGCTGCAGCCTTGCTGTGACAGAGTGAATCCTGTCACGTGAAGTGGCTGCATCTACCTTCAGAGGGATGTAAACACAGATGGTGATCACGTGACTGAACTCCCTTGGCAGATAATACGGCCGCAGGCTAACGGCTAGCAGCTCCAAGTCTGGGCAACATAAAACTGTCCTTACAGAGATATATCCCGGGATACACCAGCAGTTGTTAACATAAATGATGAGTCCCCCACCTTTGCTTTTCCCGCATGTGTTAGTGTCTCTGTCAACTCTCACAGCAGTGAATCCCCGCAGGTCCACGTTAGCATCCAGTACAAGGTGTGTTAGCCATGTCTCCGTAAAGATAAATAAGCTGCTCTCCCGGTAAATCTGCTGGTTGGTCAGAGTGGATAGCTCGTCGACTTTATTCGGCAGCGAGTTCACATTCCCCATGATAATGGAGGGAATGGGTGGTTTGTAGTGCTGCTGGTTGTCCGCTAGCCTAGCCTTTAGCTTAGCTCCAGCTTTGCAGCCCCTAGGTTTCCTCCTCAACTCGGCTGGGATGGGGTGTCGTATCCCGGCTCGTACCATTGTTTTCAAGGCCAGCAGCTCCTCTCTCAAATAAGTGAGAAAACTGGCTCCTGGTTGCGTGTTAAAGTTAAAAATATCCATGTGATATAAGTAAAACACACTATGTCTTCGTAAGAAGAGCAAAAAAGTAAAAAAAAGGTGGAAAAAAAAGAGGTTTAAAGAGCTAAAAACTACAGAGCTACTGGAGAGGCAGCCGTCTCAGACAGCACCCATACACTATGGTAAGAGTAAGGCAGTGTTTCTCAACTGGTAGGTTGAGGGTCATGGGTTCTTTATGACTGGGTCACAGACTGTTGGGAAGAATAAAACATTGCTGAGTGCAAATGATAACAAAATGGAAAACCATGGAAAAATGTGACAATAAAGCAAACTGTTGTTTCAAAAGAGTTAATAATAATGAGACCTTCAGTAATGGTGTTGCTCACTCCGGCTCTGTCTAGTCCAAAAGGAATGATCTAAAGTAGGCCACCTTGCGCAATAAACATTGTAAGCTATATACACTCTATACAAGCTATATATAGAAACTATATCCACCCTAGGAATACCGACCTATTTGCCAGAAAGAATTCAAAATGGTGAGGAATTGACCGAGAATAAGCAATTTTTGTTGAACTGCTCATTAAGGCTTAATTGGTCCATAACTTCATTAATAATTGTAACAAAGCAAATCTGGGTAGAAGTTATATGCACCCTAGGTCCCCCTATCTTCATACCAGAAAGAATCAAAATCGGTGAAGAATTGAGGGAGAAGAAGCAATTTGTGTGGAAACTGCTTGTTAGGGATTGATTAATTACTCCATATCTTCATTATTAATTGCAATAATGCAAATTTGGGTAGAAGCTATATGGACCCCAGGCAGACCTACTTTCCTGCCAAAAAGAATAAAAATCAGTGAACTGAGAGAGAAGAAGTGATTTTTGTGAAATATGGACGCCGCCGGATGGACGCTGGACAACACATGATGGCATAAACTCATCACCTGTTGGCCAGATGAGCTAATAAAGGAATTATTATTGGAATAAAGGAATATTTTATCATATCATGTTGTGTGTCCCATCAAATTCTCTCAATTTTGGTGCTAATTCATGTGTAAACACTTGGTGCTAACATTGATAAACAGAGTAAAATTTCTTCTTCCTATAAAGTCAGGTTCGTATGCCAGGACCTGGTCTTCCCAGGCAGTCTCCTGTCCCAGTACTAACCAGGATCTTAAAGGTCATAGGCAAGGGTCGGAGGTGGAATGTATTTTCTAGAAGAACGACCCAAAAAGCAAATTCAATCTTCCTGGTGTCTAATTTGCACCCTAAAATTGAATAAAACAGTTAAAATATACTGTTTTGCGCAAGTTCTGAAGGTTTGTTAACATCTCACTTTTACCTCCAGGGGACCTTCATCGTGACGTCATTCAAGGCAAACAGACTGGGAGCAGTTCTGTGTTTACTTGCAAACCGAGCACACGTGTACAGACTTTGGTCATGAGAGGTTGTGTAAAATGTCTGAAAGTGATAGAGATTTTGAAGTAGGAACTCTACAAATTGAATATCGAGAGGTGAAACCATAAATGTATGAATCTATGGCTGTTGCGAAGCCATAGTGGATATAGGTAATGATTACTTGACAGTGTGCTGATAGGCCACATTAGCCTGCCATCCGCGGTATTTCCTAGTGTCAATATATCGGGCCAGACATCTCATCTCGTATATCATTGATTTTTTTTTCAACTACCGAGCATTTAAATGAAAAAGGTAAAAGGTAAAAATGTTTACCTCCAATCTTCTCCATTTTGCTTGAGCGTTGCTAGTCTGTTTCTTCTTTGACTCCTTGATTTTGTGCTCGAATTTTGTCGGAACAGCGTCAGGTTTGAACCTTCTCTGTCCGACACTGACACCTAAACTCTCCAACAGATGGGGATTCTTCAAAACGTGATCAGAGCACAGAGTGGCGTATTTACCTGGCTGCCAACCCTCTCGCTTCATGCGCACAATCCACTCTCTCATCCTCTTCCAGAAAAAGCCAACCCTCTCGCTTCACGCGCACAATCCACTCTCTCCTCCTCTTCCAGAAAAAGCCAACCCTCTCGCTTCACGCGCACAATCCACTCTCTCCTCCTCTTCCGGAAAAAGCCAACCCTCTCGCTTCAGGCGCACAATCCACTCTCTCCTCCTCTTCTGGAAAAAGCCAACCCTCTCGCTTCAGGTGCACAATCCACTCTCTCCTCCTCTTCTGGAAAAAGCCAACCCTCTCACTTCATGCGCACAATCCATTCTCTCTGCCTCTTCTGGAAAAAGCCAACCCTCTCGCTTCACGCGCACAATCCACTCTCTCCTCCTCTTCCGGAAAAAGGCAACCCTCTCGCTTCACGTGCACAATCCACTCTCTCCTCCTCTTCCAGAAAAAGCCAACCCTCTCGCTTCACGCACACAATCCACTCTCTCCTCCTCTTCCAGAAAAAGCCAACCCTCTCGCTTCACGTGCACAATCCACTCTCTCTGCCTCTTCCAGAAAAAGCCAACCCTCTCGCTTCATGCGCACAATCAACTCTTTCCGCCTCTTCCAGAAAAAGGCAGCTCTCTCGCTTCATGTGCACAATCCACTCTCTCCGCCTCTTCCAGAAAAAGCCAACCCTCTCGCTTCAGGCGCACAATCCATTCTCTCTGCCTCTTCTGGAAAAAGCCAACCCTCTCGCTTCACGTGCACAATCCACTCTCTCCTCCTCTTCCGGAAAAAGGCAACCCTCTCGCTTCACGTGCACAATCCACTCTCTCCTCCTCTTCCAGAAAAAGCCAACCCTCTCGCTTCACGCACACAATCCACTCTCTCCTCCTCTTCCAGAAAAAGCCAACCCTCTCGCTTCACGTGCACAATCCACTCTCTCTGCCTCTTCCAGAAAAAGCCAACCCTCTCGCTTCATGCGCACAATCAACTCTTTCCGCCTCTTCCAGAAAAAGGCAGCTCTCTCGCTTCATGTGCACAATCCACTCTTTCCGCCTCTTCCAGAAAAAGGCAACCCTCTCGCTTCACATGCACAATCCACTCTCTCCTCCTCTTCCGGAAAAAGCCAACCCTCTCGCTTCACACACACAATCCACTCTTTCCTCCTCTTCTGGAAAAAGCCAACCCTCTCGCTTCACGCGCACAATTCACTCTTTCCTCCTCTTCTGGAAAAAGGCAGCCCTCTCGCTTCACGTGCACAATCCACTCTCTCCGCCTCTTCCAGAAAAAGCCAACCCTCTCGCTTCACGCACACAATCCACTCTTTCCTCCTCTTCCGAAAAAAGCCAACCCTCTCGCTTCACGCGCGCAATCCACTCTCTCCGCCTCTTCCGGAAAAAGCCAACCCTCTCACTTCACACGCGCAATCCACTCTCTCCGCCTCTTCCGAAAAAAGCCAACCCTCTCGCTTCACGCGCACAATCCACTCTCTCCGCCTCTTCTGGAAAAAGCCAACCCTCTCACTTCACGCGCACAATCCACTCTCTCCGTCTCTTCCAGAAAAAGCCAACCCTTCTAGCTTCACGTGCCCAATCCACTCTCTCCGCTTCTTCTCCTCTCTCAGTAAAAGGTAAAAACTTCTTCCTGAACCGGTCCCGTTGTTACAGTTCACTGCACAACAATAAGGCATGTTTTTTCTTTGGAAATTCCCGAACACACGTCTGCACTCAAGCCGAACGGCAACGCAAGTGGACTCAACTGAAGTGGATTGTTTGTCTTGAATGACATCACGCACAGAGTGGCCACGAAAATCGCCGAACAGAAATTTGCTGCGATCCACGCTAACTTCTCATCTCATTATCTCTAGCTGTTTTATCCTGTTCTACAGGGTCGCAGGCAAGCTGGAGCCTATCCCAGCTGACTACGGGCGAAAGGCGGGGTACACCCTGGACAAGTTGCCAGGTCATCACAGGGCTGACACATAGACACAGACAACCATTCACACTCACATTCACACCTATGGTCAATTTAGAGTCACCAGTTAACCTAACCTGCATGTCTTTGGACTGTGGGGGAAACCGGAGCACCCGGAGGAAACCCACGCGGACACGGGGAGAACATGCAAACTCCACACAGAAAGGCCCTCGTCAGCCACGGGGCTCGAACCCGGACCTTCTTGCTGTGAAGCGACAGCACTAACCACTTCACCACCATGCCACCCTCCGCGCTAACTTATTCTAATTATTACTTATTAACAATACTTCTTGGGACCAGAAGAAAATTCCAAGTTTTTTTTTTTTTTACATATAAAGTTTCAAATGTGCAAAAATTGAAAACCATTGCCTATGATCTTTAAGGTGCACTGGGCGGCGACAATCCTCGTTTCTATAGCCCTCAGCTTCTTGACTATTACATACTGAGAGTTACAGTGGGGGGGCTGGCCCTCTGGTAACCACCAGAGTTTGACTCTCTACTCTTCCTATAAAAGGCTGGAAAAAAAAAAAAAAAACTATGCAAGATAAATGAGGAAGCCATGGCAAAATGGTTAGAGAAACAGCTTTTGGCCCAAAAGGTCACTGGTTTGATTCCCTGAACCAGCAGAATTGGCTCACATGCCCTTGAGCAAGGCACCTAACCCCCAACTGCTCTGGTAAGTGTAGTGGTGTACCTTGTGTCTGATTAGCCAAAGAAAAATGTATGACGTGATTATCAGTTCGGGCAAGAACCTGGCCATAATAATAAAAATAGGATAAATGAAAATATGACAAACATGATTTGCTCAGTTCACAGTGTGCAGTGAGTTATTGGCTGTGGAATGCATGAAACCATTGAAAATGTAGTCTTTGGAGATGAAGAAGCCTTTATTTTGTCACATGTACACTCAAGCACAGTGAAATTCATCCTCTGCATTTAACCCATCTGAAGCAGTAAACACGCACACACACACCCAGAGCAGTGGGCAGCCACACTACAGCGCCCGGGGAGCAGTCAGGGGTTTGGTACCTTGCTCAAGGGCACTTCAGGCCAAGGCCGCCCCATGTCAACCTAACTGCATGTCTTTGGGCTGTGGGAGAAACCGGAGCACCCAGAGGAAACCCATGCAGACACGGGGAGAACATGCAAACTCCACACAGGAAGGCCCCCCATTGGCCACTGGGCTTGAACCCAGAACCTTCTTGCTGTGAGGCAACAGTGCTAACCACTACACCACTGTGCCATAAACACTCCATAAAGAGTTTTTTTTTTTTTTTCTAAACAAAGTAATGGGATCTGAACACATCTCAAACATGTGCACTGTTCAGGACCAAGCACTTCATGCATCATCCCAACTCACTCATCGCATTTCAAACATGGAAGAAGTCCCACACAGTTACACAGAATGCAGGATCTGCATTCAACATGACCGGAGAGATCCTCAGCGCAAATCTGCAGCAAATCAGATGAAAAAATCTCAATCTCCAATGACACTATACGGAGGAAAGGACATAAAGCAGCACGATGTAACATGCTTTAATTAGGGTGACCAGACATCCCGGTTTTACCGGGACAGTCCCGATTTGGGGTTGTGAGAAAACAACACAACTAATTCGAGATCTCGAGAAAACAAAACAATTATTCCGTGATCTCGAGAAAACAAAACAATTATTCCGTGATCTCGAGAAAACAAAACAATTATTTCATGATTTCAGCTGGATCACTGTATCTCCGTCGGTAGAGACGAAGCCGGGCCAGTCTTCTGCGGAGGTGCCGCGGACTAATTTTGAAATTATCCCTTATTAAAAGACTTAATGCAATCTCTCCCTGTGTCAACCCCTGATCAAAATATTGCCTTATTAGGTGATCGATTATTCCAGACATTCTAATGACCAAAGTTGCGTCTATACAGAATGAGAAATAGCCCCAAAGTCAGCATATCACAAGTCTCTTGGCGCACCTGAATGAACCATTTCTCAGCTGTTTACTCGAGATCATGAAATAACGGTTTTGTTTTCTCGAGATCTCGAATTAGTTATGTTGTTATCTCGGGATAACAAGGTGAATAAAAAAAAAAGGATTATATGAAGGGCCTCTCTCGGCTTCCGTAGTATATATTCTCAAATCACTTGTCTCTTTTTTGTTTCTGTTTAACATACCATTCTGACAGTTTGGCCATATTGCTGTGTTGAACAGCTTGTTGCACCTTCCATTAAAGCGTTCACTTTTGTACACATCTTCTTGCTTTATTCATTCAGTTGTGGGGAATGGTTAGTAAGGTTGATTCTGACCTAGGCTATGTTGAGGTCACATATCTACTTTTTAAGTTCATGCTATAGTGCGTACAATTTTAGAGATATAGCCTACATGTGCATATGCATTCTTCTTGGTGTCTCACAAACAGGTGAAATAAATCAGTTTAAATTTGGCCTATGGACATAGCCTGGCCTGTTCTCAGCCATTACAACATCTGTTGTCTGACCATAATTTAACTGATCTGTATACCACTATGCTACTAGATAACAAAATGCCGGTTTGTTTTATTTCATGTGAGATGTTGATAAATGTGAGCTTCAACAAAATGATAAGCGCATCTCTCTGAGTGTCACGTTTATGTAAAAAAAAGGTGTGCGAGCACGAGCATGGTCACGCGCAAAAGTGTCCCGGTTTCAGACTAGGGAAATCTGGTCACCCTAGCTTTAATGCAAGTAATTATTATACACTCAAACTAGATGCATCAACACATGTACCTGATCTTGTCATCCTGATTTGAGACACGTATCCCAGTGAGATCACATCCACTGCAAGGTTTCCCAGTGATTAGCACAGCTCTGTTCTTATTAGCTGCAGTTAATTCTCATTATCATGTTTATGCTTTTAATAGTGGTGCATTTTTCACATTAGTGTACAGTTTGTATCTTGATATTTGAGTCAGTGTTTGATTTATTTGCTATGCTAGGTTAAATTGGACCTACTGAGGATTACAGTGGCCCATTTTCATATTAATGTCATGTGAATAATGAATTTTACATTTGATTAAGCATGCACATTGCATTTAATAAGGTGACACTTTCCACTGTAAATACTTCTGAAGTACAACCTGAACAAGCCAGTATGTAAATATGATTTATTTCCTGTTATCTGAGAGAGTAAATGATTATTATCTGAGTTTATTAGGCTTATGCAATAGATAAGTATTAGTAGTACTGTATTAATAACATTGTTTGCATTTCTTTTATTCATTTTCCATATAATAAACAACTTGAGTGTAGTGTTAAGCCTGAGCTAAGATTTAAAGCTAGACGGCCTTTCGATTTCATAAAATCGGTGAAATTTAGTTCCCTCTGAAATGTGTTATTGTGTTTATGTTTATTTCTGTAATATCTCACATAATATCAGGCCATTCTGTGGCTGGGAAGTTATTTAATTTGAGGGGATTAAAGCAAATAATGTGCATGAAATCGCTCGCTTTGCACAGTCAAGCAGACAGAGGAATGCTAAATTCATACAAACTGTGTAAAAATACATTATTGTTCACTTGCAAAAAAAACTAGTAAGTATGCTAATGAGCTGGTTTGCTAATTATCTACCTAGCAGAATAAATTATCAAAGCTCCATCAACCAGCCTTTAATTTTATTGAAGTTTTACACACTAAAATTCCTTCAAACTATGTACCGAGTCATTATTGACTTTCTAAATAGCTAATAAATAGAGAATCTCTATCAGATACCATGACATTTTCTTGGACTCACTTTAAACTAGCTGGTTTGCTAACTGGTCAGCAATTTACAGAAATGAGCAGTATAGCAAACAGCTAGTTTGCTGTTTCTATCTATCAGCTGCTATGTTAAAGGAGATTTCCATTATGGTTTTTTTTTTCACATCTTCAAATTTTGCAGTCATCTCAGCTTACTAATTAACAAGCTAACAAGGATGTGTTCATAACTAGCTAGTATGTTAGTAAAGCAACAAAATACAATAAGTTGACATCTAAAAGCTAGACGTCCTTTTGATTTCATAAAATTGGTGAAATTTAGTTCCGTCTGAAATGTGCTCATTGTGATATATGTTTATTTCTGTAATATCTCACAAAATATCAGGCCATTCTGTGGCTGGGAAGTCATTTAATTTGAGGGGATTAAAGCAAATAATGTGCATGAAATCGCTCGTTTCACGCAGTCAAGCAGATAGAGGAAGTCCGTGTGCGCATGCGCAGGTTTACCTTCTTCTTCTTTTGGGTTTTACGGCAGCTGGCATCCACAGTGTTGCATTACTGCTGTTACGGGTCCCAGGAGTGGGACGAAACGCAACAAAAATAAACTTGTAAACAGGTGAATAACGGAGAGATGACACAGGAGTTAACTTTTCCTTGTTTCGTGCTGGACTGCATCTCCTTTATTTACATTCATGTTGTCATAACATAACATTCATATGTTCATTCATATATTCATACATACATATTCATACAACATTTACACAGTTGTAGACTGGCCACTATGGCTGAAGAGTGCAACATAAAGTGAACACTCCACTTTAAAAACAGGCTATCTGTAGCCGCCTAGCAAACCACCGACCACACATACTGAACAGGATCCAAACCCAATACAATGACACAAGCAATACAATAACACAACTTGTTCAAAGCTACCTCTAAAACAACAATATCAATGTATCAAAATCATTACATATCTCCATACATACACATATCTTCGCGCATCTTCATTACATAGCCTATCTATCAATATGGTGAAACCCGTTTCATAGGCTATGTTTACAGTCATTAGGAGACGACCCCTACATCACACTGTTTCTTAACATATAGTCTTATTATCTTACGTGTCAGTATTATTCATGAAATAAATGTTTACTGTACTTATCCATACTCGTATTCATTAACTAAATAGTCACACCAGCAGACTACGTATTAAGTTGTTTATAGGCAACTCATCAATCTTAACTCTCAAAATATCCATTCCAGAAAACCAGTAGGTGAGCGTATTTATACTCTTTAACTCAAGTGAATTAACAATGTCTAAAAACGGTGTCCGGGAGCTTGAAACTTATCCATACTCGTCTTGACAGTTACACTGTTTCTCAGCTGAGGGCTCGCGACACAGTGGCTGAGCATTAACGTCCGCCGGTCGCTAATATGAGCTAAATACAAACTTTTTAATATCACTCTGTTTTAACCAAACATTCAATACAACACAATACAAATGTTCCAAAATATATTAATTCTTTGGTGTTACATAAAGACAGCGGGGTTACAGTCTACTAACCTGTAAACAGGTGAATAATGGAGAGATGACACAGGAGTTAACTTTTCCTTGTTTCGCGCTGGATTTCATCTGCAGGCTGGGGGCTGTGGTCCCCATAGCAACCAACCCAGGCGCTACCCCTGTGTCATGCGCATACTGTTCCCCATACTGTACTAATAGTTCCCATTCAAAATCACATATTTACACATTCAAATAACCAAAAAAATTAAATTAAAAACTTGTGGTCACATATTTCAGGGTGTGCCACACTGCCATCTACAGGTTTACCTTTGAGCGTGCACTGACAGTTCCATCATTCTGTTGCTAAACGAACAGCTGATCACACCGAGGTGCTCGCTGAGCACCGATATTTATTAGTTTGGTCCTGCGTTTCCTTTCCTTCTTCTATAACATAACGTCTTTTCTTCTCGCTTTCCGTTACTGTAGTCAGTCTTTCACGTTTCATTCTCACACTCAAGTCCTCCATTTTTCTCTCCTGTTTCAAATTTGTATCCCACAATGCCTTGCACGAATGAGGAAAGCCCACCATGTGATGCATGACACAGTATCTTGAATTAAGATGAACTAGCTAGCTGAATTAACTAGCTAAGTTTGCTCAGTTAGTTAGCACAGTAAGATCTCATCTCATCTCATTATCTGTAGCCGCTTTATCCTGTTCTACAGGGTCGCAGGGAAGCTGGAGCCTATCCCAGCTGACTACAGGCGAAAGGCGGGGTACACCCTGGACAAGTCGCCAGGTCATCACAGGGCTGACACATAGACACAGACAACCATTCACACTCACACCTACGGTCAATTTAGAGTCACCAGTTAACCTAACCTGCATGTCTTTGGACTGTGGGGGAAACCGGAGCACCCGGAGGAAACCCACGCGGACACGGGGAGAACATGCAAACTCCGCACAGAAAGGCCCTCGCCGGCCACGGGGCTTGAACCCGGACCTTCTTGCTGTGAGGCGACAGCGCTAACCACTACACCACCGTGCCGCCCCAGCACAGTAAGATAGCATTTAAAAATGCTCTATGATTATAAATCCATCAGATTTTTTCAAACCTTTGGTATTATATGCTTTCTAGCTTAACAAAGAAAATTGTCCAAGGCTTCAAGAAACATAAAGCCAAATGTATTTACAAAGCTAATGAGGAAGTACTTCGAATCATCTATCACAGAGGTAAACATTACTTCATTTTATGAAATTAATGTCATGGCACACTTAATACTCATTAAAAAAAAATAGTTCATTAAAATCCCCTTGCACTTTTATCAATGCAAAACCCTTTACAGAGATATATCATCTCACTCATTAACTAGCTAACTAGCACACATGCTAACTAGCTCAATTGCTAACTAGCTACTGTTAAGAAATTATCTGATCTCACAACACATAGAATAGTTGGCTACATCTATATAGACGGCAGCACGGTGGTGTAGTGGTTAGCGCTGTCGCCTCACAGCAAGAAGGTCCTGGGTTCGAGCCCCGGGGCCGGCGAGGGCCTTTCTGTGTGGAGTTTTCATGTTCTCCCCGTGTCCGCGTGGGTTTCCTCCGGGTGCTCCGGTTTCCCCCACAGTCCAAAGACATGCAGGTTAGGTTAACTGGTGACTCTAAATTGACCGTAGGTGTGAGTGTGAATGGCTGTCTGTGTCTATGTGTCAGCCCTGTGATGACCTGGCGACTTGTCCAGGGTGTACCCCGCCTTTCGCCTGTAGTCAGCTGGGATAGGCTCCAGCTTGCCTGCGACCCTGTAGAACAGGATAAAGCGGCTAGAGATAATGAGATGAGATCTATATAGACATTTTAATTATTAAATATTATAAACAGCTTTATATTGTGAAAGTAAATGTGGAAACTCTACACTGTGACACTGCTACTTGGCAATTTTTATGCTCACTTTCTTTCCAAATCTATACAAAGAATATTACCTTGCAGACTAGCCAGCTGAAATGCAGGACTGCTAACTAGCTAGCTAACAGAGTAAAACATAAATAAAAACAGAATGTGAAGATTTGCAAATCATGAAAATGCTATATTTCATTGAAAATAGTACAAAGACAACATAGTTGAAACTGAGAATTTTTTTTTTTAATATATGCTCATTTTGAATTGGATGTCAGCAAAAGGTGGGACGGGGCAACAAAAAACTGAAAAAGCTGTCTAATGCAGGAAAAAAATAATAATTTGGTTAATTAGCAACAGGTCAGTAAGATGATTGGGTATAAAAAGACCATCCAAGAGAGGCGGAGTCTCTCAGAAGTAAAGATGGGGAGAGGTTCAAAGCTCTGTGAAAGACTGTGTGGGCAAAGAGTGGAACAGTTTAAGAATAACGTTCTTTAATGTAAAACTACAAAGAATTTGGGGATCACATCATCTATGGTCCATAATATCATTCAAAGATTCAGAGAATCTGGAGAAATCTCTGTATGCAAGAGACAAGGCTGAAAACTGACATTGGATGCCTGTGATCTTCAGGCCCTCAGGAGACACTGCATTAAAAGTAGACATGTGCCTGAAGTGGAAATCACTGTATGGGCTCAGGAACACTTCAGAAAACCATCGTCTGTGAAAACAGTTCATTACTGCATCCACAAATGCAAGTTAAAACCAGATACAAACAATATCCAGAAACACCGCCACCTTCTCTGGGCCCGAGTTCTTTTACGATGGACTGAGGCAAAGTGGAAAACTGTCCCGAGATCTGATGAATAAAAAGTAAAAATTATTTTTAGAAATCATGGACACCACGTCCTCCAGGCTAAAGAGGAGAGGGACCATCCGGCTTGTTATCAGTGCACAGCTAAAAAGCCAGCATCTGTGATGGTATGAGGGGGCATCAGTGCACATGATATGGGTAGCTTGTACATCTGGGAAGGCATCATTTATGCTGAATCATATAAACACGTTTCAGAGCAATATGCTCCCATCCAGACAAAATCTTTTTCAGGGAAAGCTTTTCTTCTTTCAGCAAGACAACGCCAAACCGCTTTATGCACAAATTAAAACTGCATGGCTCCATAGTAACAGAGTCCAGGTGCTAAACTTGTCTGCTGCAGTCCAGACCTGTCTCCTGTTTAAAACATTCGGTGCATTATGAAGCACAAAATACAACAAAGGAGACTCCGAACTGTTGAGCACCTGAAATTGCATATCAGGCAAGAATGGGACAACATTTCTCTTTCAAAACTATAGCAACTGGTCTCCTCAGTTCCCAAACTTTTAGAGTGCTGGTAAAAGTAGAGGTGATGCAATACAGTGGTAAACATGCCCCTGTCCCAACTTTTCTGAAAGGTGTTGCTGGCATCAAATTCAAAATGAGCATATATTTTTCAAAAAACAATAAAATTTCTCAGTTTCAGCAATTAATATGTTGTCTTTGTACAACATATTTCAGTGAAATACAGTTTCCATGGTTTGCAAATCTTCACATTCTGTTTTTATTTACAGTTTACACAGCGTCCCAACTTTTTTGGAATTGGGGTTGTACATGGCTACATCAGTTTGATCAAAACTGGTAAATCTCATCTCATTATCTCTAGCCGCTTTATCCTGTTCTACAGGGTCGCAGGCAAGCTGGAGCCTATCCCAGCTGACTACGGGCGAAAGGCGGGGTACACCCTGGACAAGTCGCCAGGTCATCACAGGGCTGACACATAGACACAGACAACCATTCACACTCACACCTACGGTCAATTTAGAGCCACCAGTTAACCTAACCTGCATGTCTTTGGACTGTGGGGGAAACCGGAGCACCCGGAGGAAACCCACGGGGACACAGGGAGAACATGCAAACTCCGCACAGAAAGGCCCTCGCCGGCCCCGGGGCTCAAACCCAGACCTTCTTGCTGTGAGGCGACAGCGCTAACCACTACACTACCATGCCGCCCCAACTGGTAGATGAAATGTGATTTTTATTTTTGTTTTTTAATCACCAATGTTTTGAAACAGAGTGCGTGTCAAATCGTAATGCATTTTGGGCAAATTGTGCTCATGAAGTCTGGTATTTTATGTGATGTTCTAAAAAGTGTTCTCTATTTTTCCTTCTGTTCAGAATATGTCATGCAATTACATTTTGAGCACACAGGAGATTGTATGTCCTGTACATCATGATACACTGTTTATTTAGTTTATTTACCTATTCTTCTGAGTATTTGTAGCAATTCGCAAACACAATTCCCAACCTCGTCTTATTTCTGTCACTCATACTCTCTTCATGATGTTTTTTTTTTTTTAACGTGACTGTCAGTGGCTTGACGTCCAGGTGGACTGAAATGTCTCTCACGTCTTCAGAGAGAATGAGACGGAGATGTCTCAGCAGGCAGCCAGTACACAGAGAGAGGGAGGAAATCTGGGGGAAGACATGTTTGTTTTTAAACACTGTTTCCTGTCGACAGATTCTCTTTGTCCATAAAGTTTATTGTTATAACTTTTTCAGGAGACGTGCTGCTGTCAGGGTGCTTACATAAAATTTCATAAGACTGGAGATAATACAGATAAAACGCACTGTGCATCATCCACCAGCCTCTCCTACCAGGTTCTGCATTCAGCTGAGAGATCAACTGTTTCAGAAATAAAGGTTTATGAATATGGCTAAGACGGGTTTAAAATTGAGATTAACCTTCTATTTTTCTACGATAATTCATAATCAATACGATCAGCCCAGGATTTCATTGATCAGTCTGCAATTTCATTGATTAGTCCATGACTTTAGTTTCCTACTTCACTTACCAGTCCAGTTTTACTGATCAGTCCACAGATTATTTAATCAGTCTATAATTTCAGTGATCAGCCCATAATTTATTTGACCAGCCAATAATTTTCATGATCACTCCACAAATGATGTGTTCTGTCCATAACTTCACTGATCAGCAAATGAGTTAATTGATCAGCCAATAAGTTTCATGATCAGTCCACAGCTTAAGTGATCAGTCCACAAATTACATGTTCTATCTATAAATGCACTGATCAACCCATGATTTCATTGATCAGCCAATATTTTTTGTGATCAGTCCACAAATTAAATGTTTTCTCCAGGACTTCATTGTTCAGTCCATGCTTTTGTTGATCAGTCAATAATTTTCATGTTAAGTCCAAAAACTTCATGTTCTATCCATAACTTCACTGATCAGCCCATGATTTCATTGATCAGCCAACAATTTTCAGGATCAGTCCACAAATTACAGTGGTGCTTGAAAGTTTGTGAACCCTTTGGAATTTTCTATATTTCTGCATAAATATGACCTAAAACATCACCAGATTTTCACACAAGTCCTAAAAGTACGGTAGATAAAGAGAACCCAGTTAAACAAATGAGACAAAAAATATTATACTTGGTCATTTACTTATTGAGGACAATGATCCAATATTACATATCTGCAGTTAATTTGAAGGTGAAATTAGAGTCAGGTGTTTTCAATCAATGGGATGACAATCAGGTGTGAGTGGGCACCCTGTTTTATTTAAAGAACAGGGATCTATCAAAGTCTGATCTTCACAACACATGTTTGTAGAAGTGTATCATGGCATGAACAAAGGAGATTTCTGTGGACCTCAGAAAAAGCGTTGTTGATGCTTATCGGGCTAGAAAAGGTTACAAAACCATCTCTAAAGAGTTTGGACTCCACCAATCCACAGTCAGACAGACTGTGTACAAATGGAGGAAATTCAAGACCATTGTTACCCTCCCCAGGAGTGGTCGACCAAGAAAGATCACTCCAAGAGCAAGGCGTGTAATAGTCGGCGAGGTCACAAAGGACCCTAGGGTAACTTCTAAGCAACTGAAAGCCTCTCTTACATTGGCTAATGTTAATGTTCATGAGTCCACCATCAGGAGAACACTGAACAGCAATGGTGTGCATGGCAGGGTTGCAAGGAGAAAGCCACTGCTCTCCAAAAAGAACATTGCTGCTCATCTGCAGTTTGCTAAAGATCATGTGGACAAGCCAGAAGGCTATTGTAAAAAAGTTTTGTGCACAGATGAGACCAAAATAGAACTTTTTGGTTCAAATGAGAAGCATTATGTTTGAAGAAAGGACAACACTGCATTCCAGCATAAGAACCTTATCCCATCTGTGAAACATGGTGGTGGTAGTATCATGGTTTGGGCCTGTTTTGCTGCATCTGGGCCAGGATTGCCATCACTGATGGAATAATGAATTCTGAATTATACCAGCGAATTCTAAAGGAAAATGTCAGGACATCTGTCCATGAACTGAATCTCAAGAGAAGGTGGGTCATGTAGCAAGACAACGACCCTAAGCACACAAGTCATTCTACCAAATAATGGTTAAGAAGAATAAAGTTAATGTTTTGGAATGGCCAAGTCAAAGTCCTGACCTTATCCAATTGAAATGTTGTGGAAGGACCTGAAGCGAGCAGTTCATGTGAGGAAACCCACCAATATCCCAGAGTTGAAGCTGTTCTGTACGGAGGAATGGGCTAAAATTCCTCCAAGCCGGTGTGCAGGACTGATCAACAGTTACTGGAAACATTTAGTTACAGTTATTGCTGCACAAGGGGGTCACACCAGATACTGAAAGCAAAGGTTCACATATTTTGCCACTCACATATGTAATATCAGATCATTTTCCTCAATAAATAAATGACCAAGTATAATATTTTTGGCTCATTTGTTTAACTGGGTTCTCTTTATCTACTTTTAGGACTTGTATGAAAATCTGATGATGTTTTAGGTCATATTTATGCAGAAATATAGAACATTCTAAAGGGTTCACAAACTTTCAAGCACCACTGCATGTGTTTGAACATTAACCTCACTGATCAGCCCAGATTTCATTGATCAGCTAACAATTTTCATGATCAGTCCACAAATAATGTGTGTTTTATCCATAATTTTTCCCTGATCAGCCTGTGATTTCATTGATCAGACAATAATTTTCACAAACAGCCCACAAATGGCATGTTCTATCCATAACTTCTTTGAGCAGCCCATTATTTTGTTGATCAGCCAATACATTTTGTGATCAGTCCACAAATTACATGTTCTATCCAGGACTTCTTTGATCAGTCCATGATTTTTTTGATCAGCCATAAATTTTCATGATCAGTCCACAAATTATGTGTTTGAACCATAACCTCACTGATCAGCCCATAATTTCGTTGATCAACCAATAATTTTCATGATGAGTCCACAAATTAAACATTCTATCCATAACCTCTTTGATCAGCCCATGATTTTGTTGATCAGCCAATTATTTTTTCGATCAGCCCACAAGTTATGTGTTTGATCCATAACCTCACCGATCAGCCTATGATTTCATTGATTAACCAATAAATGTTGTGATCAAGCCACAATTTAAGTGATCAGTCCGTAAATAATGTGTTATATCCATAACCTCACTGATCAGCCCATGATTTCACTGATCAGCCAATAATTTTCATGACTAATCCACAATTTATGTGATCATTCCACAAAGAGTGAGTTCTATCTATAACTTCACTGATTAGCCCATGGTTTTACTGATCAGCCCATTACTTCATTTTCAGTGATCAGTCCATGCTTTAATGATCAGCACATGCTTTCAGTGCTGCATCCATTACATGAATTTTAATTATAGAATTAGTGAAGAGTCCAGAATTTTTGTGATCAGTCCACAATATAAATGATCAGGGGTGGGTTTCTTAACAAGGTATCTGTGGCAGCGGGGGCGTGGTCAAGCATCGGTCTGTGACAGGAGGGTGGAGCCGGGGAAGGTGAGTGGCAGATTCGCTACACCTGACGGTAATTAACCTGTGTTTTGTGTGTGTTTTCCCAGTAAACCGCTCCCTATTTTAAGAGGCTGAGAGAGAGCAGAGGGAGCGCGACCCGGGAGTGGAGGCTGAGAGTGTGTCTGTGTGCTGCGAGTTCTTTTTAGACTGAAAAGTTTATGAATAAAATACGCTGTTACTACCTCCAAACGTTGTCCTGCCGTCCTCTGTGCTCCACCCACGCATTGTCCGCGCTACAGTGGTGCCGAAACCCGGGAAAAGGTGGAGCACCAGTGCTACAGCTCCATGGAATCCTCCCCGTTCGCGGACTTGGTCCACGCCCTCGCCACGGCTCAGCAGAGCCAGCACCAGGCACTCGTCACGCTCCGAACGGAGCAGGAGCGCCGCTTCGAAGCCCTGGTGCTGGCTCAACAGGAAGATCGAGAGGCGTTCCGGCGGCTCCTCGCGTCGGCGGGGTCCACCAGCGCCCCGGCCGCGGGCCCGTCTCCCCTCACTGTGACCAAGATGGGCCCGCAGGATGACCCCGAGGCTTTCATCACCTTGTTCGAGCAGGTCGCCGAAGCCTCGGGGTGGCCGATGGAGCAGCGCGCGGCGCGCCTCCTCCCCCTCCTGACTGGAGAGGCGCAGCTGGCCGCATTACAGCTCCCCGCCGACCGCCGGCTGGCCTACGCTGACCTTCGCCGGGCCGTCCTCCAGCGCGTGGGGCGCACGCCGGAGCAGCAGCGCCAGCGCTTCCGCGCGCTGCGGATGGAGGAAGCCGGCAGCCCGTTCGCGTTTGGCCAGCAGCTCCGGGACGCCTGCTGGCGGTGGCTGAGGGCCGAAGATTGCGACGCCGAGGGAATCATCGACCAGGTGGCGCTGGAACAGTTCGTTGCCCGCTTACCAGCCGGAACCGCGGAGTGGGTCCAGTGCCACCGCCCGGCGTCGCTGGATCAGGCCGTAGGACTGGCGGAGGATCATCTGGCGGCTGTACCGGCGGCAGGACAACGGATGACATCGTCTTCTGTCTCCTCTTCTCTCTCTCTGTCTTCCCCCCCTCCTCCCGTGTCCCGTCCTCGCCCCATTCCCCCACCACGGAGGCGGGGGCCGGCCCCACCCCAGCCGGCCCGCCGCACCCGTGGTGCCCTCCCGTTTCTCCCTTCTGTGTCTGTCTCTCCCCCCCCTCAGGTGAGTGAGCCCCAGAACACAGTTGCAGAGGGGAGGCCCGGGCCGGTTTGCTGGCGCTGCGGGGAACCGGGCCACCTGCAGCAACAATGTGCAGCGATGGAGGTGGGGGCGGTGGTGCGGATCCCCGACGCGCCAGAGGCTGCCCTCGATCGGGCCGGAGCGTATCGCATACCGGTAAGTGTACAAGGGGCTACATATCAGGCGTTGGTGGATTCAGGCTGCAATCAGACCTCGATCCGCCAAAGCCTGGTGCAAGACGAGGCATTGGGGGGAGCACAAGGGGTGAAGGTGTTGTGTGTGCACGGGGATATTCACAGCTACCCGTTGGTGTCAGTCCACATATATTTTAGAGGGGAAAAATCTATAGTGAAGGCGGCGGTTAATCCTCGCCTTACCCACTCTTTGATCTTGGGGACCGATTGGCCGGGATTTCGGGGTTTAATGGCACGCCTAGTAAAGAGTGGGTCCTGCCGGTTGATGGGGGAGGGTCCCGGTGTCGCTTTGGCTGGAGCGGCGGTCGCAGAGCCGTCTACGTCACCTCCGCGACAGGGGGAGGAGCCGCCGGCCCCTCCTCTTTCTATTGGGGAATCCCTCGTGGATTTCCCACTGGAACAATCGCGAGACGAGACTCTGCGACACGCGTTTGACCAAGTGAGAGTAATCGATGGTCAAACGCTCCAGCCGAACGCCACCCCGTCCTTCCCCTATTTTTCCATTTTGAAGGATAGATTATATCGAGTGACGCAGGACACTCAGACGAAAGAGCGAGTCACCCAGTTATTAATTCCAAAGAGCCGCCGGGAATTGGTATTCCAGGCGGCCCACTTTAATCCCATGGCTGGACACCTCGGGCAGGATAAGACACTCGCCCGGATAATGGCCCGATTCTATTGGCCGGGGATTCGCGGCGACGTCCGTAAGTGGTGTACGGCGTGCCGCGAATGCCAGTTAGTAAATCCAGCGGCCATTCCAAAAGCGCCCTTGCGCCCCCTACCATTAATCGAGACCCCGTTCGAAAGAATTGGGATGGATCTCGTTGGGCCATTAGATCGGTCAACACGAGGGTACCGCTTTATATTAGTCCTGGTGGACTATGCAACGCGATACCCGGAAGCGGTGCCTCTTCGCAATATCTCAGCACGCAGTATTGCAGAGGCCCTCTTCCACGTCATCTCCCGGGTTGGAATCCCGAAAGAGATTCTGACTGACCAAGGCACCTCGTTTATGTCACGAACACTGAGCGAACTGTATGGGCTACTAGGTATTAAGCCGATCCGCACCAGCGTTTATCACCCACAGACGGACGGTTTAGTTGAACGGTTCAATCGCACCCTCAAGAATATTATTAAAAAATTCGTAAGTGAGGACGCACGTAACTGGGATAAGTGGCTCGAACCCTTGTTGTTTGCAGTGCGAGAGGTCCCCCAAGCCTCCACGGGGTTTTCCCCGTTTGAATTATTATACGGGCGTAAGCCGCGCGGCATCTTAGATGTACTGCGGGAAAATTGGGAGGAGGGACCTTCACAGAGCAAAAACGAAATTCAGTACGTTATGGATCTGCGCGCAAAACTCCACACGCTCACCCACCTAACTCAGGAGAATTTGCGGCAGGCCCAGGAACGGCAAGTCCGCCTGTACAACAAGGGCACGCGCCTTAGAGAGTTCACTCCGGGAGAGAAGGTACTCGTCCTGTTGCCCACGTCGAGCTCCAAATTAATCGCCAAGTGGCAAGGACCCTTTGAGGTCACACGGCGAGTCGGGGACGTCGACTACGAGGTTAGGCGAACGGACAGGGAGGGGGCGCTACAGATCTACCACCTCAATCTGCTGAAACTCTGGAATGAGGAGGTCCCCGTGGCGTTGGTGTCGGTAGTTCCGGAGAAGGCGGAGCTGGGGCCGGAGGTCCCCAAAGGGTCATTGGCATCACGTACCTCTCCGGTCCCCTGTGGAGACCACCTCTCCCCGACCCAACTCGCGGAGGTCGCCCAGTTGCAGGCCGAGTTTTCGGATGTGTTCTCGCCCCTGCCCGGTCGCACGAACCTCATAGAACACCACATAGAGACGCCCCCGGGGGGTGGTAGTGCGTAGCCGCCCTTATAGACTACCCGAACACAAAAAAAAGGTGGTTCGGGAAGAACTTCAGGCCATGCTCGAAATGGGCATCGTCGAGGAGTCCCACAGTGACTGGAGCAGCCCAGTGGTCTTGGTTCCCAAGGCCGACGGGTCGGTCCGGTTCTGTGTGGACTATAGAAAAGTCAACGCGGTGTCTAAATTCGACGCATACCCAATGCCTCGTATTGATGAGCTGCTCGATCGACTAGGCACGGCTCGCTTTTACTCGACACTGGATTTGACGAAGGGATATTGGCAGATCCCCTTGACTCCATTATCCCGAGAGAAAACGGCCTTTTCCACACCGTTCGGCTTACACCAGTTCGTCACACTTCCATTTGGGCTGTTTGGGGCGCCCGCTACGTTTCAGCGGCTGATGGACCGGGTCCTCCGGCCGCACGCCACCTATGCGGCCGCGTACCTAGACGACATCATCATTTATAGCAATGACTGGCAGCGGCACCTGCAACACCTGAGGGCCGTCCTTAGGTCGCTGAGGCGGGCGGGACTCACTGCCAACCCGAAGAAGTGTGCGATTGGGCGGGTGGAAGTACGGTATCTGGGCTTCCACTTGGGCAACGGGCAGGTGCGTCCCCAAATTAATAAGACTGCAGCGATTGCGGCCTGCCCGAGGCCCAAGACCAAAAAGGGGGTGAGACAGTTCCTGGGGCTGGCTGGCTACTATCGTAGGTTTATACCTAATTATTCGGACGTCACCAGCCCGCTGACTGACCTCACTAAAAAGGGGGCACCAGATCCGGTCCAGTGGACGGAGCAGTGCCAGCGGGCTTTCTCTGAGGTAAAGGCTGCACTGTGTGGGGGGCCACTCTTACACTCCCCTGACTTCTCTCTCCCTTTTTTGTTGCAGACGGATGCGTCGGACAGAGGGCTGGGGGCCGTTTTGTCCCAGCAGGTGGAGGGGGAGGACCGCCCAGTCCTATACATCAGCCGCAAGCTGTCAGTGCGTGAGGGGCGCTACAGCACCATTGAGAAGGAGTGCCTGGCGATCAAGTGGGCGGTCCTCGCCCTCCGTTACTATCTGCTGGGGCGCTCTTTCACCCTCTGTTCGGACCACGCGCCCCTCCAGTGGCTCCACCGCATGAAGGATGCCAACGCGCGGATCACCCGTTGGTATCTGGCACTCCAACCCTTCAACTTCAAGGTGGTCCACAGGCCGGGGGCGCAGATGGTCGTGGCGGACTTCCTCTCCCGTCAAGGGGGGGGGGAGTCGGCTGCGGGCCGGACGGGCGCCCGGCCTGAGTCGGGCGGTGGGGGTATGTGGCAGCGGGGGCGTGGTCAAGCATCGGTCTGTGACAGGAGGGTGGAGCCGGGGAAGGTGAGTGGCAGATTCGCTACACCTGACGGTAATTAACCTGTGTTTTGTGTGTGTTTTCCCAGTAAACCGCTCCCTATTTTAAGAGGCTGAGAGAGAGCAGAGGGAGCGCGACCCGGGAGTGGAGGCTGAGAGTGTGTCTGTGTGCTGCAAGTTCTTTTTAGACTGAAAAGTTTATGAATAAAATACGCTGTTACTACCTCCAAACGTTGTCCTGCCGTCCTCTGTGCTCCACCCACGCATTGTCCGCGCTACAGTATCTTAATAAGGAGAGAGAGTGTTCATTGAGCTGCTCTCTCTACCATTTATCGGTGATCTTTGTGCTGCGATGCCTTTGGGAAACTCAGGCCAGACCATAACTTCAGTGATCAGCCCACAATTTAAGTGATCAGTGAATTACTTAATGATCAAGCCACAGGTTCATTGATTAGACTGTGACTTCAGTGATCAGGCTACAACTTCAGTGATCAGCTCATGACTTCACTGATCAGTCCATGTTTTCATTAATGAGCAAATGATTTTACTGAAAATCCACAAACATGTGTATACATGGGTTTTGAACAAAACTGCATCCATAGATTTGATAAATGAGAGCCCAGACCATGACTTTAGTGATCAGTCCACAATTCCAGACTATGATTTTATTCAAGCAAAAGTTTCATATTATGATGACATTTCAGTTAGTAATTCATGTTTATAACTTTACTGGTCAGTCCATGAGTTCAGTGATGAGTCCACAAGTTAAGTGATCAGTGCATGCATTCACAAAGCATCTTAAGGCTAAAAGGAGCTTCTAACTTGCCAATTTAGGAGAAACTTCTAAAAATAATGGTTGTGTCAGTCCTAAATTTTGGACTCCAAATTTATTTGACAGAGAGCAATTCACAAGGTCCCTTAGTGCTAAAAATAGCACCTAATTCTGGGAGAACTAAAAAGTCATTGAGATTGAGAGGACTCCTAACTCACTAAGAACAACTTACAAAAGAACGTAAAATGGCTGCTGTCATTTTGGAAGCATTAAACAATGCTGAATTACTTAAAAGATATCACTTCAATCATGAGGGAATAATGATTGTTGTGGGGTTAGTGAGGGATATAATAACATCTTCAACCAACCAGTACAACCCAATCAGTGCTAGGATTAAGTTTTTGCAACGCTGTATTACTTGGCAACAGACAAAATGCAACTTTGCATTGCCGATAACTTGGAGATCTCCTAGCTGTCTCTAAGCCCAGCGATCCACCAAACAATAAATCAGCTCTGTCATCCCCACATCAGAGAGCAATTCCCTTATATGGTTCCCTTAAGACATTCACCATCGACAAAGTAATAAAGCCAGCTTTATGGCAATTGCCAGTTTACCTGGTGTGATCAGTGCTATTGATGGAGCATGTAAAAATTATTGCACCATCGCGACACATGGATGTATTTGCAAACGGGGGGAAAAAATCACACCAATCAACACACAGATCTGCCTCTCATCAGCCAATCACCATGATCATTACAAGCAAGCTCATGCCTGAGAATTGACATCAGCCAGTGTTGTAGTCGAGTCACTAAACCTCGAGTCTGAGTCCAGTCTTGAGTCCTCAGTGTCCAAATCCAAGTCAAGTCCAAGTCATTAAAGAAAATTTTGAGTCGAGTCAGAGTCAAGTCCACTACTGATCTGAGTTGAGTCTGACACAAGCCCTGCTATCAACAGAGCAATGAACATAGTGTGTCACTCACTTCTCTGGGTGGAGTCTTGCCAAATGATGATTGAAGTTCGAGGTTGTCCCTGTCATCTCCTCGATAGTTCTTCTACATATGGAATGCAGTTCCAGTGGCGGTCGTTATTAACCTGGGCCTTGACTGATCTGGTATGAAAGTCCCCTTCATCATCCACATAGCTGATTTGGCACGAGTTTTACGCCAGAAGCCCTTCCTGATGCAACCCTCCCCATTTATCCAGGCTTGGGACCAGCACTAAAAATGCACTGGCTTGTGCACCTCAGTGGCTGGATTGACATTCTGATAACATCAACCACCTTTAATACAGTATTATCATCAGGTTTTTTTTTTTTATTTATTCTTGGCTTATGCAAGTAATGATGCAGAATGAATACTTGATAATGAATACTTGTGCTCTCTCCAGCACCAACCAGGAAGTTAGAGGGTAGGTACTGAAAAGAAATCTAGTTGTAGTCTTGCAAATAATAATACTGCAAGATCCCAGGCTTTGCAAAATCATACTACTTCAGTTTGTGACTAATATAATTAAATAATATTGGCTGGATTTGAGTAAAATATCAGATATATTCCATTCAGCAAGCATGATATTAAACAAGTCAAAGATGAGTAGCTGAAAGGAATATATCTGATATATCATGAAAAAAGCAAGCCAATATTATTATTATCATATACACAGTGCCTTGCAAAAGTATTCATCCCACTTGGTGTTTGTCCTGTTTTGTCGCATTACAAGCTGGAATTAAAATGGATTGTTGGCGGGTTAGCACTATCTGATCTACACTACACGTCTACCATTTTAAAGGGGAAAATTGTTGTTTTATTGTGAAACAAACAATAATTAAGATGTAAAAACAGAAATCTGGATTGTGCATAAGTATTCACCCCCAAAGTCAATACTTTGTAGAGCCACCTTTTGCTGCAATTACAGCTGCAAGTCTCTTGGGGTATGTCTCTATTAGCTTAGCGCATCTAGCCACTGGGACTTTTGCCCATTCCTCAAGGCAAAACTGCTCCAGCTCCTTCAAGTTAGATGGGTTGCGTTGGTATACAGCAATCTTCAAGTTATGCCACAGATTCTCAATTGGATTGAGGTCTGGGCTTTGATTAGGCCATTCCAAGACATTTAAATATTTCCCTTTAAACCACTATAGTGTAGCTTTAGCAGTATGTTTAGGGTCATTGTCCTGCTGGAATGTGAATCTTCAACCCAGTCTCAAACCTCGGGCTGACTTAAATAGGTTTTCTTCCAGAATTGCCCTGTATGTAGTGCCATCCATCTTTCCTTCAGTCCTGACCAGCTTTCCTGTCCCTGCAGATGAAAAACATCCCAACAGCATGATGCTGCCACCACCATGCTTCACTGTAGGAATGGTGTTCTCAGGGTGTTGGGTTTGCACCACACATGGCGTTTCCCATAATGGCCAAAAAGATCAATTTTAGTCTCATCTGACCAGAGAATCTTCTTCCATGTGTTTGGGGAGTCTGCCACATGCTGTTGGGTAAACTCCAAACATGTTTTCTTAAGCAATGACTTTTTTTTCTGGCCACTTTTCCATAAAGCCCCACCCACTCTGTGGAGTGTATGGCTTAAAGTGGTCCTATGGACAGATACTCCCATCTCCACTGTGGATCTTTGCAGCTCCTTCAGTGTTATCTTTGGTGTCTCTGTTGCATCTCTGATGAATGCCCTCCTTTCCCGGTCTGTGAGTTTTGGTGGGCGGGGCCTTCTCTTGTCAGGTTTGTATTAATACCATATTCTTTCCATTTCACTATAATGGATTTAATGGAGCTCTGTGGGATATTCAAAGCTTGGGATATTTTTTATAACCCAACCCTGATCTATACGTCTCCACAACTTTGTCTCTGACCTGTTTGGAGGCTCCTTGGTTTTTATGTTGCTTGCTTAGTAGTGTTTCAAAGTCAGGGTCCTTCCAGAACAGGTTGATTTATACAGACATCATGTGACAGATCATGTGACACTTTGACTGCACACAGGTGGATCTTAATCAAGTAATTATGTGACTTATGAAGTGAATTGGTTGGACCAGCTCTTATTTCAGGGTTTCATATGAAAGGGGGTGAATACCTATGCACACTCCAGATTTCTGGTTATTTTTTTCATCTTAATTATTGTTTGTGTCACAATAAAACAACAATTGGCACCTTTAAAGTGGCAGCCATGTTGTGTAAATAAAAGGGTGAATTTCATCTTGTAATGCGACAAAACAGGACAAACACCAAGGGGGATGAATACTTTTGCAAGACACTGTACACACTCTTCATATCAGCATTCTCAAAGGCCATCACTCGCTTACCCGCGACTCAGTGCTGTTAGCACGGCAGTCCAGTTACCTTCTAGCCGGTGTTGTGCTAATGAGGGCCAATGGTAGCACAGTCAAGCCGATTATTATTATTATGATTATTATTATTATTTCCCTGTGTAATTTACTTCATTACTTTTAAAATCAACATCATCAGCTACACAAAATGGAGCGACCTGGCAGCCAAAATTCTCAGAAAGTCTTCTGTTTTTAATGAAACAAACCTGGTGGCGATGTTTGTTTACAAATTGTCACTGTCGCTCGCTCACATGGAAGTTTTACATCTCCGACGTGTAATGTTATGTTGTCTTGACAACGTGCCATATTGTAACAATATTGCATGCTCATTCTCCATTGGGTAGTGTGGTGTAATACATGGAGGATAAGCGATATGCTAACAATATTGCATACTATCAATAAACCCACTAGAAGGGAATAGAACACATTTTTATTCCACAGAAAAATTGTCCTGTATGTATAATAATTTAGAATATTGTCAACCATGCCACTATTTGAACACTACATGGTTAAATGGACACTATGGTCCTCCTTCTCCATTGATGTGATGGCATTAGATGGTCTACAGTCATGTTACTGATATACACAGTGAACTATATGGAAGGGAGTCCTGATAAAATAGTCAACCTGTATTGCTGAGTTTCAATCCAACTAGGTCAGACTAGCAATTCAATGAATATACACATCATGTGCTATGGTGTTCGTTAAACCAGAAAAATCTTAAAAATTTCCTCATGGTGTATAAGTATCACTGATGAATATGTGAAATGCATTAGTATACGATTAATGGCTCAAATCTATCTCTATTCGTTCTATAATTCATGCTACCTAATGATCTACTGTATAAGAGTGCATGGCGGGTTCTGAATGTACGAATCTATAAATACAGTAAAGGCTACAGCGCCTTTGACATTTGTTAATGTGCTCTCACTAACGACCAGATGAATAACCCTCCTAATGAATGTGCCGAGGCCACTGTCCTGGCCGTTTCCTACAATAGAAGCACATTTGATAATGACGACCTTTTCTATTCTCCATCGTGTCTCCATAGTGTCCCAACAAGACAGGGGGGGAAACAGTGCCACCATGACAGCATGTTAAATCTCAATTAATAGAAACGTCAGCTTTTATTCCTGGCTAAAGCAGTGCTTGTCTGCACCTGGTTCCGTGATATTGACTGTTGCAGCCTGATTAAAGTGTTATTATCAAGTATAAGGAAAATGCTTGGGCGGCTGTGTAGGTGTATCGATGTACTGGTGAGAGAATAAGAAACCTGGAGAAATGAGATGGATGGGTGGATGGATTAAGATGGAATAAGTAAAGGGAGATGAACCCAGATAGAAAGAAAGACTATATTCGTAAGGCCAAGTAATAACAGAAGCAAAAAAGTAGGAATAAAGAGAATGAGATGAGACGAAGAGACAGAAACCAAGATAAAAGGATTAGTGAAGGGAGACGAACAAGAGCCACAGTATTCTTCTGAAAGAAACGAGAGCCTCTGAAAACCTTGAGAAAGTAACGAGACAAAGAGAACAATGAAAAGTTAGGATGAAGAGAAAGCAATGTAAAATAGGACAAGAGCATGGACACTTGACAATTACACCCATATGTCCTTAATGAACTTCCAATTCTCGATTTATTCCCACTTTGCTGTTCTAATAAGCTCTACTCTGAGGTCTGGGAAGACTTTCCACTAGATTTTGGGGTGTGGCTGTGGGATTTGTGTCCATTCAATTCAGCAACAAGAGCATTAATGAGATCAGGTGTTGATGTTAGGTGAAAAGGCTCCAGTCCCAGTTCATCCCAAAGGTGTTCAGTGGGGTTGAGTTCAATCAGGCTCTTTGCAGGACACTCGAGTTCTTCACGCCAACCTTCACACACCATGTCTTCATGGAGCTCGCTTTGCGTACAGGGCGTTGTCATGCCCTGGGCTAGTAAGACAAAGATCCACAGGAGGTCATGAAAGATCAAGATCCAAAGGGATGGCAAAAAAAGAACTGAATAAAGGAACAGAAGATAAAGATCCAAAGAAAATAAATGAAGATGAAGCTCACGAGGAGAGTAAGAACAATAAAGATCCAAAAGCAAAGAAATGAAAATAAAAATGTAGAGGAGAACAAGAAAGATAAAAATACAGAGGACAGTAAGAAAGTTAGACATCCATAGGAAAGCAAGAAGTATAAAGTTCAAGACTCAGAAGAGAGCAAGAAGATAAAGAAGCAGAGGAAAGCAAGAATGGTAAAAATTCAGAGGAGAGCACACAAGCCTGAAACTGAGAGAAATGGATAAGAATCCAAAAGGGATATCAGCAGTCCTTGGCAAGCTGGTCTTCCAGAGGACACTGGCTTATTTAATATGTGCAGTGAACTTCACTTGTTCTTCCAGTCTACCATAGTGAGTGTTCTCTTCTGAGGTGCTCTGAGCTCGATGTAGGAACATGACAAAGAGGAATCTGGACAGACAGACCCCAGAGGCCAGGTGGCCTGTTTCCGAGAGCTGAGGGAAATGAGACAGATCCAGAAAGCTGAGTGGTGAAGTCAGATGGACTGTTCCAGAGAGCAGAGAGAGGTGAGGAGTGATGCAAGTAAGTTGTTCCAGCATTCCTTACTTTTCAACAGTATTCAGTCCACAGGCTGATTAAGGGAAAGACAGAGTGAGCCCATGCCTCCTGTCTTCTGGATAACAAGGCCTCTGAGTCATATTTCTTTGAATTGCAAGCAAAAATGTAGTTAAAAAGTTATATTGATCTGCATTCACCCCTGAGCTTAGTGGAGAGGGAGATGTGAGTTCTGTATTTTGCCAGTTCTTTAATGCATGAACTGCATTACATTAATGGCATTTAGCAAACACTCTTATCCAAAGCAATGTACAACATACCCAGAGCAGTCTGAGAAGCATATCAAGGTTAGGTGCCTTGCTCACAGGCACTTCAGCCATTCCTGCTGGTCCAGGGACTTGAACCAGTTACCTTTTTGTCTGAAAGGGCCTAAAGCTGCTTTGCTAACCATTAGGCCATGGCATTACCTCCTTGATTAGATTACTTCCAACACGACACAAACTGACTTTTATTACTGTTTATCATATAACTACAATGGTGTTCTAGAAAGATCTCAATGTTCATCTGAAGCTCTTTCACTGGACAGTATTTTAACTATAAACAAAACTCAGAAGCATCTCAAAATAATTGTACAAATGCAGAGATGCCCACAGTTTCAGGGATCAGCCCATGACTTCAGTGATCAGGGCATGGTTTCAGTGATCAGCCAATGATCAGCCAGTGTTTCAACCAAGACATCAATTCATGACTTTTGAGATCATTCCACGATTTCAAACCCATCTATAATTCTGTGATCAGTATGTACTTTATGATTTCAGTTCATGATTTCACTCAATGTTCCATGACATTTGTGATAAGTCCAACACATCCTGTTGTCAGTCCAGAACTTTGAACCATTAACTTCAGTTCATGATTTAAATGATCAGCCCATGACTTCACTGATCAGTTAGCCTATGATTTGATTCTCACTCCATGATTTAAGTGATCGGCGGCACGGTGGTGTAGTGGTTAGTGCTGTCGCCTCACAGCAAGAAGGTCCTGGGTTCGAGCCCCGGGGCCGGCGAGGGCCTTTCTGTGCGGAGTTTGCATGTTCTCCCCGTGTCCGCGTGGGTTTCCTCCGGGTGCTCCGGTTTCCCCCACAGTCCAAAGACATGCAGGTTAGGTTAACTGGTGACTCTAAATTGACCGTAGGTGTGAGTGTGAATGATTGTCTGTGTCTATGTGTCAGCCCTGTGATGACCTGGCGACTTGTCCAGGGTGTACCCTGCCTTTCGCCCGTAGTCAGCTGGGATAGGCTCCAGCTTGCCTGTGACTCTGTAGAACAGGATAAGCAGCTACAGATAATGGATGGATGTTAGTTCTTGATTTTAATCCATTACTGCAATGTAGTCTTGTAGTCAGTGCAGTGGCTAGCACTGTCACCTCACAGCAAGAAGGTTCTGGGTTCGAACCTCACAGCTGATGAGGGGCCTTTCTGTGTGGAGATTATATGTTCTTTCTGTGCTCTGGTTTCCCCCACAGTCCAAAGACATGCAGTTATGTTAATTGACTACTCTAAATTGTCTATGAGCAAAAGCAGTGCAGCAGAGGAGTGGCTAGCTGGCTGTACTTACTTAGCCAAGAAACCCTAGGCAAGGGACCCAACCCAGGACACACTGGATGAGTGAAGAAGAGTGTTGTAGTCAAGACCACCAAGACCAAGTCTTGACCGAGACCAGAGTATCAAGACCTAGACAAGACCAAAACTTTGATGGGTTGAGATCAAGTCAAGACCAAGACTTTGAGGGGTTGAGATCAAGTCAAGACCAAGACCAAGGCAGGGCGAGACCGAGTCAAGACCAGAACCAGATTAGTGGGTGTGAAGGGAGTGGGGGAAGGATGACAGTCATTAACAGGAAGAACAACTTCAAATTAGCAATGAGTCAAGTTATTGGTTGCATTTGAAGCAGGAAGTTTTACATCCAATCACAGTAACGATGCTAACAAATAAATCAGACAATGCACAGGCAATTTACTGAAATCCCCACAGTTATGGTCTTGACCAGTCTTGAAATAAAATCCCGGGTCCTCTATATCTGAGACTGAGACAACACCAAGTAAAAATGCGCTTGATTCCAAGACAAGACCGAGACCTTCAAAAAGTGGCCTTGAGACCGGACTTGACTACTGCAACGCTCCTTCCATGATTTTGATGACCAACCCATGACTTCAGTCCATGATCTCAGTAATCAGCCAATGTCATGTTTTTAATGATGAATCCATGATTTTTGC
This sequence comes from Neoarius graeffei, assembly GCF_027579695.1. Lineage (NCBI taxonomy): Eukaryota > Metazoa > Chordata > Actinopteri > Siluriformes > Ariidae > Neoarius > Neoarius graeffei. The sequence continues at coordinate 104,744,586 of NC_083573.1, forward strand.
ATCAGTGATCATTACATGATTTCACTCCCTGATTTCAGTGGCCTTCCTCAGATATTGCTTGACTGTAATTATTTTCTGTTGTATGCTCTTGCTGAGGATGAAGATAAAGGTCAGTACTGAGCACCATGAACCAGTCAAGTACATCTGCTTCATCAGACTTCTCAGGCGTAATGATGCTACTCATGTAGCATGTTAGGATGAGAATAAAAAAAAGAGGTTCGAATGAAATTTGGATTGGCAGAAGAGCGTCACACCACTTGCTGGTGGTTCCGCCCTCTGTGTTACAAAGTGACACATTTTATTTCCCTGATTTCAGTGACCTTCACCTGGACTCTAATGATTTCCTGTCCCTTTAACTCAGGCAGCAGGGCACAGGCAATACCCTGAGCTTCTGCTTTTTGTTCTGTTCCTGCCTGCTCAAATGAAAGGTGAAGTGAGGTGTAAAGAGATCTTTGTGTGTGTGTGTGAATGCAAGAGACAGTGCCAGGATCGAATCTGTAGCTTCTAGCCTTTAGGCATTGCACTTCCAGATGCACTCATTTATGTTTCCTCACACTTCCTGTCTTTTTACCTTCTCCTTTTTCTCCTGCAGTACCATTCCGAATGCTCCAACTCTGCAACATGGGCTTCGGTTTGTGTGTTTTTGCTTTGCTTCACACACCCCACTGTGAGCTGATGGCGTATTGATTGGACTGTGTGACTTCTCCGTGCTGGTAGAGGCTGTGTGTGTGTGTGTGTGTGTGTGTGTGTGTGTGTGTGTGTGTGTGTGTGTGTGTGTGTGTGTGTTTAGTGAGGGGGCCTGACAAAGCCAGCTGGAGAGAAAAAGAAAAAAAAATCAGATTTCCCAGAAATGACCTTCTGGGCTTTCACATTTCTCATTCACTATATTAAAAACAAAACATATACCCTTTAATAATGTTTTATTTATACAGCACCCTCCAAGGTTGCTTAAAAATTAAAAAAGTAAATACAAAAATAATCAAGGAAAAAAAAAATAAAATATATATATATATATATATATATATATATATATATATATATATATATAAAACACAGAATGGTTAGCATCGGCCAAAAACTGTAGCTGTGAGCAAATCGCTCTGGTTTAGTCCATTGAGTCTCGATCCTGCTCCTTGGCCCCTTTACCCAGCATGTATTCCATCTTTCCCTGCTCTACCTTCCTGACTGAACTCATCAGTGGCACTCAGCTGAGCACATGCGATTTACTGTAACCACGGGCATGTTAATCACACTAATTTCAATCAGGTGTGTTGGAGCAAGGAGAGGTAGAAGATATGCAGGACATGGAGGCTCCATGAGGAGGATTGAGAAACATTGGTTTAGTCAGATACAGTGCCACTCATGGTGGCGATCATGCAGGATTGTTTTTTCTGGGTGTTTAGATGGAAAATCTTTGGAGCAGGGGGTCAAGGATCTCTCGGCTCCCCACCTACCACTGCTTCTCTGGGTTGGATCTCTCCCAGTCGACCAGGTACTCCAACCTGCCTGGTCTCCTGCAGGAGTTGATCATGGGTCTGACTGTGAAGGCAGGCTAGCAGTCTATGTCCAGGGGTTCAGAGGGTGTGGTGGGTGGGGTGTTGGATGCCAGAGGCCCTGAGTTGACAGACTTGAGCTGGGAAACCTAGACGGAGGGTGCTAGTCAACTGTATCTTGGCAGTTCTAGCCGATATGTAATCTCATTGTTTTGGTGCAGGATTTTGGAGGGCCCGATGTGAAGAGCATTTAACTTCCATACTCAGTCTCCTGGGTTATACTGTGTGTGTGTGTGTGCTCCTCTGTGTTGGTCAACCAATAGTTTGTTCTCTCTTACCATCTGTTCCAGGCACTGGTGCATGAACTCCCACACCTGCTCCCTTTTTGCCACCATAACATGAATAATAGTTATTATTTCAAAAAAAAGTTTTTGAGTCTTTTATTTTATCTAATGTGCCAAAACTATCATTTTGTTGCTGTGTGCATTGTTGGGATGATATGGAAAATCCAAATAAAAAAGAAAGAAGAAGAAGAGTGGCTTTATTGTCACTGCACAAATGTACAACAAAATTGAATTCATCATAGGAGAGCAAAGCCACTGCGTACATGCGCACCACCACTCTTGGGCACTTCAGTCCAAGGCCATCCCATGTTAACCTAACTACATCGAGACTGCGTCTGTTCCCCGAGCTAAACAAAAAGGTAGAAATATTCAGAGAGTTTGTTCCAGTAACCTAATCAATATAAAATTAGATCATACTGACTGTACAGCCGCTGCCAGCACCTCTGATCTAAAGGTGGGGCTATTAAATATTAGATCTCTTACATCTAAAGCGCTAATGGCTAATGAACTCACGACTGATCAGGAGTTTAATGTAATTTGCTTAACTGAAACATGGATTAAGCCAAATGAATATATAGCATTAAATGATGCGAGTCCTCCTGGGTACAGTTATATACACCAGCCTCGTCTAACTGGCAGAGGATGAGGCGTTGCAGTTATTTATAATGATTATCTAGGTGTAACACAAAAACCTGGTTATACATTTAATACATTTGAAGTTCTTCATACTCATATAATGCATGTAACCTAAAAAAAATAGGTCTACCCAGTTAATTCCGTTACTTATTATTTACAGGCCCCCGGGGCCATATTCTGAGTTTCTTTCTGAATTTGCAGATTTTATCTCAGATCCGGTTATTTCCTTAGACAAAGCTTTAGTTGTCAGAGATTTTAATATTCACTTCGATAACCCAGAAGACCCTTTGAAAACAGCGTTCGTGTCCATTTTAGATTCAGTAGGGATTAATCAGAATGTCATAGGACCTACCCATAATGGTGGTCACACCCTCGATCTAATACTAACATTCGGGTTAAACATAGAAAATATAGTCACACTTCCACAGTCTGAAGTTATCTCAGATCATTATCTCATCTCATTCAAAATATGTCTGAGTAATAATATATGCACCTCACCACGCTACTGTATTAAACGTACATTCATGTCAACTACTGCACATAGCTTTATAAATGATCTCCCAGAGTTATAAACTTTGGGTCACTGTCAGTCCCTGCAGAACTTGATCAGACAACTGAATGCTTAGAGTCAATGTTCTGCCATACTTTAGATAATGTAGCTCCTCTTAAAAGGAAAATGGTCAGAGACAAAAAATTAGCACCCTGGTATAATGATGACACTCACACTTTAAAACAGACCACTCGAAAATTGGAACGTAAATGGTGTCAAACAAAATTGGTAGTGTTCAAATTAGCGTGGAAGGAGAGCTTCCTGAAGTATAGAAAAGCTCTTAGTGCTGCTAGATCAACACATCTCTCCTCCCTAATAGAAGATAACAAAAATAATCCTAGATTCCTATTTAATACTGGAGCAAAATTAACCAGGAATAAGTCCACTATCGACACATGCATACCTGCAGTATGTAGTAGCAACGACTTCATGATTTTTTTTTAATGACAAAATTGAGAATATCCGACAAAAAATTCAAACTACTAATTTAAGGTCAGACAATGTAAGTGACCCTGTAGTTAACAATATAACTGTATCAGATCATCAATTAGAATGTTTTACTCCCCTAAAAGAAACTGAATTACTTTCATTAATCTCGGCATCAAAAGCCTCAACTTGTGTACTAGATCCCTTATCTACACGTCTATTCAAACAGATAATACCTGAAGTAATTGAACCGCTTCTAAAAATAATAAATTATTCTCTTACGATTGGCTATGTACCCAAATCCTTTAAACTAGCAGTTATCAAACCCCTGATTAAAAAAAAACTGACCTTGATCCCTGTCAGCTGTCCAATTATTGGCCAATATCAAACCTCCCCTTCATCTCCAAGATCCTTGAAAAAGCTGTGGCACAACAGTTATGCTCATATTTACATAGGAATAACATCCATGAAATGTATCAGCCAGGATTTAGACCTCATCATAGCACAGAAACAGCTCTGGTTAAAGTAGTAAACGACCTACTATTGACGTCTGATCAGGGCTATGTCTCGCTGCTTGTGTTGCTTGACCTTAGTGTAGCATTTGATACCATTGATCATTCCATTCTTCTGGATAGACTAGAAAATGTTGTGGGAGTTAAGGGAACGGCCCTCTCCTGACTCAGCTCTTATTTAACTGATCGCTATCAGTATGTTGATATAAATGGTGATCTTTCTAGACGTACTGAGGTAAAGTTTGGTGTTCCACAAGGTTTTGTCTTGGGTCCACTGCTTTTTTCTTTATATATGTTACCTCTGGGTGATATTATTCGTAAACATTGTATTAGTTTCCACTATTATGCTGATGACACACAGTTGTATGTTTTTGCAAAACCTGATGAGAGACACCAGCTTAATAGAATTGAGGAATGTGTAAAGGACATTAGACACTGGATGCTTATTAATTTCCTTCTGCTTAACTCTGACAAGACTGAAGTACTTGTACTCGGACCACATGCAACTAGAAGTAAGTTTTCTGATTACACAGTAACTCTGGATGGCCTTTCTGTTTCTTCACGTGCAGCAGTAAAAGACCTCAGAGTGATTATTGACCCCAGTCTTTCATTCAAAACTTTTTTTGGGTTCCCTTTTGAGTCTGGTTCCTCTCGAGGTTTCTTCCTCATGTCGTCTGAGGGAGTTTTTCCTTGCCACCATTGCCACAGGCATGCTTAGGGATAAAATTAGCTCATATTTTAAGTCGTTCAAATTCTGTAAAGCTGCTTTGTGACAATGTTTATTGTTAAAAGCGCTATACAAATAAACTTGACTTGACTTAAGGGCCGAGAATCTCCAGTTTGTCAACAAATGTGTGAGAAACTTATTGAAATACTTAAAAACAATGTTCCTCAAAGAAAGATAGGAAGGGATTTGGATATTTCACCCTCTATGGTGTATAATATCATTAAATGATTCAAGGACTCTGGAGGAATTTGAGTGTGTCAAGGGCAAAGGGCTCAAGCCTAACCTGAACACCTGTGATCTCTGATCCCTCACTGCATCAAGAACCATCATTCATCTATAGCTGATAGAACCACATGGGCTCAGGATTACTTTGGCAAACCTTTATCAAGCTACAATACAGAGTTACATCCACAAACACCAGTTAAAGCTTTACTGTGCAAAAAGGAAGCCTTATGTTAAATGTGTCCAGAAGCGCCATCAACTTCTCTGGGCTCAGAGGCATCTGAGATGGACCATCACACAGTGGAAACATAGGGTACACCCTGGACAAGTCACCAGGTTATCGCAGATTACTATGGCATGTTACAAAAAAAGAAAAAAATTCAAGTCCTCATCTTGAATTTATGAGTCCGAATGCAGTTAATGTACGAGTCCAAGTCTGAGTCATCGGTGTTCAAGTCCAAGTCAAGTCATGAGTCCTTCAAATTAGGGCATGAGTCAGACTTGAGTACTACAAGCCTGCTATAACCCACCAATAGGGCTAACTTGGACAGACATTTGCAATAATAACTCCACAAAACAATGTCACAGAAATATGATTCCACTTTCTGTCAAGGACCAGACAGGAGAGGAGATCAAATGCACTCGAACCACAGTTTAATAATAACAGGGGAAAAGGGAGTTGGGAGAATGTGTGTGTGAAGTTCAGTGGCAGGAGGACTGAGAGGCTGGTGGGAGTAAGGTGGTGACGTCTGAGGTCTCCCATCCAAGTATTGACCAGACCCAACCCTGCTTCACTTCTGAGATCAGACAGGATCAGGCGTACTCAGAGAGGTGTGGCTGTAGGCTGATAGCTCTTGGTTTTCAGGCAGTCTCCCAGCAAGCAGTCCCTCAGCAGGCAGGAGATAGAGAGCAGGCTGGAACACAGAGTCACAAATCAGGTAGCAAGATAGGGGACAGAAAAGCAGGGTCAGGTTACCAGGGCAGAAGAGTAGGGCTCCAGGCAGGGCTGCTCACACCAGGCAGATGGAGAGGCAGGCGAGCAGCAGGGCTGGGCAAGCTGGAGATCAGGCGAAGGTACAGGAGAGGCAGGCAAGAGACAGAGTCGACAGGACAGAAGGCAGATCAGGTTACCGGGGCTGGAGAGCAGACAGAGTCAGATGGAACAGAATATCTTCAGAAGTCAGAGTAGTAGGAACACAGAGCAGGTTATCACGCTGAGAGTTGCAGACGATCTGACACAGAAGCTTGGGAGGACTGCAGTATAAATACACACAGGGGGAAAGCAGGTGATTGGCAACAGCCAATGACAGTCACTGAAAGTTAATAAGAGGAAGTGAGTGCAGGCGTGGCCGGTAATGCAGAGTGGAGATGTTACCTGAAGAGAGAAGCCCACAGGTAGGATCATGACACTTTCCTCTAGTTCTTTGGGTCATGACAAGTTCAACAGATCCCCTCACATTCGTTTCTGACATTTTAATTTATTTATTTATTTATTTATTTTTCTTTTTTTTTCTCCTACACATTTTGTCCAGTTATCATGAAATTTGGATCATGTTAATATCAGATGAACCTGAACAAAATCTCTTTCTTGGATTTTTAATAAGTGGGACTGTTCATCCATAGCGTGCAAAGGAATTTGACAACAAAGTTACCAAACAGGAAGTGAGGCCATTTCCCAATAATGTTTTTACATACTGATACCAAATTTGGCTAATGTGATCAACAACATGGCCTGTTATTCACAAACAAGTTCTAGTTCATTTGGAACTTGGGAGTACTACTGTAAACAGGAAGTTGGGACATTGTGATCAAATTTAGTATCTCTCCTTAGGAACATGCAACAATGATCCAGTGCTTTCTGGTTTTCATCAAATAATAATTATACGGGAAGTAGGTCCTAACTGTAAAGACTCTGCAACATTTTGAGGCAAAAAAGTGGCCTGTTTTTCCCCCAGCATGTATGTACAGCTTGAATTTCAATAAGTTCAAGAAAACCAAACTAAATTATCCTAAATATTTCATATTTCCAGGATGTTTTAGTTTCTGTTTCACTCTGGTGCACATCGAACCTGTGACTCCACATGGACCTCACTCCAGCTACACTTGCTGATTTTTAGCAATCATTAAAAGTGTTGGAGAAGGAAGGGTTTTACTTCATTGCAGTGTGAATTTGGCATCCATAACATTTCTCTCTTTGCACTTATTCCACCATGTAATGTTACGTGTCTGAGTTGAGAGCTGACAGCTGTTGTGTTGCAAAATCTGGCTCGCTGAGCAATGTCAAAAGTTTAGCAGAGATGCAAATATTAAGCAATCACATGAGGATGAACATAGAGCAGGAAGACTTCTAAACCTTATGGATTTGAAATGGATGCCCAGTGGATAGGGCCTATGGGGATTGTGGGTTCAAGTCCCACCTGGGTCATACCTTCATTGAATTGTAAAAAGACTTGGACACTAGGTATAAAGTCATAGTGTGAAAACTTTCAGGGGAGGAAATTTTTGGGGAAGGCATGGCCTAAAGTTTAGAGAAGCAATTGAATGCAGTGAGGAATACACAGACCTGTACATTGTGGAAATGAAACAACCACTTCACAAGTGCATGGCTCAACACAGGAGAGCCAGTTCCTCAGGCCAGGACTCTGCAGTCTATCTTCATCTTAATAATAAAGGACACTTGTTTCAGGATTGTGATGGACACATTTTAGCCAGAGAAGACCAGTGGCTTGAAAGAGGAGTAAAAGAAGCCATCTTCGTCAACCTGGAACAACCATCACTGAACACAGGAGGTGGTCTGAGACACCACTTATCAGCCACCTACAATGCAGTCCTTGGCACACTTCCCAGAAATCTGAATACACGTCCACACCAAGACAACAACTCATACGATGGCAGAGAGAGCCAACGACCCACAGATCACCCTAACGACACTTTAGGCTGCTAACACCGTTCACACCAACCCCCCAGTAACCCTAACACCTACAGGATGGCTGAGAGGGTCAATAACCCATGTGACCTCAATGACTCTCCTTAGGGTTGCTTTTGGTCCACTAGAGGATAAATACCTGGAACTCCTGACTAGTCAGACAGAACTGAAGAAGCCAGTTGATTTGGATGAGAAGTGAAACGTCTTCAAGGATTTCAAGCAAGTCCAGTTACCTTCTTTAGCACCTTCGGGTTAGAGAAGCAGCTTAAAGACCAAAACGTTACCAGTTTGATTCCCTGGAATGGCTGAAGTGCCCTTGAGTAAGGCACCTAACCCTCAACTGCTCTGGATAAGAGTGCTTGCTAAGTGCCTGTCATGTAATGTAATGTAAATCACATCAGACCTATTTATTATAGAGTACTG